>NC_133172.1:7715140-8034426 GCF_040802235.1 Manis javanica
ATATTTGTAAATAACCTATCTGGCAAAGGACTTGTTCCAGAATACATCAGCATATAGAAAGAACTCTGAAGTCTCAGCAGTAAGAAAACAAACAGATTTTTTTTTTTTAATGAACAAAAGATTTGAACTAACACTTCCCCAAAGAGAATAAAAGGGGACAGGAGACGTTGAGCATCATTAGTTCCCTAGGGAAATAGGAATAAAACTACAATAAGACACCTGTACATGCCTATAAGAATGACTAAAAGAAAAAACACTAACATTACCTAGTGCTGGAAAGAATGGTAGCAACTGAATCTCTTATACACTGATGTATATTAGCCTGAGTCTGTCTGGGCTGCTATAACAAAACGCGTTGATGGGGCAACATATAAACACACCAGAAATTTATTCCTCAGAGTTCTGGAGGCTGAAAGTCTGAGGTCAGAGTGCCAGCACGGCCGGGTAAGGGACCTCTTCCCAGTGACACACTTCTGCTTGTATAGGACAGGGTGGAAGTTGGGGAGTGGGGTGGGCACTAGCCCTCTGGGGCCCCTTTTCTAAAGGTCCTAATCCCATTCCTGGGGACCCCACCCTCATGGCTTAATCACCTCACAGAGGCCCTGCCTCCTAATACCATCACCCTGGGTTTTAGGTTTGCAAGCATAAAAACTTGAGAGGGACTCACACTGAGACCACAGGCCTGGGAGAAATGCAAAATTGTAAGTCACTCTGAAAACCAGTAAGAAGTTCTATACTCTTTATAAATTAAGTCTCAAAGCAACATTTGTGCATCTGGTGTCCTTTGCTCATCATGACGCTCTTGAGATTTGCGCTCACCGACAGGTGAATGCACGGAGGCTGATTTTATCCATTGTGTTGTTGATTGGCATGTGGAAAGTTTCTAATTTGGGTTTATAATCCTTAATGCACCTTCTAATGTGTCTTTTGCAAGTGTCTGGGTGCGCTTCTCTGCTGGGAACACTCCCAGGGCTGGAATTGCTGGATCATAAGACGTGCGTGTGATGGGATTTAATAGCTTCTGCCGACTGTTTTCCAAGGGCGTTCTTCCGATTTAAATTCCCACCAGCCATGGTTCCAACTCCTTGCCAAATTAGTGTTCTCTAACGGTTTGGCTTTAGCTTGAAATTATACCGACAGAAACAAATAAAATGTTACCTCCGTGTGTTTTCAAGAACTTCTTGAATGTGGAGCGCTTCCCCTATCCCACCCTAGAGCCCCAGGAATGGGGTGTTGGTGCCCCCTGGTGGTCACAAGGCATCACAACAGACAGGCACACAACCGGTCTCTTGTCAGTCCTGTGGGGCCCCCAGAATGAGCCGCATCTTTGATCTGACCCAACTGTGCCTCTACGCACATTATTTACTGTTACAGGTTTTAAACGACAATACTTTAGGATTATTTCCTGTTAGGCGTTTTATTTAGAGAAACGTCAGAGTCCAACAAAATGGTTTAATTCTTTTTTCACAAACAAAATTACCGGCAGCTACTGTATTCATTTACTATACAAACAAGGATGACCATTAAAAATCTTTCTTTTTATGGCACTTGATTTCTTAAGATGAGTTTTGGCGACAGGGGCAATCAGATACAGCGATTTTGAATTTTCTTTTTGTGAAATAAAGTCTTTGTCTGGTCTTAGCAATGACAGCAAAAATCGGCTCCCCATTCTCCATCTCCAAGTGCTCCACATTCAAGGGGAGAAAAGCAGGGAAAAGACAGAGGAACATTACATTTGCTTCCATTAGTATAACGTACAGCTCAAACCTAACCGATCGAAAACACTGATTTGGTAAGCAGCCAGAACCGTGTAATGGATACATCTACTACTCCTCGGCAGAGATTTGACTGAGAGCAGACCTCAGGCCCTGTACACCGGATTCCCTTGGGAGCTTTAAAACGCACTGGTGCCCGGGCCCTGCCTCCAGAAACGCTGTTTAATTGGCCTGGGATAAGAAAATGTTAAAACTCCCAGGTGACTCCGGTGGGTGGCAAAGTTCGAGAGCTGTGATTTACAGCAGCGGTTCTCAAAGCGTGGTTCCTGGACCAGCAGCATCATTTGGGAACTTTGCAAGGTCTCAGGTCCTACCCGAATGCATGGAATCAGAAACCACGGACCTGGAATGAAGAGGGGTGTCTAAACCAAGAGGACTCTCTGAGGTGAGCTTCCTGCAGGCGCCTGGAAGACCCTGGTGGACCTGGGAGTTCAGGGCAGCTCGGTAACTTGTCTGGAATGGGGGGCTCCTGTGAGCAGACTCCAGGTGAAGGCAGGTGAGGTGGACAAAAGCAACTCTTTTCATATTTATCAGTCTTTTTCTTACATAAACTGTACCTGAGTCTAAAAGCTTTACTTTCTCCCCAGTAAAACACTTAGTAGATTCTTGTCTTTACCACTGATGCCATGGATACCCACGGACCTACGAAGATCACCATGAAAACCACCAAAGATGATAGATCACTGTGGCTCACAGGGAGCACCACGAGTCCCAGCAGATCCGCAGGCTGATCACAGCCATGACTGAGGGTGCCACCATTCTTTTTCCTACCGGTGAGAAGTTCTTGCTCTGGCACAACTCTGACGAACACAGATATAGGGAAGTTCCAAGATCTGCCTTCAGAGGTTACAACCTCCCTCCTTGAGCTGAGTGGGAAGTCCAGATGCTTCCTCTGGGGGTGGGCAGGACACAGCCTGGGATTGTGAGGTGAGGTGGGGTACAGCCTGAGAGAGCTTCCTAGGAGATGGTAAAGATTCCTGGACTCAGAAGGGAGTGAGGTTCTGGGACTGAGATGGAGAAGGCAGAAGCATGTGCTCCTTAATCCATTCACTTCCTATCCAGCCACTCATGGCAAAGCAGACGTCTCCATTCATTAAAGCATTAATCCATTTTCCATTGGTTGATGGACCTTTGGTGCCTGGAGATCCCCAGGGACACCACCACTTTCTGGCCAGGGTGTGAGTTTTAATCTTATCTGCCCCCACCCACCCCCAGGATGCCCCAGGGTCTCACGACCTGAGCTCCTCTCCTGGGATAGACAGAAAATTAGATTGCCAGCAGTGCCAGGGGCCCCCTGGGGTGAGGGTTCAGTGTTTTGTGTGCCCCAGCACCTCCCAAATCTCATCTGATTCTCTCTCTGCTCAGCTGAGGCTGGCCTGGCCTAAGAGGATTGGAGACCTTGCTAAGGGGGAGCAGGACAGGGTCAGAGAGCTGACTGTGAGGGACCCAGGGGCGATGGCAGTTACAGCGGGGTGGCAGGGAAGCGGGCGCCGGGGAGACAGCTTTCAGGGGCTCTGGGACCACGCTGGGTTGGTGTGGAATACCAAAGGAGGCGATACTTCTTCTGCAGGAAACTGTTTACAAGGTGACTGTGGACTTTATTAATTTTCAAATTATCCAGCCCAAAGCAACGTCCAGTTGGTTATCAAAATGAAGAGAATTCAACATGCAGGACAATTAAGTTTAAATATAAAATGTAAAATACCATCTAAAATGTCAGGCAATAAAGTACTACAAATAAACCTACACGCACGTGTACTTAAAAACTGTATGGTTGAATAATACTGTGGGGAGAGACTTGGTAGTAACAGCCAGATGAAGGAGTAAATAGGTCATATACTTAGATTGGGAAGCTCCATATTGTAAAGTCATCTGTCAGTCAATCCAAAAACCACTTATGTATTCAATGCAGATTCAATCTGATTCCCCGCAAGGCCGGTCAGGGTCCTTTAGGAAGCTCTCAGGAGCATCCGCTAAGCGACGCATATGCCACAAACAGCGAGTCCGTCGCTAGAGGCAGGAACCCACAGAAACACCCACGTGCGCCTGAAATGTCGCGCGGGGACGTTGGAGCAGCGAGACGCGGGAGGCCGCACAGGGCACACAGCCCGCCACCTCCGCGGGGTGGACTAATGCAGGCGCTTCTCGCTGCCCGGGGGGGAACCAGCTGCGAAGACCCCGCTGCCACCGCCTCCCAGCAAACGTGGGGGCCACGCCAAGGCCGACCACAGCCCAATGAGCCCTGCCCTGCGGGATCTGCAGGACGTTTTCAGGACAGTTTCCCTTATAAATCCAGTAACGTCTTGGGGTCGGAGTCCTCATCCTCACAGTAATCTCCCTCTGGGTACCGGGACACCACGGACGAGGGGGGTCCCTTGAAAGAGTCCGGTAGTGAGAGGAGCGGGTTGAAATCCGCTACGCGCGCGGGATCTGGTGAAAAGGCCGAGGCGTAGGGGTCGTGCACCCAGGCCGGGACTGGGGCCTGAGCTGGTGCAGCGGGGACCTCGTCCTGGGCTCCTGGTGCTGGGAATCCCCAGGCCGTGCCTGGAGCTGGGACTGGTGCTGGCGCAGAGGGGACGTTCTCCTGGGCACCCTGCCTGGGGGCCCACCAAGCTGGGGCCTGAACTGGGACTGGGCCCGGGGCAGCGAGGACCTCCTCTTGGGCACGCTGCTCGGGAGCCCACCAGGCTGGGGCCTGAGCTGGGGCTGGGGCTCGGGCAGTGACCCACCAGGCTGGGCCGGGACAGGACACTCTGGGCTCTGATGCTGAGAGGAGTCTCGCGAGGCTGGGCACAGCGGGGCTGCCTAAACCTGGGTGGGCCCCTGGGAGCGCGGGACCTGCAAGAACAGGGACGGGCACAGGGTGGGGGGCTCCTGGGTCCCTGGGTGCAGCGCTGAGTCCCCGGCCTCGCCGCCTGGGCAGTCCCTGCAATCTTGAGTATTTGGCCCTGTGGTTCTTGAACCACACCTGGGGACAGAGGACAGGAAGTAGCCGTTAAAGGGGCAGCGCCACATGCCTGTCTGCCCCAGGGGTGAGGCTCCTCGGTGACAAGGGCGGGCCTTACACCTCCGCCTGCACCCCCCAGAACATGCACCTCCAGGAGGCCCACAGGACACAGATGCAGAGGGCAAGAGGGGCAGGGCTTGGCACCCAAGAGCCCGGAGACCATGAAAGGGTCTGCCCAAGAGGCTCCCTGGGTTCATAGAGGCTCTGGGGCCTGGGGCTGGGACACCCCGTGGACCGTGGGTCTGGGCGAGATGGTGTTGGCCCGTTTGTACAGCACAGGGTTGCGGTGGACTCGAGGTCCAGTGGCTGGGTGCACTTGGGGTCCCTTTGCTGGCTGTGTGATCCAGGACAGAGGACGGGAGGTGGCCCAGGGCCCCGCATGCGGTAAGTGCGCCTGCCCAGCGGGTCTTGGGATGACGGGGCTGGGGTGGGGGAGGGGGTCTGGGAACTGGGTCTGACCTGCACTTGCTGCTCCCGCAGGTTGAGCCTGGCTGCCAGGGCCTCGCGCTCCACGTAGGTGGGGTACTGGTTCATCTGGAAGCGTTTCTCCAGCTCCTGCTGCTGCTCTTTGCTGTAAACAGTTCGCTCCTGCCGCTGTCTCGGAGGCCTTGATGACAGTGCGGAGCCTGGCCAAGGCGGAGACGGGTCAGACCCAGACAGCCCCCAGCCTGCCAAGGACAGGGCCCTTGTGAGCATTTGGGGGCTCAGGCCTAAGGGCGGGAGGCACCGCTGCGGCTGAGTGTGGTCTGCGGATCAGGCCCTGGCTGTCCACCTCCCAGCCCCAGCCATGGCCCATCTGGGCCTCATTCGGACCCATCTTTGCAATGGGCCTGGTAACAGCGCCTGTGTTATCATCACAGGGCCCTCGCGGGGAGGGCAGACCGGGCCGGGCCCTCCTCGGGCTCACGCAGGCTGGAGCAAGGTAGGCCCCTGCCTCACTTGCATCCCTGCCCCCATCTAAGCGCCAAAGCCACCCAGACACCAGCAGGCGCCCACCCTGGGCCACGCCCTCTGCCCAGCTTGTCCTGACAACGGAATTCCACTCTCCGAGCCCTGCTAAGTCCTCTCCACACCTGGGGCAGGAAGCCCTCCCAGACAGTGGGCCCTTCTCTGGATGCCAGGCCCCAGGACCCCACCCTGACAAACCAGCCACTGGCCCTGCCCCTCTGGCAACCCAGACTCACCCCCGAAGGACCCGGGCTCTTGCATCCTTCTCGCCACTCAGCTCCCTGCGTTTGAGGCTGGGTGCACAGGGCCTGAGGCTTAAATCTCACCTGGATGCCGCGCCCACCCAGTACCGCCCTAAGGGTCCTGGGATCCTCCCTCTCCCGGCCCCAGCCCCACCCCCTGGAGGCGGAGTCGCGGTGATTGGTTAATTTTTCATTATTGAGCAGCTACTGCGCTGGGGCCCTGCTGTGGGGGCGAGAAACCTCGAGGGAACCCAGGCTCCATCCAGTCCATCCCCCACCTCGGGGCGTGGGCTCAGCCCGGAGGAACCCAGCGTTGCCCGGTGTAGGGTACCCATCTCAGGAATCGGCCCCTCCAGCCCGCCAGCCGGTGCCTAGGCCTCATCCTATCCCTTCCAGCTCCTGGAACACCTTCCCACCGTCCTGGCGGCCACCAGCCTCTCCTGCCTGGACCACCCAGCAGCCGCCTCCCCGCGCCCCCGAGGCCTCCCTGGTCCCTCCATCCATTCTCCAAGGTGCCACGGATCCCGGCCTGGGGAGTGCTCAGCCGCCTGGCCCCGACGGTGCTGTGGTGTCCGTGCTGGTACCTGCGGGCGCAGGTGGACAAGCTAGCTGCCCGTTTCCCTTTGCGGTGGATGAACGGGTGGGCTCTCTGGGCCGGACTCCGGGACTTGGGTCGCAGGATCCAGCCCCTCCCAGCTGCATAGACTTGGTCTGAGCATCAGCCTGGGCTGCTGCCTTGGATAAGGTCTGCTGGGCACTGGGGTCAGGGGTCTCCACCCACAATGCTCATTCCCCGGGGACTTTGTTAAAGTTAGTGCAAGATGAACATTAAGTGGGTGATCCAATCCAAAATGAAACAGCCAGGAGATTTTGTCATTAGAGCTTTTCCTGTCTCTCTGGAACTGCCACTTAGTGTCTCATGGTGGCATCTGCCATAGCTGGAAGTTTATCCATCTCTCTGGCAGCATTCTGCCCTAACTGGACATTTTTTCTGCTTCTTGGGAAGCTGGGAGGTCTGGTCTCTAGGACAGTGAAGGCTCTGCTGTCAACAAGGGGTAATCTAGCAATTTCCTTGGTCTAGAAGCTGTGACTAGTGGCCACCTCCTGTCTGACTTATTCAAAGAAATGCAGGGAACATTTTGCTGATTAGACTGTCAAAGACTGAGAAGGGGGACCATGCCTGGGATTGGAAGGTGAGGGGATGGCGATTTGACCTCACCATGCTTTGGGAGTGTAGGCTGGTTTTTGAGACAGGCTTGGTGATATCTAGCATTGGCCCTCAGCCACGGTCACCAGAAAGACACCAGTAGTTGAGCAAATTTGGGTTTACCATCTCATGGCAATGAGGGGGACGCACACCAGAGAAATCAGAGAAGGGTCTCAGGTACGAGGGTATCGGAAATGACCTACATAGTATTTGGGCTTGCAAGAGACCATTTTGGGGAAGGTTCAAAGAAAAGTCACTTTTATGCCTAAACAACTGAAATCAGGGACTCAGACAAATACTTGTACCCCCGTACTCAGAGCAGCAATAGTCACAATAGACAAATGCAAGGGCCCATTGATTGGCTGAACGAAGATACAAATTGTGGTACATCCATAGGACAGAGTATTATTTAGCTTGAAAAAGAAGGAGGTTCTGATACATAGAGCAACACGGATGAACTTCAAGAGCATGATGCTAAATGAAGTAAGCCAGACAAAAGAGAAGGCATGTTGCCCGATTCCCCTTATATGAAATTTCTAGAATAGGCAAATTCATAGATAGCAAGTGGATACCAGGGCCTGGGGGGAGGAGGCAATGAGGGGAGAGGGTTTCATGGGGACAGAGCTGCAGTTCTGCTAAATGAAAGAAGTCCTCAGGACCGTGGTGACCGTTGCTCAACACTGTGAATGTCCTTAATGCCACTGAACTGCATACTTAAAAGTAGTTTAAATGGTTACTTTTATATTCTGTATATTTTAACCACAGTGTTCAAAAAAGAAGAGTGGTTTTGCTCTGGGTTTTATGATGTCAGGAAATGGAGGTAATTCTGTGTTTGAGTAACTTATCTAGCAAGTGAGCAGGGGCCACAGCCCAGGTGGGGGCTGGAGCCGGGACTGGTATAGAAAGTGTCACTCAAGCTAGTCTGAATGAGGAACATTGGTCTTTCGTGGTTTGGACAAGGTGTGTCTCTTAGTGATGAAACGTGATTACCGACAGGTCACTTGAGCACAATCAGAGACTGACCTTGGTCCGGTTGGGCTGTGTGCGAATATTTATATTCAGCAGGAGGGCCCCAAGGCTTGGCTGTGAGTGTTGGGCCGGCTCCCAGCTAGCTGAAGCTGCTTTTCTATTCCTTTTTGTATTTAGCAAACTCCCTTGAACTCCATGCGCCAATGTCTGAGCAGTCGGGGATCCCTGGAGGACCCTATCATTTTCTGCTGCCTGACCTTGGACAGAGACATCCTCCCCAGCTGGGCCTTGTTTACCCGCCCACACGATGGGATTATACATCCTGCCCCAGCACGTGCCTGGGAGCTCTCAGGCCCACAGCCCGGAAGAGAGACTGACGCAGCATCTGGAAGAGCCCACCCCTGGCCCTACAGGTTTATGCCCGGGGGCAAAGGCAGTGGTTTCTCCCAGGCTTGCTTCCACTCTGCAGGACTAGCAGGACAAACAGTATCGCCCGGAAAACCAGCCCCCACGGAAGCACCTCACGTTGTCTAAGCCAGCGATTTTCAGATTCTAGTGGGCATCGCATTCCCTTGGGAGGGCTTGTTAAAACCCAGATTACTGGACCTTTCTCCAGTTTTCACTTCAACAGCTCTGGGGGGTGGAGCCGAAAAATGCGCATTTCTAACAACTTCCCAGAAGCTCCTGCTGTTGCTGAATTTGAATCAGGGACCAAGCTTTTTTTTTTTTTTAAGTATAGTTGATCTACTATATTATATTGGTTTCAAGTACGCAACACAATGATTCAACAGTTACACACTACTTAACTCCTCACCCCCGCTAGGGCAGTTACTTTCCGTCAACGTAACCAGGTGTTACAGATTCACTGGCCGCATCTACAGGCTGCAATTCCAACCCCCTGACCAATTTATATTATGATAGCGATCACACTTTGAGAAACATGGCTGTAAGCGGACAGCTTCCCTCACCCACCTCGTCCGCCACCCCTGGCCTTCGTCCTGGAGTCTGGCTTGTTTCAGGGACAAGAAGAGTCTGGGAAGGCAGACAGGGAAGGACAGAGGAGTGAACCGGGGCCAGATCTCGGGGGGGCCTGGGAGGAAGCCTGAGGTTACTCCCAGGAAACAGACAGAAAGACGCAGAGACAGGGAGACAGATGTGAGAAATGGAAGCAAACAAAAAATATAAGATAGAGGGAGGCAGAGAAAAAGAGAAATTTACACATTTTTCTTTTATGCCAGGCACGGTTCTAAGTGTGTCGTAATTGTGAACTGGGGTCTTTGCTGGCTGTACCCCTACCCTGAGTCCCTCCCTCTGCCATGACCGACTGTCTGTCTTGCGCCCTCTCTCCTCCCAGTTGGGTGGACAGGGCACTCTTCTCTAACCTGCAGAAGAATCTTGTGACTCTTCATTCCATAAAAATTCTCTGTTTGTGACTTCCAATATTTTCCTTCCTGTTCCCAAAGTATCCAGTTTCCAAATTCAGTATAGTGCATGATCATGTATCCTGTCCGTCCATCCATCCACACATCTTCCCGTTATTTACCCCCTTGCCTATCTATATCCCAGCTGGTTCTGAGAGCAGATGGTTCTTGAGCCAAACTTCAGGAGCAAAACAGAGAGGCCAGGAAGTGTAGAAACTTGCAAAGAGGACGTGGATACACCCACAGGCATAGCCTGCGCCTAGGGGGACGCAAAGCTGCTAGGAGAGGGGGTCCGGTGGAGAGTGACTGTGGGTCTGGGAGAATTATGATGGCTTCATCGCCCACAGTGCAGTGATGAATGAAGCCAGTGTGTATTAAAGGAAATAAGGTCTATTCTCTTTTCAGAAAATTGGTTCCTTTTTTCTGATCTCTGGACCACATTCTCTTCCTTCTGGGAATAAGGCTCCTTTTTCCCAAGTTCCTCTGAGTCTCAGTGGACTCCATGGGAAAGAACCCCTTTTCCATCAACTGCTCTGGGCTTTAGGCTTTCTCTGAAAAGTGTCTCCCCTGCAGCCCACCTGTCTGGGCTTCCTTTTGTCCTAGGAAATGGGTTTCAGTCTCAATAGAATGGAAACATTTTTTTTTTTAATGTTTCGCTGAATTAGAACATTGGTTGAGAAAATGCACACATCAGCGAGTTATCACAAAGAGAACACACCTCTGTCCACCTCCCAGAGTGGGTGAGAAATAGAATATTCCCAGCAATACAAAGTTCCTTTATGGCGGCTCCCAGTTTTGACCAAAGATAACTGCTCTCCTGTCTTCTGATACCACAGATTCGTTTTGCCTGTGCTTTTGAACTTGACATGCATAGAATCATCAAATACGTCCTCCTTTGTGTTTGCTTTTTTTCGTTCATCAGTGTTTGCAACAGCCACCCCTGTTGCCTGTAGCCATTTTCTGCTTATGCCTTCTGATGTCTGCGTAGTTTTCCATTACACAGTAGAGCACCATTAATTTATGCATTCACGCATCAGCACCATTAATTTATGCATTGAGTTGGTTCCAGTTTTGTGTTATTACAACAATAATACACACATGTTCATTTCTGTTGGTATATTTTTAGAAGTGGAATCTCCCAGCCACAGAGGAAGCATCTGCTCAAATTTAGCAGATAATGTTTAATAGATTTCCAAAGTGATTTTGCCATTTTATATGTCCAGTGACTCTGCATGGTTACTAAAACTTAGCATTGTCTTTTATTTTAGTCATGCTAATGGGTTTGTAGCGGAAGATCATGTGGCTTTATTTTATATTTTCCTGGTGGCCAGTGAAGTTGAACACCTTTCCATTCATTACAGTCCACTTTAATCTTTATGTGTTATAGTTTTCTGCCAAGAGATCGTCCACAGATTTGTCACTTTCCCTAATTCATGTTATTGTAAATTGTACCTATTTTTAAAAAACTAATTTCCTAGTTGTTTGTGACTAGAATATACAAAAATAATCAGTTTTTGTTATGCTGACTTGTACCCAGTGACACTGTGAAATTCTTGTATTCACTAGAAATGATCATTTGTATATTCTGTTGGGTTTTTCAACCTAAACAGTCATGTCACCTGTAAATAATGAGAGTTTTCTTTTTTTCTAAATCATCATGCCTTTGTTTCCTTTTCTTTCCTGATTGCATCTGTAGTTCCTTATTGCACAGACCTTCAGTACAGTGTTGGAGAGAAGTGGTATGACTCTCATTCCCAGTAACAGAGGAAAGCTGTCAACATTTCAACTTTAAACGTGTCTTCTATACAGTTCCTTTGCTGATACCTTGGAATTCACTTCTCTTCCTTGTTTCTAAGAGCTTGTTATTCTTCATCAAAAATGGATTTTAAGTTTTATCAGATGCTTCCCCTGAATATCCTGAGATGATAGGATCTCATTATACCATTAATGTGGCAAATGACATTCCTCGGTTTTTGAATATGAAACTATCCTTGCATTCCTGGAATAAAATTCAACAGGGCAGAATATATTGTCATTTCCTTATCTATGCTGGATTTGCTTTGATCATATTCTGTCTGGGATTTTGATATCTAAATTTGTGATCTATAATTTTCCTTTACTTCAATGTTCTCACCAGGTTTTTTATATCAAAGTTATGCAGCCATCATGAAATAAAAGGAAAATTGTTCTCTTTCTTTCAATTCTCTGGAAGTTTGCCTAAGATTGACATAATTTCTTTCTTGATTGTTATGTGGAATTTGTTGGCAAAGTCAAATGAGCATGGGGTGTTCTTTGTGTGAAAATTGTAAATTATGGATTACTCTTCTTTAATAGGACTATTTATATTTTCTATGGTATGTTGTATTTTGGTAAGCTTTGGTAAGTTGTATTTTGCTAGGAATGTGTCATCTACATCTTCAAGTTTCTTGGTGAAAAATTGTTCATAATAACCTCTTATGTTCATTAACATCTTTAATGAAGGATTTTTGGTAATGTCCTCTTTTTCATTTTTGATGTTGGTAATTTCTCTCTTTTTCTCTTGGCAAATGTTTTTGGAGGTTATTGATTTATTAGTCTTTAACAAAACAGCTGTATCTGTTGTTTTTTTCTGTTGAATTTTATCTTATCAATTTCTGCTCTCATCTCTATTATTTCTTCTTTCATTTCTAACGTCAAGGATGGTTGATTTTATAGTCTTCTTATTTGATATCTGGTATACCATTTAATGACTATGAGCAAATGTATGCCGATATACATTTGACACCTTAGAAGCAATGGACAAATTGCTTGAGAAACACAATTTTCTGACACTGACATATGAAGAAATTTAAAAATATGTAAATTAAGTAAATGCACAAATAAAATTGAGTGCACAATTGACCTTCTACCAAAGAACTCCAAGCCCACCTGCTTCACTGGTGAATTCCACCATATACGTGAGGAAGAAGTAACGCCACGCACAGTCTCCCGGCAGGCATCTGTCTCATCTTCTCTCCCAGCCTCATCTCCTCCACGCTTTGTTCTTCCTCCTTGGAGTGCGTTTTCCTCTCTGTTTCCCCAACCTGCGACCCTAGATCCCCCCCCCATCTCCTCCGTGCTCTGAGGGGGCTGAGAACATCATCTCTGAAGTTGTGAAGAGGAGGCGGGGGGCTGCAGCCCTTGCCCGCCGGGAGCCTCGGGGCCAGTCCAGTCCTGTCCCCGAGCCTCTGGGGGACACCGGGAAGCTAGAGGCACCGGGAAGCCTGGCATCCGGATCTGTTTGCCTTGGGAAAGTTACTTAACCCGTCCTGATCTATAAAGTAGGGGAGATGGGGGTGTCCCTGCCTCATTCAGCTGTCATGTCATGGGAAGAAAACCGTAAGGACGCTGCCTAGCAGCGCCCAGCACATTGCAATTGCTCAATAAGGTGTTTTAGCTGTGATTTTATCTTATTGTGTGACCCGGGCATGATTTCACATGGAGGGGAGAAGGGAGAGAGAGGGCGTCAGTTAGTTAAAACTCCGTCCTCTCCATCCAGTCCCCGCCCCCGTGGGTCATGAGCCCGAACCTAATCCCTGCTAATTCCCCTGCCCTTCTGCTGAGGCCGGACCATGGTAAGAAGATTGGAGCATTTGCTAAATTAGTCCCAGTCAGGGACAGAGGGGCGCAGGCTGGGGGGAAGGGGGGCAGGAGAGAGGAAGGAAAGAGAGAGAGAGAGAGAGAGAGGAGAGAGGAGAGAGGAGAGAAATACTCACACCTGAGTTTAGACAGAGGAAGGAAGAGACAGGGAAGGAGAGAAGCCGGAGGGAAAAGCGGGACCAAAAATGTTGGGAGGAGGACGTGCCAAGAGGGTGCAACGAAATGCACACGAATCCCAGTTCTACCTCCTCCTAGTTGTGGGACCTTGGGCAAGTCACCTGGCCTCCCTTTGCCTCGATTTTCTCATCTGTGAAGTGGGGATAAGAATGGCAAATCTCTGGGTGGGTGGTTTTGAGAATGAAGAGTTAGGACTGGCTTTCCCCAGCGTCTGCCCAACAGTACCTGCTCTGTAAATTTTTCTCTTTTCTTTTCCTTCCTATTTGTTCAGGCCTAATTTATGTAGTGCCGTGCGTCACTGAGGCGGGATGAGAGGGGGACTTTGAGGCCCAGCAAGGTCACACAGGGGGCTGGCTGGCGCCTTTGTCCCTGTGTGATTGGCTCTAGGGAAATAGCCAGGACAGGAGGGTGACCAGAAGGGGAAAGTGCAGGGACCCCCGCCCCCAGAGACAGAGGGAAGGGACAGAGCAACCCCTGCTTCGACCTGCCCAGCTTACCGCCCCCATGAAAATGTAAAAAAATCACCCCGACTTTCAGCTGGATGCAACATTTTAATGGTGTTCGCTCTGTGGGTGGCCAAGGACTGGGACCTGGGGTTCCGGCGAGTAGGAAAGGGACACGGAATAAAGGGCCTCATTTCCTTCTGTCCCCATTTCTCTTGCCGTTCTTCCTGGCTATGGAAAGTGGACCCACCGACATCCCCAGTTCGGGAGGCAGCCCAGGAGGAGGAGGCTGGAACCTCCCAAAACAGATTCAATCGCTCATTCCATCCAGCTCCTAGAGAAGTCCTGGATCACCTGGGCTGGGGTCTCCTCAAGTCCCACCCCTACTGGCCCGGATGGCAGCCCCCCGCCTGTTACCCGCCACCGCCCTCCTTCAGGCCGGGTCAGGACCCCCTCGTCAAGCTGCCTTGGGATAGTTTGCTTGGGACACAATCCTCCTGGGTGAAGGGGGTCCTTGGTGGGGCCGGGAGAGGTTCTCATTTACCCCTGAGACCCCAGCCTCCAGCGCAGAGCGTGGGAGTCTCTGCCCCTGAGTAACTGACCCTGTCACCTGCTCCCAGCTGCACGGATCCAGAGCACGGGGGCACCTCCTCCTCGCCCCTCCTCCAGCCCCCACCCGGCTTCTGCCGTCCTCCTCTGTTTATCCTTTGTGCCTTGCACTGGACTCTGAGGCCCTAGGGGTCCAATGCCCCAGAACCCAGCATGAGTCAGGGCAGACAGATGGTCAGGAGGCGTGCTGAGTGAACCGTCTTCGTGGACTCTTGTGATCGTGTGCCCCTGGAGGGACCAAGTCCTGTGGGCCTCTCCCAGCCTGGGCCCAGAAAGTCATCTCACGCCTCCAGCCCCACCTCTCATGGGGCCTTGCTCCCGACATCCCTTGCCACACTGGGGCCCAGGGCCAGCTTGTGCCCGCTCACACGCACAGATGGCATCACTTCCCAACTGCGCCTTCAGTGACATAGGATTGGTGCCTTGAAATCAGACTCAGCAGGAATATTTACACCACAGAAATTGGCAAACCCGACACATCGCAGCTTTTCCTCTTTGGAGAAGCCGTTGTTAAAATACACCAGCATGCCATGGTCTTCCCATCCCCCTTCTTTCCCCCAGGCCTTGTGATACCCACCAGTGGAAAGTGCATGGCTCCTGCTTCCCCCAGACAAAAATGAAAGGAGATTCCCAGTGAGGAGGCAGAGGCCAGAGCAGCAAGCTCCCAAGAGTACCAGAATGCCTAAATCCTCTTAAAATTCTCACAAGGCTGGTCTCTGTTGCTGTGGCTCAGGTTTTGTTGAAAGAATCTGGTACTGCCCAGACAGACTTCCTCTGGCCCAGCTCTGTTGTCCCATCCCAAAATCAAAACTGGAAACAAACAATCTAAAAAAGGGATTGTACACTTCAGTGCAGGTTTCCTCTAAATCCAGCGCTCTGCCTACCCTGCGCTTCTCGTATATTTACAGGTGGGAAGCCTGTCCACCACCTCTTCTCTTGGAAATACCCAGAGCTATAGCTGGTGCACCCCAGACAATGTTTGAGTGAAATTCATCTTTAGAAAATCCTAAACAAAGGGAAAAATATAGTAGACATGAAAAGGGAATTTGCCTTCCATTCTCCTACCAAATATGCCCATTTCCCATGTCCAAATGAATGCATGGGTGAATGATGAAGTGTCTAAGATGAAACACAAGAAAGGCATATATATCAAACAGCCCCTTAACCGTACCGCATAAACCTGACATTTGTGGCATCTTAAAAATTGCCCTATGGATGTTTTAATTTACCTGTGCAGCTGGCCTAAGGTTCCGCAATGGGGCTTCTTCAAGTCTGTCTTTGGAACTTCTAGAAGGATCTCTAGCCATGTGCTAAAAAAGCTTCCCAAATCGAAAGTAAGGAGTTGAGCCTCCCTCCCTGATCGCTCAAGGGCATGTTGATGCCGACCTGAACATTACCCCAGATCAACTGCAACTTTGGTTTCATTTCATCTCAGGACAAATTCTCAACACCGGTGTCTGGGGTCTGGGACTTATGATCTAAAATGCCGATTAGAATCCGTGTGAGATGGTGTTGGGGTGGAGAGAGAATCCCCAAGACCCGCTGGGCTGCCCCGGGAGAGGGAGAGGCTTCTCTTCCAGGCAGGAGGGGGTGGGCTTTGCTGAGCGTAGCTGCATTTGCAGCTTCAGAGGCCACAACCTTTGGAAGGATGGCTCGCGGTTCTTACTCTCTCAGGGATGCTGTTCCAGCGCAGGTTTAGACAACCCACAGGAAGGAAGATTTAGACAAGAGATGCAGAGAGATGGAGGGGAGTGTCTTCTACAAGATCTGAAACTTCCAGGCACTCTGATCCTTGCAGTCCAGAGGATCCATGGGGTTGTAGGTGAATTTCCAGGTGCCTGTGGGGTCCTTGAATTCCAGGCTGTCCAGGGGGCTGTAGGTACCATAGCTCTGGCCTGACAGGGAGGTGGGGGACTGGGCCAGGGAGGGTCCCACGGAAGGGCCAGAGAGGGGGCTGAGAGCCGGGCCCCCCAGCTGGGGCACCATGGGAGAAAGGTAGGGGTCCAGGCCACTGAAGAAGGAGCCAGGGGGCCCGTAGGCTGAGGGGGAAGAGCAGAAAGCAGAGGTGGAGCCATAGGTCATGGCAAAGGGCGCTGAGGTCAGAGAAGGCCCTGAGGCCACCAGCCCAGCCCGCTGGGCCTCAGGCAAAGGAGACTCTGAGGCTGGACTCCAAATGGACACTGTGGCTAGTGCTGCCGGGGGCGAGACTGAGGGGCCGGGTAAAGGGGGGCTGTAGGAATCTGAGATGCCCAGGGGCTCTGGACAGATGTCTGTGGAGGATCTTGGAGGTGTGCCCGCCTTCCTCTTGGCAGGACGAGCCTTGGCTTGGGCCCCTGCGGGCTGCCTCTGCTGTCGACATTTAGCCCTGCGGTTCTTGAACCAAACCTGAGAGGTAAGAGGGGAGATTGGGGTGGGTAAGTGGGGAGGAAAGCCCAGGAGAGCCCTCAAGGGGCCCAGTGATGACGGTACTTATTGGCAAGACACACCAGAGTCACACCTCTCCACTTTGCAATCAGTTATGGGGCACTCCATCCACCATCCACCCACCCATCCATCATCCATCCATCATCAATCCCTCCCTCTATTCATCCACCCATACATCCATCCATCCCTCTATTCGTCCATCCACTCATCCATCCACCCATCCATCATCCATCCATCCACCCATCCATCCATTCACCCATCCATCCATCCATCCATCCATCCATCCATCATCCATCCATCCATCCACCCATCCATCCATCCATCATCCAACCATCCACCCATCCATCCATTCAGCCATCCATCCATCCATCCATCCATCCATCCATCATCCATCCATCCATCCACCCATCCATCCATCCATCATCCAACCATCCACCCATCCATCATCCATCCATCATCAATCCCTCCCTTTATTCATCCACCCATACATCTATCCATCCCTCTATTCGTCCATCTACCCATCCACCCATCCATCCATCTATCCACCCATCTATCATCCAACCATCCACCCATCCATCCCTCTATTCGTCCATCCACTCATCCATCCACCCATCCATCCATCCATCCATCCATCCATCCTTCCATCCATCCATCCATCCATCCATCCATCCATCATCCATCCATCCATCCTTCCATCCATCCATCCATCCATCATCCACCCATCCATCCATCCTTCCATCCATCCATCCATCCATCCATCCATCCATCCATCATCCACCCATCCACCCATCCATCCATCCATCATCCAACCATCCACCCATCCATCATCCATCCATCATCAATCCCTCCCTTTATTCATCCACCCATACATCTATCCATCCCTCTATTCGTCCATCTACCCATCCACCCATCCATCCATCTATCCACCCATCTATCATCCAATCATCCACCCATCCATCACTCTATTCGTCCATCCACTCATCCATCCACCCATCCATCCATCCATCCATCCATGCATCCTTCCATCCATCCATCCATCCATCATCCACCCATCCATCCATCCTTCCATCCATCCATCCATCCATCCACCCATCCATCCATCCATCCATCCATCCATCCACCCATCGATCATCCACCCATCCATCCATCCATCCATCCATGCACCCATTCATCATCCACCCATCCATCCATCATCCATCCATCCATCCACCCATCCATCCATCCATCATCCACCCATCCACCCATCCATCCCTCCATCATCCAACCATCCACCCATCCATCATCCATCCATCATCAACCCCTCCCTTTATTCATCCACCCATACATCTATCCATCCCTCTATTCGTCCATCTACCCATCCACCCATCCATCCATCTATCCACCCATCTATCATCCAACCATCCACCCATCCATCCCTCTATTCGTCCATCCACTCATCCATCCACCCATCCATCCATCCATCCATCCATCCATCCTTCCATCCATCCATCCATCCATCATCCACCCATCCATCCATCCTTCCATCCATCCATCCATCCATCCATCCACCCATCCATCCATGCATCCATCCATCCATCCACCCATCCATCATCCACCCATCCATCCATCCATCCATCCATCCATCCACCCATCCATCATCCACCCATCCATCCATCATCCATCCATCCATCCACCCATCCATCCATCCATCATCCACCCATCCACCCATCCATCCATCCATCATCCAACCATCCACCCATCCATCATCCATCCATCATCAACCCCTCCCTTTATTCATCCACCCATACATCTATCCATCCCTCTATTCGTCCATCTACCCATCCACCCATCCATCCATCTATCCACCCATCTATCATCCAACCATCCACCCATCCATCCCTCTATTCGTCCATCCACTCATCCATCCACCCATCCATCCATCCATCCTTCCATCCATCCATCCATCCATCATCCACCCATCCATCCATCCTTCCATCCATCCATCCATCCATCCATCCTTCCATCCATCCATCCATCCATCCACCCATCCATCCATCCATCCATCCATCCATCCACCCATCCATCATCCACCCATCCATCCATCCATCCATCCATCCACCCATCCATCATCCACCCATCCATCCACCCATCCATCCATCCATCCTTCCATCCATCCATCCATCCATCCATCCATCCACCCATCCATCATCCATCCATCCATCCATACATCCACCCATCCATCATCCATCCATCATCAATCCCTCCCTCTATTCATCCACCCATACATCCATCCATCCCTCTATTCATCCATCCATCCATCCATCATCCACCCATCATCCACCCATCCATCCATCCATCCATCCATCTATCCATCCATCCATCATCCACCCATCCACCCATCCATTCATCCATCATCCAACCATCCACCCATCCATCATCCAACCATCCACCCATCCATCATCCATCCATCATCAATCCCTCCCTCTATTAATCCACCCATACATCTGTCCATCCCTCTGTTCGTCCATCTGCCCATCCACCCATCCATCCATCTATCCACCCATCTATCATCCAACCATCCACCCATCCATCATCCACCCATCCATCCCTCTATTCGTCCATCCACTCATCCATCCACCCATCCATCATCCATCCATCATCAATCCCTCCCTCTATTCATCCACCCATACATTGATCCATCCCTCTATTCGTCCATCATCCATCCATCCACCCATCCATCATTCAACCATCCAGTCATCCCTCTAGTCATCCACCCATCCATCTATCCAATCAGTTAATAAGCATGTATTAACCATCTTCTACTACTTTGGGGACACCTCAGTGGAGTTGACATTCTAGTTGAGGTAGATTATAAATAAACAGTAAGAAAGTAAATCACATGGTATTTTAGAAACTGATAAATACTATGGAAGAACCAGTTGTGCAGCATAAGGAGCACAGTACAGTAGGGGTGGCTTTAATTGCAAATGGCAGCGGCATAAATCTCACTGCTGGACAAGGTGACTTGATTGGTTGAAAGACTTGAACAAAGTGACAGGGACCAAACGGTCCAGGTAGAGTGCAAAGGTCCTGAGGCAGGAATGTGCTTGATGGGCATGTTAGAGGCAATGCCAGTGCTCAGTGTGGCTGGAGTGGAGTGAGAAGGGGCAAGAGTAGTGAGAGGAGGGCCAGTGAAATGACAGGGGTGAGGGCTTGCTAGGGAGGGCCCCTCACGACTTTGGCTGTTACTCTGAGACCTCTCTCTCCTCCCTTTACTCCGGGTCCCGGGAAGGGCCAGAATGGGCCCAGGGACCAGAACACCCCACCTGAACCCTGGACTCGGGCAGATTGATCTTCAGAGCCACCTCCTCGCGGGCATACACATCCGGGTACTGGGTCTTGGTGAACAGGGCCTCCAGCTCCTCCAGCTGGCTTCGCGTGAAGGTGGTCCGTTCCCGCCGCTGCTTTCTTGGGGCACCTGGGGTGGAGGGGCAGGAGGAGGAGACCCTCAGGCGGCCTGGACCTCCCCTTCTCTTTGTCTGCTGGTAGGAGGCCCCGAGGTTGTATGGGCCACCGAGAAGCCCTTTCTGGGTGTTTGTCTGCCGGGACTAAGGGTACACTTCTCCCCTGACCTTCCAGATCTCATTCTCATAGGCCTGCTAGACCCCCTGGGAACAGGATCCCTCTTTGCCTGTCATTTTGGGGCTCATGCCTCAACCCAAGGAGAACTGGCTTTAGCCCTGCAAGGAAGCATGGGTTTGATTTTCACCCCATCTACAATCTCTTAAGCCCTGAGACTCATTCAGCTGGAACATGACATTGTGGATATTCGACCATTTCCAGCCTATAGACATGGCAGGTCCACAATGTTCAGCTTAATGAGAAGAGGGAAACAGCTAAGGACATAACGCACAAAAACCGAGGGCTCACGGCTCTTGGCAATAAAGCACTGCTGACAGATGGAAATTCCTCTCATTTCCCCTCTCCTCTGCTCCATAGGGAACCAGTATCCTAAATTTCTATGACTGTCCATATGTGTCCCCTGCATCCTGAGTGACATGGGGACACTGTTGTGCCCTTGCAGGGGAACACATAGGGCTGGTGACATCCCACTGTAAGCGGCCACCTTCCTGAGGGCAGGGGACCGGAGGGTGGGCCAGCCTGGGGCAGCAGTAGGTCTGTACTCACTCGGGTAGGACACAGCCTGGTGCATCAGATCCATACTGGGGCCACTTAGGGCCAAGGCGTTGACGGAATAGTGGGGCCCTGGGTTCATATAAGCCATCATGATCTTCGGGAGCCCTGGGGGCCCAGGTCAGTGGGCCTGCAAGAGAGGGGGGGTCACTCAAACACTCCCCAGTTACCAGGTGATGATGGGCAGCTCAAGTTCAAATCTTGCTTCAGTCTCTTCTTAAGTATGTGACCTTGGGCGATTATCTCATCTCTCTACCTCAGTTTCCCCACCTATAAAACGGTCCTCTGTTGAAGGTCATCAAAGGCTCACCAAGACTCTCTGTAAAGCAAGAGCTGGAGCTGTGGACACCCTAAGTGGAAGCTCTGATTCCTACCCTATGCTTTAAAAAAATCCAATCCCGTCACTTCTCTCTCCAAGATCTTCCCTTCCTACAACCCCAGAAAAAATGTTCGGCCTCACACAGAATCACAGAGAGTGGGACAACCAGCTGTCCCGTCCTGCCTGGGCTGGAGAGGTTTTCTAGAGATGTGGGACTTTCAGCACCCGAATCTCAAGAGTCCCAGACAAACCAGGATGGTTGACCACCCGGAGGGAGCGTCACATTAAAATGACAGTGAGGGATTATCTTCCAGGACCACGTCTGACCCATCAGGTTGGCAAAGATAAAAGAGGTTTGATGACTCCAGCACTGACTGGCCTTGGTGTAGAGAACCGGGCAGTCCCGTGTCTGGCTGAGAGCCGGGTGGAGTGGAACGAACCGGAAACCATCAGCAAAGTAAGGCCATCCTTCCTTTCTCCCAGCAATCGGTCTTCAAGTGCGTCAGTTGCCTCGTCGGCAAATGGGAATGAAAATAACATTTATATCTTCAGGTTGTGTGAGGGTTAAATGCACTGACGTGTTTCACCTGACACGCAGTAAGTGCCAGGCCGCCGTGGGAGGGGTCACTGCTGTCATCTACAAGCAGATGTTTGCATGGACTTTACACCAGGATTTTTAATGCAGCGTATTTATAATCACCAAAATGTGGAAGCAGCCTGTACATACAGCCAAAGGGAGTAATAAGTAAAGAATATAAGTTAAGGAAATTATGTTAAATAGATTGTGGCTCATGCGTGCAAGGGGCTATTATAAAGTCATTAGACAGTGTAAGGTTGTTCTCTATGAACTGATTTTAAAAGACTTCTAGTATACAGTTAAGAAAAATTATCCTAAAAATGACAAGCAGACAAAAAGATGACAGGGTGTCATTTCCAGGTCGTCCTGGAAACCTTGTCCAACACACGCACCCGAGGACTATTTCATTGTCTAGGGGACTGTACCTTTGCTCGGTTTACTATTCACTACTGACGAGGGTCCAGACTCTGACAAGGTGAATGGCAGCTTCTAGAAGTTTGCTTGCAAATGATTTCTCTCTGGTAGGAAAGCTACCCTCAGAGGTTACCTTTCTGTGGCCTTGTCGGACTTGAACCCATCTTGCATGTCACCTGGCACATGTTTTTGGCACACCTTTCCTGAATCACCGTATAACCTCCGCTCCTTGAATTCTCCTCTGAAACAGCTGGTTCCCTAATTTAACGACTTCTGTAAATCTGTGTTTATTATATATATATCTGATAGTCAGGTGTTTAAAACATTTTTAAGTACATGTTAATAATAGGAGTGTGTGTGTCTGTACTAGATATCATATATTATCAAATAATGTGTAATAGATAATGTACTAATACTTTATATATGTATATGAAATGTATATTAATATATAGTATATGATATATAACATCAGTTATATATTATATATATTAAAAGGAAATAAATACGGTGCTGAGCAGTGTGTATAGCATGCTACCATTTGTGATTTTTAAAACATGGCAGCTATTATATATCATAAATATATTATTACATATATATGTCATATATATATATATATATACACACACACACACACACACACACACATTGTATGCTAGTCTGGGCATAGACTGTTCCAGGAAGGACACAAGACACTAGTGAAAGTGACTGCCCCTGGGAAGGGGTGCGCTATCCCCACCTCGATTTTACACTTTGAATTATTCTTTAACCATATGCATGTGTAAACTTTCCAAAAACAAAACAATAAAATCTAAAAAGCAAACAAACAAAAAAACATGAGAACCTTTGCAGGGCTCCCTGTTGCCCTCAGGTAACCCACTAGCCTCTCTGGGTATTTGCATGAGCTGTTCCCTCCGCCAGGAATGCCTATCCTCTGTCTGAAGCCGTCTGTCACCGGCCAACTCCTCTCCTCCTCCAGGTTTCAGCTCAAACATAACTTCCCAAGGGAGCCATTCCACACCCTCAACTGGTCACATACATGAACATGCGTGCACACACGCGCACACTCACCTTACACACAAGCACACAGACTCGCCTACACACCGCTGGCGCACACACCTACATGCAGGTGTGCACTTTGTCCTGTCCTTCAGAACATCACGTGTATTAAACATGACATATTTATAAGTTTACTTGTCTGTCTGCCCCAGCTCTGCCAGCGACCTGCGTGCACAGACTGGGTATATTCAGACCCTGCTGTGTCCCCAGCTCCCCCAATAAATATTTGAGAAAGCAGCAAATGAATAAAAGCATGCCTTTTATTTTAGCTCCCATTTCCTTCCTTCTCTCACTGACCTGTGCTCAGTGGAGGACACTGTTCTACTCGTTGTAAACGGAAGCTCCACCGTCCATTCTATGGATATTTTTGAGTGTCTCCCACCCTCCAGGAGTTCAGATGTAGGAGGAAATAAGACACACAGCATCTCTGTTCTCATGGGATTGAACTTCTAGGTTCCAGGCAGAGAAACTGACAGAGACCAAGGAAGGGAATTCTTTATCAAATCAAAATGCTTCCAGAGAGCTCCAAGAATTCCGAGGAAAGCTAAACGGGGCCATATGATCGTGATGAGAGTGAGGGGAGAGGGAGGCCTCTCATTTAGAGGGATGGGGCGGGAAGGCCTCTCTGGAAGGAGGTGACTCTGGAACTGAACAGTGCCCGGGATGATCTCGGGGCAGAGGGGTCCAAGCCAAGGGAACAGCAGATGCAGCGGCCTGTGGGATGGAATCATGTTGTCTTGTTGGAGGAGAAGCTACGTGTCAGTGGAGCTGGAGCAGAGTGACCAAGGTGGAAAGTGGACTAACTCATAAGGACCTGATAAGAAGGTCAGGGGGAGGCTCAGCGCTGATAATAATAACAAAAGCAAAACAACTTCAAATCCTAAGCATCTATTGGCCTCCAGGTAGCCCCCAACAATCTCCGCCTTGGTATTCACACCATCGTGTGGTCCCCTCCCAATGAGCAGGGCTGCCGTGTGCAACCAATAGGATATAGCAGAAATGACAGTGTGACTTCCGAGGCAGGCACTGACCCGCTCTGGGGGAAGCCGGCTGCCCCGTCACAGGGGCGCTCAAGCAGTCCTGTGGAGAGAGCTATGTGCTGAGGAGCTGAGGCCTCCTGCCATCAGCCAGGAGACCGAGCCACCTTGGGGGTTGATTCTGAAGATTCAGTCAAGCCTTCAAGCATCTGCTTCCCTGGTCGACCTCTGACTGTAGCAGCCTGAGACACCCTGAGCCAGCATAATCCAGTGGAACTGTCCCTGGGGTCCTGTCCCTCAAGAGATAACTAATACACAGCCTTCTCTAAGCAGGACGTCATCAAGTCCTCAGCACAACCTCAGAAGGCAGACACTGAATTACAGACGAGAACACTTTCCGGCTCAGGCACCGTTACTTGCCCTGAGTCACACCAGGCCGTCAGCGGGGGCCCAGGATTCTGACCCTGGAGAATTCCTGCAGGCCCTGACCTCCCAGCCCCCAGCCTGGGTTCCCTCTGTCTCTCCCTCTTCTCCAAAAAGTAGTGATGTGTCACCCGAACCTCTGGAGACAGTGCAAACAGGGACACTTGTGGACCTGCCCCACGAGGGACAATTTGCTGGACCTGGAACAAAACCACCCCCATCCATTGCCTTTGCCATCAACTCTGTACCAAGCTACCCGGCTCAAGGTTGGCCTTCCAGAAAAGCCTAGAATGCTGTCACAGGGATGATCCCATCCTATGGAATGGGAATCTGAGGCTGGGCAGGAGGACCGTGCTGCCCAGGATCAAGCAGCTCATAATGATAATAAACTCCAGGGCTGAGGGTTTGCCCACAACTCAGACATCTGATAAATGCTTCCTGGACAAGACACTAGCAAAACAAAATAACAACAAAAATAATAGCAGACACCCACTGAACCCTTCTCTGTGTTTGGCGACAAGTCGAGGCAGCTGATGATAATCAGGACGTCAGGACCTCTGCCCTCCGCACGGGATCAATGTGTCCCGTCCCAAGGGGCACAGACAACAGCTACAGTGTCCACCTTTGGTCAAGAATTTACAATGAGCTAAAGCCACCCTATTTCATCCTGCCGGCTGAATTTCAGGACAATGAGGCTATGGACCACCATCCCCACCCTGGGGACCAACCTATGGGGCCTGAAGCTGGTGCCTGGGGCTCCTGACATCCAGATTCCCAGCGGAGCAGGTGCTGGACAGGAGAGGCCTGAAGGCTTACACCCACCTTGCAGGGACTCGTGGAAAGGACCCCACCCATACAGAAACCTGGCCTGGGGGCCGGGGAGGAAGGTGCTGCCCCAGGCAACACCAGGCCCCGAGCCTGCACCGTCCTGGCCACGGAGCTACGCAGCCTCTCAGGGCGTCACCACATCCCCACGGAGTTCAGAGCCCATTTCCCAGATCACAAAATTGGGGCTGAGAGAGGTGTCATCAATTCCCGACATTGCACAAGGGGTGAGTGGCACAGCCAGACCCAGAACCCAGGTATCTCAGGCCCCAGAGCCCTGACCTTAACCCCCAGGTCTGCCTGGGGTCACCCGGAGCAGCATGAGACCGGCTCTGTCCCCTGGCTCTTTGCAGGCCAGGCCTGTGACACAGGCTTCCCGTGGCTCGTCTGACAGGATCATCGCAGCAACTGATCATCCTGCCCACTTCGCAGATGAGGAAACTGAGGCCCAGAGGGGTCCTGTGAATGGCCCAAGGCCGCAGGCGAGTAAAGGGCAGGCTTTGAGCCCAGACTCACACGGCTCCATGTCAGCCCTTGGCAAGAACTCCCTGCCGCCAGCTCAGCCACAAGCAGGGCCTGTCTTTGTGGAAACTGAGACCCCAGGTGGCCCCACCATCTGGTGGAACGAGCAGCAGGGTGTACTGGCCCTGGGGAGGAAACTGGGTGTACTGGGATGTGGGGAAAACTGAGCCTCTGGGGCAGTGAGGTCCCCTAGGAATCATCTCACCAGCACTGTGGCTTCCGGATCGGGGACTCCCAGCTGGGCATTCCCCGGGGCATCCCCACAGCCTGCCCTCACACCGCCCTCTGCAGCCACAGAGCTGGGGCCCCCTGGGTGTGTGTCTTCCTTCGACTCTGTTTCTGTCATTCAACATCCACTCAACAAATATTTAGGCATCCAATCACGCCAGGCACTGGAGGAAATCAAGGGCAAGCTGTGGATAAACACCCAAATCAAAAGAAAGTTTGCAGCGGTGGTAAGTTTAAAGACAGCACCACAGGCTGGTGTGCTCAGGAGTTGCCTTCCAACTGGAGTGAGAAGCCCCAGCCCTGGAAGGCCGGAGAGTGTCCCGTGTCACCTCACCAACCAGCCACCCTTGAGTCCTCCCTGCCCAGGGCCCCCACCCTCGCAGCCTCCCCCTCAGGGGCAGCCTGGCCGGTGTCCCCAAGAATGAGGATGGAAGCTCTGATTAGTCAGCAGACAACACACACCCCTTGTTATCCCCTGTGCCAGACACTGAAAACACAGCTATGAATAAAACGAACCCAACTGCTGGCCCTGTTGTCCCCTCTCCCGCTGCGCCCTCCTCTGCCCCCTCTGCCACTCCCTGCAGCCGCTCACCTTCCTGGAAGGAGGGACTGGGCTCTCCGGGTGGCCGGGTCCTGGTCAAGCCGTCAGATGCAGAGGCTGAAGGAAATGCGTCCCCTCACATGGGCAGATTTTAAGGCCAGCTGGCAGTGATGTCATGTGCGGTGGCCTGGATCTTGGAGGGTAATCCTGGCCCGGGTGGGGCACTGACTGGGTACCAGGAGGTGACATTGGCTGGGAGGGGGAGGGACACCCATCTGCCTAATCCCCTCCTCTGCCCCTCTGACATCTTGGCAATTAGGGCTGATGGGGAAGGGGGACCCCACCGCCTGCCTGTGACCAGGAGCCCCCACTCCTGAGGGAAGTTCTTGTGTAGGTCTAACTGGTGTCCCTCCCGTTTTGGCTGTTGTCCCGTCAAAGAGGAAGGAGAGGGCCAACTAATTCATCCCTGCACTGCCTCTCTGGCCACCTTCTGCCTCGGTTTCCCCCTTTCTCTTTCTTTGCCTCCACCTCACTCAGGGCTCTGACCTGTCCATCCCCCCTAGACATCAGCGTCTCCTACTTCCTCTCCCCGCTGCCGGCTCACACTCCCCAGCCACGCCACCGGGCCTTGTCTGGGGTGTCCTCTGCAGTTTCTCTTTTCCTTTAGCCACAGGCTGTGCCACTTCTGTCCGTCTGCCCGTGCACCCCTCATGCCACCCTGTTGCTCTCTGTCCCTGGCTTTCTTGGTTTACCTGTATCTCTGTCTTGCTCTCTTCTGTTCTCTATCTCATTCTCTGTGTCTCTTTGTGTCTCTCTGTGACTGTGTTCTGGTTTTGGCGGCTGTGCCCCTGTCACTGTCCCCCTGCCTCGCCCTTTGAGCCTTGCTTTCTTTCCCCCTAGTTTGCCCTTTGTTTCTGGCTCTCTCCCCATCTCAGTGCCTTTCTTGTTCTGTGCCTGTGTCCTTGTCTCTGTCTCCCTCTGTGCTTCCTCCCCTCTGTCCCTCTCTGTGTGTCTTTCTGTCTGGATATGAGTATCTCCCTGAGCTCCTGGTCCCACGTGGGTCTGTTCTACTTCCCCATGTGTCCAAACATGCACACACATCGGGCACACACACACATGCGTGAGATCGTGGTAATCCTGCCTTGCGGCTGGGTCATTGTGTCTTACCATAAGGGGCTCTTTCTTTCTCCATTACCCACACCCACCCCAGCCCCAAACCTCCTGCCAAGAGAGATTAAGGCCAGCAGCCTGACTGGAGCATCAAGGCAAGTCTCATTAGCTTGAAGAGCCAGGGATGACAGGGAGAGAGGGAGGGGCCACCTGACAATTTGTCGACCAGTTAGGAAGCTACCGATGGGACAATCCAGTCCTGTAACAGGTTCTGCTGGCCCAGTTCAGCAGGCAGAAGGAAGAGAGAAGAGGCCCTAACCGGCCCACTGGAGAAAGTACCAGCTACCCTATATCATCTCCTCCTGGAACAATTTGCTCTCGGGCTCTGAATCCCCCCAGGGTGGGAGGCTGTGGAGAGGTGGGTTTCAGAAGGTCATGCATATGGCCCTGGGGTCAATTAAGAAGAAGTCTAAATCCAGGCCTTTTCTCTTTTGAGCTGAATCCCGTGGGGCAAGTTGCTTTCTTTCTCATCTTTACCCCCTGACTCAAGAGGAAACCTTTGCCTGCAGCCCTGCCTTTCCCCTTTTTTCCTCACCTCCCATATCCAATCATCCATAAATCCTGTCATCTCTTCTTTCAGATAATCATCCTGCAGAAAACAACAAAACACAGCTGATAGAAATTGAAGACCCAAGTCAATAGTGAAATATACCATGTTCATGGATTGGAAGACTCAATACTGTTAAGATGTCCATTCTTCTCAAACTGATCTTTCAATTCACTGCTTGCTCAATCAAAACTTCATAAGGATGTTTTGTAGAAACTGACACACAGATTCAAAAATCTATATGGAAATTCAAAAGATCTAGAATAGTCAAAACAATCTTGAAAACAAAAAGGGTTGGAGAACTTATCCTACCAAAACTTTATGGTCAATTGATTTCTTACAGAAGTGCTACAGCAAGTCAACAGGGAAATCTTTTCAATACATCATGCTTGAACAACTGGATATCCACATGAAAAAATAGAAAAAAAAAAAGAAAAAGAATTATAATCTCTCCCTCACACAATACGTAAAAGTTAATTTGAGATCGATCATAGTCCTAAAGGTAAAAAATAAAAGTATAATGCATTCAAGGAAAAAAAATTTTTTTTCTGGAACTGAGAGTAGGCAAAGATTTCTTAGGAGACAGAAAGTAACAACCATGAAATAGAAAATTGATAAATTAGATTTGCTCAAAATGGGAAAATTCTGCTCTTCAGAAAATATCACTAAGTTAAAGAAAAATGCTGGCCACAGTCTGTTGGAACGTATTTGCAAAATATAGCTGGCAGAGACCTTATATCCAGAACAAATAAGACTCCTTCAACTCCATAAAAATAGCTGGAAGATACAATTCATAAAAGACATACAAGTGGCCAGTAAGCTCACATAAAAACACTCAACAATATTTGTCATTAAAGAAATACAACAAGATACATTACATGCCCACCAAAATGGTTACGATGAAAAGACCGATGCCACAAATGTTGGTGAGGTCATGGAGCAACTGGAATTCTCAAACCCTGCTAGTGGGGACATAATGGTGCAACCAGTTTAGACTGGCTGTTTTCTATAGAGCTGAACTATTTTAATCTTGTAAATTGATCCAGTGATTCCACTCCTAGGTGTTTATCCAAGGGAAATGAACATATATGTCCATAATAAGACATGTACTGAACATTCATAGCAGTTTTTTCATTCTAGTCCCTAGTATGGGACAACTCAAATGTCTATCAAGCTGTAATAGACTGTGACACAGCCACAGTGGAATACTACTAGCAATTAAAAAAGGAAAAAAAGGAATAGTCTACTGCATATACAACGTTATAGATGTTTCACAGAACATTATGGTAAGTGAAGCCAGACACAAAGAGTGTATACTGTATGTGAGATTGTGATTTATAACAAGAAATGTATCTTTGGCCTTAGTCCTGTTCCTGGCACAGAGCCCCTAAAACCTTTGGAATTTCCTGTGATGAGAGCAATAAAGGTGTCTTCGGTTATATCAGTGAGATGACGTTTGGAAAGCCCCTAAGTGACCTAAAGGTGGGCTGGTGATTGGAGGGTTGGAATTTTCAGTGCCCTGCAGTGCCTTCCACCCAACCTCCCAGGAGGGGGGAAGAGCTAGAAATTGAGATTTAATTACCAGTGGCCACGAATTTAATCAATCATGCATGTGTAATGAAGCCTCCATAAAAACCTAAAAGGATGGGGTTCAGAGAGGTTCTAGATCGGTGAGTCAGAGCACATCTACATGCCAGGAGGGTGGTGCACCCTAAACTGCACAGAGACAAAAACTCCTATGTCTGAGACCCTTCTGGACCTCACCCTGTATATCTCTGCAACTGGCTCTTCATTTGTTTCCTTTAATACCCTTTTATAATAAGCTGGTAATCTAGTAAGTGAATGTTTCCCTGAGTTCTGTGAGCTGCTCTAGCAAATTAGTCAAACCTAAGGAGGCGGTCATAGGAACTTCTAATTTACAACCAGCTGGTCAGACGCCCAGGTGACAACCAGGACTTGCAACTGGCATTTGAAGGCAGGGACTGTCCTGTGGGACTGAGCCCTTAACCTGCAGGGTCTGATGCTATCTCCACATAGCTAGTGTCAGAACTAAGTTAGTTGCTTGGTGGTGATGGAGACCACACGTCCGACTAGAGAGTCCTAAAGTTCAAGAATAAAAAAGAATGTCTTAAAATCAGAAAATGGTAGCCTGGGTCTGGGGGGGAATGGAAAAGTGGGAGTGACTGCTTCATGGATATAGGGTTTCTTTCTGGGTTGATTAAAATGTTCTGGAATTAGGTAGTGGTGATGGCTGCAGAACCTCGTGAACGTACTAACCACCACTAAACAGTAGACTTTAAGATGCTGAATTTTATGATATAGAGCTCGATGTCAATATTTTTAAAAATCAGGAAAGTAATTGCACAGAGTGGAGAGGGAGAACGGATGGCGAGGTGGCACGCGGGAACTTCCCGGGCGGGCCGAATGCCCTGTATCTTCATAGGCATGGTGACTACCCAAGAGAAGCATTTGTCAAAATCCACCAACTGATCCCTGAAGCTATATGCATCTTACTGTACATAAATCGTAGCTAATTTTTGTAAAAAAAATCACTAAAGATTATTGGAGGGAAATATCACTCCCAATCTACCCTTTTTTCACCACCTGGACTGCCTGCAATTGAGCCCGGGTCACCTGCAGGGGGCGGATCTCCCAGGAGACGGCAGAAGTCTCTTTCCCACTCTCACTGCCCCCGACCCCCACCCCAATCAATCCGGGAGCTTCTCTTCCTAAGGGAAGATCAGAGCATTCATTCCTCCCACAGTTGGAAGAAAATCCACCCTGTGCCCATCTCTACGTGATAGGGCCCCTCTCCCCTTCTGTCCCCAAAACGAGTCCAGGGCAGGGAAGGAGCCCGGAAGAGAGGGGGTCCCACCAGGCAGGCTCCTGGAGCAGCTGGGGGCGAACAGCATGAGAGAGACAGAGACACCGGGGGAGGTCCAAGGGCTGAGAGACCGAGTGAGACAGGGGAGCTGCCAAGTGGGAATGAATATTCATCGGCTCACTGGCTGGAGGACCAGCACAGAGAGGTTCATGTGAAAGAATCCCATCCAGGGCCAGCAAGAGGGGGTGTGGTTAGACCGTGGGTGGCCTCAGGGTGTAGGCGATATGGGGGGACCCCGGGAAAGGGTTGCTGATGACTTTCGCTCTGGGCTTTACCACAAGATTGGGGCTCCTCACCCCTGCACCCCCTGGGCCCCCTAACACAGTCACACTGTCTTATTCTCTGCAAAACTCGATCAGCTCCTTGTCGCTTGTCGGCCCTTTCAGAGGCAGGGAGGCTGGGGCCTTGTCTGCCTTGTCCTCCGCTGTCTGCCCAGTGCCTGAAACCATCCGGACATAAGCAGGAGCTCCATAAATGCAGAGAGATGGAAGAAGGTGGGACAGACACAGGCGGACAGCACGCGCAGCGGAGAGGGGCGGTGTGGTCTTGCCAAAGGACCCGGGGCGGCCGCAGCAGGAAAGAGCGGGCCACACTGCGGGGCTGCCCGGTCTTGCTGCCGAGCTGACAAGTTCAGGATCTAACTGTCCCATGAATCCAGGTTTTTCCCACGTCCCATGGTGGAAGTGGGGGCACCCAGCCCTGGCCCTTGTCCCCACTGGACAGGGGATGAACGGCTGCAGAGAAAGGACATCCCAGCTGAGCTGGGGAGCGGGGTCTTGCCAAGGGCTGACGTGGAGCCACGTGAGTCTGGGCTCAAAGCCTGCCCTTTACTCACCTGCGGCCTTGGGCTATTCACGGGGCCCCTCTGGGCCTCAGTTTCCTCATCTGCGAAGTGGGCAGGATGACCAGTTGTCGCGATGATCCTGTCAGACGAGCCACGGGAAGCCTGTGTCACAGGCCTGGCCTGCAAAGAGCCAGGGGACAGAGCCAGTCTCATGCTGCTCCGGGTGACCCCAGGCAGACCTGGGGGTCAAGGTCAGGGCTCTGGGGCCTGAGATACCTGGGTTCTGGGTCTGGCTGTGCCACTCACCCCTTGTGCAATGTCGGGAATTGATGAAACCTCTCTCAGCCCCAGTTTCGTGATCTGGGAAATGGGCATCTGAACTCCGTGGGGATGTGGTGATGCCCTGAGAGGCCACGTAGCTCAGTGACCACGACAGTGCAGGCTCGGGGGCAGGTGCCGGCTCGGCTTTGGCTCTGCCGCTGACATGAGGGGCAGGACTGGGGGTGACTGTACTTCCCTGAGCCTCGGTGCCTCCTCTGTGAAATGGTGATGAAACTGGGCCCCACCTCATGGGAAGTTCTTGCTGGGTTGCTGTCCTGAGCCCCCGGTGCAGTGTCTGAGCAGCTGGGGATCCCAGCTGGAGGCCCTGGTGTTGTTCAGGGCAGCACCTTCCTCCCCGGCCCCCAGGCTGGTTTTCCCCACCCACGGAGTGGGGGTATCTCCACGAGTCCCGGCAAGGTGGGTGTGAGCCTACAGGCCTCCCCTGTCCCAGCACCTGCTCAGCTGGGAATCTGGACACGTGGCTGTAAACATCAGGAGCCCAGAGCACCAGCCTTGGGCGCCACAGGTTGGTCCCGAGGGTGGGGATGGTGGTCCACAGCCTTTGAGATAATGCAGCCTCATTGTTCTGAAATTCACATGGGTTGCAGAAGACTTAACTGGGCATTTCCAAAGTGAAGACAGTAAATGACTGATCAATACATGACATAGGGCTGGGTCGCATCAGCCATCAGGCCAACAGACATTAAAACCTCGCAGGGATACCTCCATGTCCCACCGGGATGGCTAAATGAAAGACTGACCATACCACGTGCTGACAAGGGTGTGGGGCAATCGGGACCTTCACGCGCATCTGGTGAGCGCGTAATGCACTACAGCCCCTCTAGAAAATCATTGGGTGGTACTTTTAGAAGTTGAATGTGTGCCTATTATACAACCCAGCAATTTCTTTCCTTGGCATGTACCCAACAGAAATGTGTTCTTATGTGAAGGGAGAGGGGTAGGAAATCAGGATATAGGTTCATGATGAATTTCAAAACAATGTCAGCACCCTTCTAAATCCTTCTAGTGTTGTTTCCTGGACAGGCAGGGAGTGTGTCGCTCTGCGGCTGCCCCTTCTCTCTGCTCCCTGGCCTCGTCCCCTCTGCCGCCCCCCTGTGGCCATCCTGACCCCTGAGCCCCGCCAACCCTCGTCACCACCAGAGCCAGTGCTCTGACCCTGTCCTGGCCGGATTTAGCAAATGCTCCAATCCTCTTAGGCCAGGCCAGCCTCAGCAAAATATATGGAGAATTAGCAGGGATTCAGGAAGACATGTGGCCAACTATGGCCGGGGCGGGGGTGGGGGGGGAGGGTGCGCACCTGCCAGGGTATAAGGCTCCTCCTGCCCATCAGAAAGCCCCTGGTAGGATGTACATGGAAAAGCTCACTGAGGAGACCCCCACAAGGAGAATGGGAGGACATAGACGGCAGAGAAGGTAGTGGTGAGGGGGCAGGAAGAAGGGGAGACTGATACACAAGAATTTCTGGCTTTCGAAACCAGAACAGGCAGGGTCCCCCAGCATGCGTCACTTCCCATGTGACAGCAGCTGTCCTTTATGTGCTAATATCCTTACAAAAGGTCCTTTAGGGCCAGCAGCCTAATCCCTTGCCTACAGGAGGTCACACAAAACATCAGAGGGTTCAAGCGCCTTTCCGAGAAGACCGACAGCTCTGAGCTGAGTGTGCGCCAGGCTGCCCAGCTGGACCCCCCAACCCCTCTGATCTAGCGTGTTGTGCTGAGCCCAGCTTCTTGGACTATCCAGAGAAGGACATGTGGACAGCCGGACATCCATCAGACTTTGGGTAACAGCCACACCTCTACACATGTAGGTGCGAATTACATGGAGTGTGCCAGCTACAAGATTAGCACAGGGCCTGATCTACTGGAAGCTCTCAGTAAACGGGCCGTCTCACTAGCTGCCTTTTGGACGACTCCCCACCCACCATATCTCTTACCTCCTCTGAGTCACCCATTTCCTCCTCTGGTCTCTTTCCCTCCCTCCCTTCAGTCCCTGGGCTCCTTCCCAGCAGGTCACCTCCTTGCCCTCGCCCCGAGTCAGACGCACCACCTGCCGCCACCCTCTCCGGCCAGGTCAGGTCAGCATCTGCAGAATCTCAGCCAGGTCAGAGAAGAGTCGAAGGGGCATCGTGGCAGGTGATGGCACAGGCATTCTCAAGCCCCGTGTCACATCTTCTCACACCTCCTTGGTGGCTGTTAGACCTCAGTTGCTGCAGTGGGTGCCCCTGGGGACCCTGGGGTCCCCCCCCCCCGACACAGACCCTAGGAGATGCTCTTGGAAGAGGAGAAGGTGCAGAATCTCCTCTCCTGACTTACCAGCGATGACTTGGGCAATGGATGGAACACTTTTCAGACAGACATACTTGGTTGTGTTCACGTTTTTAATAAAAAATTGAGTGTATTTGTCTCCCCACTCATTGAATTGCATACATTCAATACATACTGCTTTTCGTATGTCCACGGTGAAGCATTTCATATTCATGTTTTCATTGTGTATCACAGACACTGGCTTTAAAGTGCCTAAGTGGCTCCGAGTCATTCAATAAGCTTTTTGTTTTCCAAGTTGCCTTTTCCTTAAATAAACGATTTGACTTTCAAACAATTTTTTTTTAACCCTCCATTTTTTTGTTCTCTTTTGGCTGCATTAGTTCTGCACCTCGATTCCTTCTCTGGAAAGGGATGAAATGGAAATTGACTTTTTTTTTTGTATTCATTTTCTTTTGTACATTTGAAATTTGCTGCCATAGAAGTGGTTTTTTTAAATCTTTACAAAACTGTCTTGGATTGTGTAAAACCATAATACTTGTAGTTCACATAGGAAAACCTTGTGGAATACACACACACACACAAATTACTGGAACTAATATGAATTTTGCAAGGTCCCAGGATGCAAAATCAATAAACAAAAAATTAATTGTGTTTCTGTATCGTAGCAATGAAAAATTGGAAGAGGATATTTTTTAAATGGTACTGTTTATAATAGCATTAAAAAACATAAATGCAGTTTAAACCCTGACAGTTTTGGGGGGTTTGTTTGTTTGTTTGTTGTTGTCTTGTTTTGTAATGTAAGTGCCTGACTTAAGCTCTGACTATGGGGATATCCACTCCCACTATCTTGAGTAAATACAATGCCAGCCGCAGAACTAAAGAGCCGGGCCACCTCCGCGAACTGAGGTTCTTTAGAGAGTTGGTTGGTTTCCATAACTGACCGTTTGAGCCAATTGTTTTTTTTCTTTCCTGCACTTTAAATTCCCTCTCTTATGTTTTAGATTCACTAATAAAGAGTAAGCCTTTAAAACCCTAGGCCCCCACCCTCAACCCCAGTCAAAGCAGAATCCCAGGTCTGTCTCTGCCACAACCCCACTGGGGAGCCAGGTCCTGTAAGTAATACATTTCCCAGTTAAGTAAGCAATAAACATTTATTTTTTCAAAGTTTCCCGATGGCTATGGTGAAGGACATCTTGCAGTCATAACAATCACAAGAGCTTGTCCACCCATTGGTTATTGATAGGCTGAGGCTGGCACAAAATAACAAAATCCCTAGGGATAAACCTATTAAAAGATGTGCAAGACATCTATAATTAGCAAAACATTACTGACAGAATTAAAAGAAGACCTCCATATACAGAAGGACAGCCATCCCATGTTCATGGATATTCTCACCAAATCCACCTAGTCAATGCAATCCCAATAAAAATCCCAGCAAGACTTTTTGAAGAAATTGACAAGATGATCCTAAAATTAGATGGAAATGCAGAAGATATCTAAAATAGCAACAACAAAAAAATTGGAGAACTTGAACTATCGAATTTCAACATTTATTATAAAACTGCAGCAGCTATGAAGGTGGGCTACAGGAGTGTCATCAAATAGATCAGTGGAGCAAAAGAGAATATCCAGGACTAAATATTCATATGTAATCAACTTACTTTGCACAAGGCATCATGTCAATTCAGTGTGGGGAGAGGCCATAACAAAAGTTACTGAAATAATTGCATATTTATGTGTGGGAGAAAATGAACTGTGGTGCCTACCTCACTCCAAAGGAAAAGTTAGAACCAGGAAGTTTCTGGAAGAATCCATGGAAGAATATTTTCACAACCTTGAATGAGCAAAATTCTGAGACCAGGCACAAAAAGCACTAAACATAAAAAGGAAAAATGACAGATTGGACTTTGTCACCATTTAAAATTTTTGTTTCGCAAAAGACACCATTAAGAATATTAATAAAGACTGTTATTGGAACAAACTTGGAAAACACATTTACAGTGCATATATCTGTCAAAGAAGTCATATCTAGGATATATTTTTTTAAATCCTATGCGTATCAACAATAAAAAGACAAACTACCTCACTTTGAAAAATGAGCAAAGAGACTTGAAGAGACCTCATAAAAAGATGTGCAAAAGTTCAATAAGCACCTTACTTCATTGATCATCAGGGACATGCATATTAAAACCAAAATAAGCACCAAATCACATCCACAAGAATGGTTAAAATCAGAAAAGCTGACAATCCCAAGTGTTGACAAGGATGTGGAGCAACCAGGGCTCCTGTGAATTACCAGTCAGTGCAAATGGCGTTAACTTTAGTTAACTTTGGAAAACCATTTGGCAGTTTCTTATAATGTTAAACATGACTTAACCATATGACCCAGAAATTCTTCTACTAGTATTTATACAAGGGAAATGAAAACAACAAATGTTCACAGAAAGATTCGCACAATAATGTTCATAGAAGCTTTATACATAATAGACCAAAGTGGAAACAGGCCAAGGGACTGGATAAACGAATTATGGAACATCCATATGAGGGGACGCCACTCAGCAGTAGAAAGGGGTCACGATCATAGGGAGGAATCACTCTCACTATACCGAGTAAAAGAAGCCAGACACCAGAGATTATACACTGCGCGATTTCATTTATATGAAATTCTAGAAGAGGCAAAACAAATCTATTGTAGAAAGCATATCAGTGGTTGATGGGAGTTGGGGGAAGGGGGAGCAAAAAGGACTTCAACAATGTCCCAGAGAAGTTTTGGGGTAATGGGTGCTGATATCATCACTGCACACACTTATCAAGTCAGTTATACTCAACACTTAAGACCTATGCATTTTACTTAGCATAAATTAAATATCAACTTAAAGAGTTTAAGGGAGGATCTTTTAGAACTGTGAGTTTTCAATATGAAGGATTTGAGGGTGAAAGGAGGGCTTTGGGAAAGAGTAAATGAGCCAAATCATATAAATCTTAACCAAGCTTGAGCATAGTAAGTGCTCAACAAATGGTAGCTGCCATTATGATGGCTGATAATTATATCACATAAAGAATTGTCTTGGCCCGTTTCTCTGTCTCTGTCTCAGTCCCTCTGTCTGTTGCATCCCTTCACGGTCTTCTTGTCTGGAAGTCTCCATCTGCCTCTCATCTCTTCCGAGGTTCCCATCTCCTTCCTCAACCACCTCCTCTTTCCCCTTCCTCATTTTGGACTCTTATCTCTGGTTCTTAGTATCTCTCACCCTGAGTCTCTGTGGTATAGAGTAGCTCAGAGCTGGAGCACCTCGTGGCAGCACCAGGCATCTGCTGTGTGGCCTAAGGCAGGACTCTACACCTTGCTGAGCCTCAGCAGTCTCAGCTGTAGGAACTTCCTTTGAAAGAGCACATCATGGGAAGGAGGAGAAACAAGTAACTATAGGAGAGACACCTGACAGACGCTGCTTTGGCCAGGGGATAGAGTACATATCCATGACCCGATATTATGAAAATGGCACTTTCCTTCTGGGGCCTCCCGCCCCAAAACCCATAACCCCAGTCTGATCATGAGAAGCGCATCAGGCAATTCCTAACAGAGGAGCCTCCTGCAAAATACCGGACCAGTACTACTCAAAACCGTCAAGGGCGCATCCAAAACGAGGGAATTCTGAGCAACCGCCGCAGCCCGAGGAGGCTGAGGCACATGGTGACTGAATGTGAGGTGGGGCCCCAGGTGGGATTCTGGGACAGAGAAAGGACCTGAAGGAACGGCTAAGGAAATCTGAATAAACTAAGGGCTTTAGTGAATAACAGTCCATCAGTATTGGTTCATTAACCATAACAAACATACCACACTAATTTGAGATGTTAATAACAGGAAATCCGGTGCAAGGCAAATGGAAACTCTCTGTACTATCTTCTCAGTTTTTCTGTAAACCTGAAATCTTCCTAAAAAATAAGTCTACTTTGGAAAAAACTGAAATGATTAAGTGAAGGTGTAAAAGGTTGCATGGGAGAACTGTATGCTTTTCTTTCAACTCCTACTGTTTCAGGCCTACACGCATGAAGCCCACTTCTCGGCACCATGACTGGCACGGACTGCTTAACACTCCAGACGATGTTTCTTCTGTCTCTCAGTTACTCCATGCCCCCCTTTCTCACACCCTCTTCATTTATGCCGTATCTTATTTTCTTTTTTAATTACCCAGCTGGCGATCATGTAAATACTGTTACTTGTCACAGCCAGGGAGCACATTGCCTCTTTCCACACCTCCCTCTCCGCATCTCAGGTGGGAGCACCCTTCACCCCTCTGTCTCTATCTCCCTGGCTTCCACTTCTTCTGCCACACTCCCGAGGCCATCCTGGCCCCTGGCACCTCCCACAGCTGGCACTGTGACTCTGTCCTGGTCCCATTTAAGCAAATACTCCAATCCTCTTAGGCCAGACCAGCCTTGGCCAAGCAGAGAGAGAATTAGATCAGATTTGGGGGTGGGGGCCGGGGGGACACATGACAAGTCACGGAGTGGGAGGAAGTGGGCAGATCTAACGGGTGACAGCCCTGGGGGCTACCAGGAGATAACAGAAGCTCCTCCTGCCTATCTGCCAGAGCCTGGTAGGGACAGAGACAGAAGCACACTGAAGCGTCAGACGCAGAGAGGGGAGATGGGGGGCAGAGACCCTGAAAAGATGAGTATCTCCCACCCACCCATGGCCGGGCAGTGCTGGGCATCTTGACCGCTGAGGGCTGGGGGATTTTGTTATCCCTCACCTAGATTTCTAGGGGCACAGATTATTGTCTCTAAATATAATTTCCCTCTGAGAGTAACCTGAGGTTTTTTTTTGGTTTTTTTTTTTGGCCAAAAGGCTGACTCCAGGTCTGAGGCAGGAAAAATCCAGGCAAGCCTGGAACATCCTGCAGAGATTGTGGGGTTCTTCTGCCCGAGGACTCGGGGGCCAAGGTGACGACACCAAGGTGGGGAAATGGGAGCTTCAAAAGCAGAGTGTCTGTGATGTATTGAAAGAAGTCAAAGACATTTTAAAAAAAACAATGGGTTCACAATGATCCTCAAAAAGAAAGGGAAAAAAAAAAAACTAGGGAAAGTTGTGAAGGCTAAATTCAGGAGAGTCATCTAGGCTTCCTGCTTCTCCTGTGGACTTTGTGACTCACTGTAAACACACAGCTAAATCTCTTCCTTGTACAAGAGCCACAACCCAAAACTGAAGACAGAATGATCACCTCGGGAAGCTCTTTTTGCATCTCCTGTGAAATAAGGGGTCTAGACCAGTGCTGCCCAGTAGAATTTTCTGGAATGACAGAAATAGTCTATATCTGCACTGTCCAGTAGCCACTGGCCATAGGTGGCTATTGGGCACTCGAAATGTGGCATTGCGATTGAGGAACTGAATTTTCTATTTCAGATTATTTTAATTAACTTAGCTAGCTGCGTAGCTAGTGGCTCCCATGTTGGACTGTGCGGGTCAGACAGTCACCATCCATGGGTATTAAAACCATCAGGCCTGCGGTTCCCAGTCCTGGATGCACATTGGAATGACCTGGGGCAGGGGTAGGGCTTTAAAAACAGAGATGCTCACAGATGTTCACAGCAGCTTTATTCACAATTGCCAAACTTGGAAGCAGCCAGGATGCCCTTCAGTAGGCAAATGGACAAACTGCGGTTCGTCCAGACAATGGGATACGAAGCACTAAACAGAATCGAGCCATCAAGCCATAAAAAAGACACGGAGGAAGCTTCATCGCATATTACTAAGTTAAACAAGCCCTTTGGAAAAGGTTACATGCATGATTCCAGCTAGATGACATTCTGGAAAAGGCAAAACTGTGGAGACAGTAAAAAAAGATCAGAGGTTGCCAGAGGTTAGTGGGGATGGATGAACAGGTGGGGCGCGGGGGGCGTTGAGGGCAGGGAAACACGCTGATGACGCCGCAATAACGGACACATGTCATTACATACTTGTCCCAACCCACAGGATGCACACCACCAAGAGTGAACCCTAATGTCAGTTCTGGACTCTGGGTGATAATGAGGTGTCAGGGCACCTTCACTGATTAAAACAAACGTACCACCCTGGTGGGGGATGTTAATGGGGGAGGCTGTGCACAAGTTGGGGTAGGAGGTGTACAAGGACGCTCTCCACCTGCTGCTCAATGTTGCCGTGAACCTAAAACTACTCTTGAAAAATAAAAAGGGACCCCGCCCCTATACCTGGTGGTCTGAATTAATTACCCTGGGGTGTGACCTGAACATTGAGAGTCTTTAAATCTCTCCACAGGTGATTGCAGTGTGCAGCCAAGGTTAAGAACCACTGCGTTTAGGTGCGGAGGTAATGGTGAGCTTTGCCACCAAGAGAGGGCAACAGCCTTTGAAGACAGGCATTTCTAAACATACAGAATAAAATAAGAATGAAACCAAGGAATTTTATAATGAAAACATACTCAAGGAACATACGCACAAAACACAATGCCTCCGTCTTGTTTGGGGTTGTACTCAAACTGATTTTAAGAGACCTCTCTGTGATAATCAGGGAAACTCAAAAGTGGACCAGGGATTATGGGATATGCAGGAATTATTGCTAATTTCCTTAGATACAGTAATGGCCTTGTAGCCATAAAAAGTAAAAATTAACCCAGAGAATGGAAAACAGGTGTTTAAGCAAAGCTCGTACACAAATGCTCACAGCAGCACTATTCACAATAGCCAAACGGTGGAAACTGCCCAGACATCCATCAGCTAATCGATGGATGAACAAAAAGTAGATCCATAAAATGAAATATAATACTTCCATAAAAATGAGTGAATTTCTAAAACATTCATCCAGCTACGACATGAAAACATCATGCCGAGTGAAAGAAGCCAGACACAACATACCATATATTGCATGATTCCATTTATCTAAAATATCCAGAAGACGCACATCTATGTAGACAGAAAGTGGATTCGTGGTTGCCAGGGTCTGGCGGCACGTGGGAAAGAGGAGCAGATGCTTGATGGGTACAGAGATTCTTTTTGGAGTGATGGAATGTTCTGGAACTAGAAAGTGGCGATAGTTGCACAGTATTAGGAATGTCCTAAATGTCACTGAATCAACTGTACATTTTAAGATGGTTAAAATGGTCAAAAGCAGATTAGTCGGAGAGTGAGTAGTGGTGGCTCACAGCTGGGGGTGGAGGGGTGCTAAAGGGTACGGGAGCCTCTCTTTGTGGTGATGAAAATGCCTTAAAATTGACTATGGTGATGGCTGCATATACCTGTATAGCAAAACCACTAAACTCTACACTTTAAATGAGTGAGTTGTATGATATGTGAATTTTATCTCTATAAAGCTCTTTGTAAAAGTACCATTTCTGAGGCTGTAACTTTGTCTACTAGAGAGAGAAAAATATTGATGGATGAGATGTATTTTTCCCTCTTCTATACTTTCTTGAAAAGTGTCACGTCACCAAGCCAAAAATGGTGATTCCCTCAACTACACTAAATCCCAGTAACCAAAGTGATTCCAGCGGGATGCTCCAGAGACCCAAGGTGTTCTGGGAGGCTGCAGTTCTCACGTTAGCCACGTGGTGTCGCTGTTGGAAAGCAGTCACTGTCTGAGGGCCAGGCCCCAGTTGACGTTCTGGCTGAATTCTTTCCTTGGAGGTGTGAATTGCCTTAGTTAAGCCAAAATGGGATCATGGCACTTTCTCTTTCTTCTCCATGCATAAGGTAAAATTAAAATAAAAGGACCATGGTAGATATTTCTAGTGCTCACCAATTTTTCAGGATCTTCTTCCCTTCTTTAAACTGGTCCCCTGCCCGGTTCCATAGGTGGCCGGGGAGGGGCAGGGCCATGTGACTGTTCTGGCCAATGGGCTGTGAGAGAGGCGATATACGTCACTTCCTGCCTGACACCTTTAAGGGCGTGGCTCTGATTCTCGATGCTCCTTCCCAGTCATGTGGACTAAGGATGCTGCAGATCCAGGCGCAGCATAGGAGTCTCCGTCAGGCCAGACTGGCACTGCCCAATCAGATAACCAGTTACCACATGTCACATGCATTTGAATGTAAATCTAAATAAAGAATAAAACATTCAGTTTCTCAGGCATGTCATCACATTTTAAGCACTCAGCAGCACCACTATATGGCCAGTGACTATAATGTTGGGCAGAGCAGATATAGAAAAAGTCATCATCACAGAAAATTCCACAGGACATTGCTGTTTTATATGGCTAAACAGGTGCAGAGAGAACAAGTGCCCTGGAGAGGGTTCTCCATGTGTTAACCCACTGAGATTCGGATTTCGGGTTTGTTTATTTCCACTGAACCCAGTCTAGCTGGACCCACCAGATTTCTTCCCTCAGAAAAGGACTTAAAAATCTCATCATGTAAGTTCTCAACCGGTGGCGTAACGCTGAACCAGAGCTGAGAGCTGAAGATAACACCATGCAAACCCCAGTATGAGCTGAGCTGGTAAATGAGGCTAAGGTCAAGGTCCGTCAGGTCTTAGTTGCTCACTGGTGTCTCTCTGTGGTTTGCCTCTACCTGGCTTAGAACTAAACTGCCCAACAAATGTTTTAATAAGAAAACAGAATCATTAGGAACAAAGAAAGACGAGAAGGGCTTGTTTCTTGTTGCAATTATTAATGGCTATCTAGAGGCTTTTCCCAGATGTCACTGGTATAGATCCGTGGAATACAGGCAGTCTCATGGGTCATCAGCATTTGATTTAGGGGAGGATCTATTTCATTTCTGTCCTCCTAGAATGAGCAGCTCAAGGTTTGCAAGTTCACCAGGTTAGAACTGTATTTGATTTGAGGCAAGAGGCTATCAGGAATTACAAAAACACTGAGGGTTCTTTGGCCGTGAGGCAATCCAATGGTCTTCGTGTGACCTGCTGCTGTGGAGGTTACAGAATACCATTGCCGCTGACTCAGCATTTCCACTCCTAGGTATGTGTCCAAAGGAACTGAGAACAGGTGTTCAAAGACATGCTCACCAATGTTCACAGAAGCATGTCACAATAGCCAAAAAAGTAGAAACAACCTAAATGTCTATCAACTGGTGAAAGGATAAATAAAAGGTAGGGCCGCCATTCAGTAGAGTATTATTCAGCCATAAAAATGACTGAGGCACTAAGTCATGTTTTCTACCTTTATCTTGCATCTACCTACCACTTCAGCATTTTATTAAAAAAAGAATAATAAGGGAGAAATGTGGGATTCACATATAAATCAAGTATAAAAATCAAATGAATAATTGTATCTGACTTGATTGTTTATAGTTCATGATGCGTGATCAAAACTGAAAGTTTCTGTGATATGACTGCCCTTGTACTATTCACCATGGAAGAACTTATTCACTACGTAAGAACTTGTTCACCATGTAAGAACTTGTTCGTTATGCTTCAGAAGAGTGGAGACTGTTGAGAATTAGGCTTGGGGTTGATTAATGATTGTGCATTGCGTCCCCTATACAGAATTTTATTGTTGTTAACAACCATTTGATTAATAAATATGAGAGATGCCCTCTCAAAAAAAAAAATCCAAGGGGTACCATTCCCAGAGAATACAATGTGAATTATACAACTTAGGGACCCTGAGTCAGTAAAGTAGAGGTCTAAACTCTACCACCTAACAACTACCAACTGTATCATCTTAATCAAGTTATTGGATCACATATTAAAGTCTCAGGTACCTCACCAGTAAAATGGGATTAATAAGCAACATCTCTCATAGGACTGTTATGAGGATTAAATGAAATAATGTGTAAGTGTATGCATGCACACATATGTAATTGGTTCAGTACCTTTCTTTAGTGAGATGTGTTTTGATGATGACGACGAATCTATATTCTAATCCTGCTCCACTTTCAGATCATTTACTATCTGTAACAAATGTGATTTATTGAGAATATTCAACAAAATTATATATGCAAAACACTTAGAGCCAGGTATAAAAAAGGACTATAATAGTAGCTATAATGATGATTCCTGACCATCCCCTATACCCATCCCCATTCATTCTTCCTTTCTTTTCTATACACACAAACACATGCACATACACTTACTATAAAATTCCATGAGAATAAACTAAAATTGATAGCACAACCCAAAGCCATATCAAAATGTATATTCTAAAAATAATGCATCCTCAATATGATTCACCTAGACTATTGTTAATATCTTCCCCTTCTAATCCTATCTATAAAATATTGCCAAAAGCAAATTTCAATAAATCACTATTTAGCTCAGAAGACTTCACTGACAAAATAGTCAAAACTTCTTTGCCTTAAATGGTCTTCCACGATCTTAACACATGCACATTTTAAACTCCTCTACCACTGCTCCCCTTAAAACACAAAAAAAGATTTGTCCTGTGTATATGCTCAGCATTTTGCTCAATTGCTTAAGGAATATTATCTTCTTCCCCCCAATATCTTCTAAGTCCTACTTAGTATCAATAATCTTTTCAACTCAACAAATCAATTTGAAGAAGTCATTCTGCAGGCAACTTACAGTAATAAAGACTAATGACAGTCATACTCTTAAAAAAAATGAATCAGGCACTGTTACATGCTACATGGATGAAACTTGAACACACTATTCTGAGTGGAAGAACCCAGACAGAAAAGGCCACATGTTGTATGATTCCAGTTAAGCCTGGGCGAGTCCATAGAGTCAGAAGGCAGATTAGTGACTGCTCAGTGCTGATTGGTGGAGGGGTGCTAATGGGTATGGGAGCTTCTTTGTGGTGATGATAATGCCCTAAAATTGACCATGGTGATGGCTGCATACCTGTGGATATAGTAAAGCCACTGAACTGTATGCATGGAGTGAATTGTATGGCATGTGAATTACATCGTAACAAAGTTTTTTTTTTTAGTATCATTTCTGAGTCTGACTTTTCCCAGTTCTCAGCCACTTTTCCTCTTCATGCACTGACCCGCCTCCCCCAGGCCTGGTTTCAGAGCCCCCAACTTAGAAGCCTCGGGGCTGAGACTTTGCGTCTGGATGCTTCCTTGTGGGTCTAGAGGATTTCCTCTCCTCACCCACATGCCCCGATGGCCAGGCTCAAATACTCTGACAGGGAGCTGAGGTATGATTAGGCCTGACCTATTTGCCCCAACATTTCCCGGAGTTTTTCTCACAGGATCGTTAGAGCTCCCAGTTCGCCAGGCTGCGCTTACAGTCAGAGCTGTCAAAACAGAAATAAGTAAAGGCCTCCTGTTTGGAGGCCTTTTATATACCAGAGAATTTTATACAAATGAAATTTTGTTCATGTGTTTTCATGATCTGAATCGACTTTTTCAGCATAGATGTCAGATATAAATGAACCACACTGACATCTGAAATATCTATTCCTAATTTTGAATTATCTTTATTACAGAGCTACCAGGACCTACCCTTTATTAAACAGATTAACAAGGAAGTTTTTAAAACTTTCCTGATTCATCCACATCTTCAGGGCCCCTATCATCATCCACAATCAGCTGGGATAGACGTCAAAATGGAATTCTTGGAAAACAAACAGGAGAGGTCAGTTTGTTCAGAAGCAGGCCAACAGTGACCAGACTTACTAAAAATAGTAAGTGGGCCTGGGCCTGTGAGACGTCTGGCCACTTCCCACCAATGGAATATCAACATGGTAGCTGGTGTCGCCTGAGACGATTCCAGCGCAGCAACGGAAGGTGTCCGAGCTCCCCATCCTCAGATGGGCGGCTCTCGCAGCTGACCCAGAGGCAGCACAATGTGTCTGCCGCCAACTCTGGTCGTGAAGCTTCAGCAGCGATGACACTCCCTCATCTTGCTAGGGGGAGCTAATCAAACCCAACCAATTCCTAATTTGGGTTTAGCTGTCATGTGCTAAAGCCTCTGCTCGAGACCCAAGTCCCCTTGACTGGCTTCAACCCCGTGACTTACTTCCGCAGCAGATGGACTGTTAGGAGTGACACACACAAAAGCCTGGAAAGAGTGCGCTCTTACCACCGCGGGGTCATGCCCACCAAGCCTGGTGCCCAGGGAGTGGTTGTGCACATGCCAGGGCTCCTACCCAGGGAGCCACGCTCTGGCAACTGGGGTATCTCGGGGCACTTCTAGCCCACTAGTGGACCCACAGCCCACCTGATGCGGAGGGAGAGCCACAGGCCCCGGCGCTCTCCATAGGAGCGGCGTCCCATGGGCCCTCCAGTTCAGGTGGACACCCTCATCTCCATCTCCTGGACCACGGACTGTTAACTGTGGTTAGATTGGGCCTTTGAGGAGGTAGTTAAAACAAAGCCCTAATGCAATCTGGCTGGCATCCTTCTCGCGGGGGGAAATTTGAACACCCACAGGTCACCAGCGTTGCTCATGCAGAGTGGACCCTACAGACTCACCAAGATGCCACCTGCAAGTCACCCAGAAGCCTCCAAAGAAACCAAACCTGTGCACACCTTGTCTAGGCCTTCCAGCCTCCAGCACTGAGGACTGGTCTGCTGTGTGGGCCACAGCAGTGATGTTATGACCACCCCAGTAACCTAACACAGGCGTCTAACAATTTGGGGCCATCGCAAGATTTGAGCAAAGCATCTTTTGAGTCTGGGTCTCATTTAAATTAGCATCAGTGCTTCCTCATCGACACAATCCCAGAGCTGCTATCAAGTGCCTGCTGATGAGCAAGACTCCTGGCTCAGGGGCGCTCAGCGCCTGGTTGCTGATTCCCGGGGCTGAGATGTGGGGAGGAGGTTCCAGAGGTCAAACACACACGCAGACACAGATACATCCAGTATTTATTGAGTCGTGAACCGCTGCAAACATTGCCGAAATCTGAGGCTCACTCATCCGGATCCCTCTTGGCTCCCCAGGGGGATGGCAAAAGGTGTGGCAGAGGAAGGGGCAGGTCCAGAGTGCAAAGCTAGACTCCGGGGGCCACACACACACCCCCACATCACCCCACACACACAGACAAAGACCAGGGATGTCGGTATGTGCCCCGCCCGGCGGCTGCGAGAACATCAGGGAAAGACCAGGCGTCAGTGAGACATTTCAGTCCTTCCTGTCATGAAGCGTCTGCCGACCGGGGCCGGACCAAGGTCACTGGACTGTGCAGAGAGAAGAGGTGGGAGCAGGCTCAGCTGCCGAGGAAAGAGGCCGGGTTGGGAGCCCGGGACATGGGGAGAGAGATGGGGAAACTGCAGCCCCATGGAGAAACCGAGGAAGATGGCATGCCGATAAGGTGAGAAATATGGGCAGCTGGGGAGATGCTGCTGGGTGGCATGGACCCCATGGAACACCTGCGCACAGGCCCGTGGGAACCTGTTTCCAGAGAAGCTGTCGACCGAAGGGGTTTCTCTATGTCCCAGACAGACCTCTTTGCTAGTCACCCACTGGCTAGTTATCTATGGTGCAAGAGGACTCACCCTACCCAACACAGGCCTGCCTCACCCCCAGCTCCTGGGAATGCCTGCCTGGAAGAGCATCTTGGTTTACCTGGGGCCTTGGGCCACACTGGCTAGTCTATGCTACGGTGTAACTAGGGTGGGGACCTGGGGCCATGCATCAGCAGCTCTCAACTTCTGGAGGGGCTACAAAGGTCAGCCACACAAGTTAGGCATGCTTATGTGACCAAACCCCAATAAAACCCCTGGACACCAAGGCTCAGGTGAGCTTCCCTGGTCAGTGATACGCTGTGCGTGCTGTCACTCCTGACCTGGGAGAATAAGCGCCATCTGCCTGAACCCCGAGGGAGACGCCTGGAAGCTGGCACCTGGCCTCCCCTGGACCCTGCCCGTGCCTCCTTCCCTTTGCTGACTTCAAGCTCTATCCTCTGTAATAAACTCTAACCATGGGTATAAATGGTTGTAAAAGCAAATCGAGCCTGAAGGTGATCTCGGGGACCACTGAAATTGTACTCACAAAACACACCAACGAGAACCATTCCTCCCCCTCTCTCTGGTATTCATTCCCGTTTTTTTCTCATGCTGGATGAAATCATCTATTGATGGACCTCTCCAGACTCCAAGTAAAACAACTCACGTAAACACCTTTGAGTAACTGCCAATTTGGAAGTGGCAAATGGCACGTTTATGCAGGGGGTGTGCTTCATTTAAGCCTTCAAGTATTCAAATCCTGCCAGGGTGGCCCCCACCCTCCCCTCCTTACAGCAAAAGCCCACAATTTATTCAGCTCCTGCAACTCTGGAATTATCCAATTCTTGATTTTCTGTTTTTTAAATGGGGGAGACTCACTTCATTTCAGACCTGTCCATGAGGCAAGACATTATTTGTATGTTTGTACTGCACTAACTCAATTTTGCAAGTCCCAGCTCACATTGAGTGGGACCTCTCTATACGGAACTGAGTTGAAAACATCTTGAGAACCAGTTTTCTGATGCAGAGCATTCTGGGGGCAGGTCCTTGGGTGCACAGTATACTGAGATGAGATACTCGGTTCTAGAACGCCCTTGTGGGGGTCGGCACTCAGGTTTAGAGGGTGGCAGGGGTGCTTCTAGGTTCTGAAGTATCAGAAGCCAGAACTTGGCTCTGGACTGCTCTAGCACAGGTTAGGTTTGGAACTACACTGGAACATACTGGCTTGGAAATTAGAAATCAGGTCAGAAGATGCTGAAAAGCAATTATACCACCCAGAGAATACAGAAATTGCTACTTGTCCTAGGCTGTGTCAGGCTGGAGACTGGACTTAGGTTTGGAGTACATCAGAAATGACAAACTAGTGCTCAGGAGCTGGGACCCCCTCACCTCTGCCTTCAGGGCGCATTAGCCTTGAGCCAAGGCGGCTTTGATGGCCGCCACCAGCTTCAGGAACTTGCTCTCCGTGTCCACATAGCCATCGCCTTTCTGGGGGTGGGAGGATGAGACAAGGGGTGAGCTGGGACCAAGATACCACCTCCACCCCAACTCCCCACTAGCCCAAAAACGAGGTGGGGCAGAAATACCTTCTTGGAGTGAACCAACTTCCCTGCTACCATCACTTCAAAGAAGCCCGTGGCCTGAGGAGTCCCCTCGCCGCACTGCGGAGGACAGAAGGACGCCGGAGGGCCTGAGATGCCTGAGATACCCGCCCCTTCCCAGGGGATGGAGAGCATGGCCGACCCAAATCACGCCCACTGCCACCCAGGTCTGAGGGCAGACGCGACCCAAGCCTGATTACTTCCCTGTCCCCAAGACTCACGATGTCCAGGCACCCAGGAAACTCATCTTCTAACTTCTTCTTGAGCTGAAGATACTAAAAAAGAGGTGGAGGTGTCAACAGGGGCCACCTCTCGCCCCTCCCTGGGACACCCCTGGGCCAGCCACTTGGCTTACCTTGGACTTGTAGCCTCAAGCGCCACTGGTAGGAGAGTCCAGGAGAGAGCGTCCCGGGGAGAAGAGACAGTAGGGATCCGGGCAGGGGCAGGGGAGAGAGAATGGAGGGGCACAGGGTGAGGGGGGTGGAACCAGAGATTATAAGGACACAGAGGACAAAACCGAAAGGGGACAAACGCCGTCAAGAGAGAAGATACAGGGTTAGTTGGAAAGCCACACAGAGACAGGGAGGCAAGGACACGGAGCATGGACACCCATACAAGGAAAACGCACAGAGCCAGGGGGACAGAAAAGGGGGTGACAAGAAGAGACCCCAAGTATGAGACCGAGGACAGAGGGAGGGAAAAGGAGAAAACTGGTTAGAATAATAACTCCAGAAAGAGCGGCATGCCGTCACTCCTGGGGCCCAAGGCCCTCCCAGTTCTGAGAACCAAATCCAAACGCCTCCTCAACCCCCACGGGAGGCTATTTTGGGACTGGATCCTGGTCACAGGCCTCCTGGGGCGAGGGGGGGCTCGCAATGTCACTCCACTCTCTGCCTGCCCGAGCAGGCCGGGGCATTCTAAAGCACCCACACTGATCTGAGCCTTTCAAAACCCCTGGCTTCCGCCCTGGGCTTCTCAGACACCACAGCCAGCAGATCCAGATTCAAGCAGCCTCCACCATCTGCAGTGTGGACCTCGAGCTACTGACCTGCCTCCACCCCAGTCGCAGCCTCGGTTTCCTCACCTGTAAGGTGGAGCAAAAATTCCCTCCCTCAAGGGCTTCCTAGGAGGAGAAACGCACTGGCCGCGTAATTATTAAGCCCCTACTGTGCCTATGCGTGCCACCACAGGCCTAGGCGGCAGCGGGGACAGAACGGTCACCAAGATAAAAAAATCTCTGCCGACCTGGGACTTTTTCCTCCCAGCAGGGGAACTGGATCAAACGCGTTCAGAACCAACACAGCACTCCAGCCCGTAAGATCGCTCTCTCCCCCTCTACAGATGGGGAAACTGAGGCCAGAAAAGGAGCGGCGTTATCAGCCGCAAGGCATCTGTACATTCAACTCCCTTCCAAAAGCACGCCGGAACATTCTCGAACCTGCTCGTCGGGCTGTCCCCGCCCCGCAGTTGTTCACCGCACGGGAGGAGGGGCCCTCTGAGGGACGGAAGCTTCTCTCCGGCCCAAGCGGACCCCACCAGCCCCGCATGCTGAGCCCCGGGGTCGGCGTCCAACAGGCCGCACGTCTTCCCCAGCTCTGCGCTCTACTCCCGAGTCGTCTGAATGTCACCGAAACAGGAGGGGGCCGCGCCCTCTACGTTCGCCCTGTCTCACGCCCACCCCACCCACACAGGAGCCCCTCTTCTCGCGGAGGGTCCCCGGGGTGCGGCCCCAGCGCCCCGCGCCGTCGGGACAGGGGACGGGGTCCGTGGCGCGGGCCTGGGGCAGCCGGGCTTACCAGTAAACGACGCGGACGGCGAGAGCCATGACTCGGGAGCGCAGCATCCGCGAAAGCGCGGACGCCGTGGAGGCTCGGGGGGCAGCGCGCAGTATGCGCCCGCGGGCCGCGCGCACGGAGACTGGGCCCGGCGCTCGGCGGCGCGAACCAACGCCGGGGGGACGGAGGGCGGGCAGGCCGCACCGCGGGGCCCGAGGGGCCCTGGGCCCGCCGCTCGGGACTCCACGCCGGCCTCGTCCTCTCGCCCCGTGGCTAGGGGCCGGGCGCGCCTCGGCAGCCGGGGTGCCGGCAGAAGGGCCGCGAGTCGCCTGCCGGGTCCCCCCTCCGGGCCGGAATGGTGCGGCCCGCGGGGCGGGGCTTCCCGGCGGCAGGCCCGGGTTGGAAGCGGAATTGCAGGCGAGGGTGCGGTTTGAAAAAGCGGCTCTGAGGCGGGGGAGCCAGGAGAGACGAGGGAAATGGATCCGAAAGGATTCGGGGTGGACGCGGGGGCCAGGGGTTCGTAGAAAGTGCTGGAAGCTGGCTTCTCGTTGAGGCGCAGCCGCGTCTCTTTAAGCCTCAGTTTTCCCGTCTGGAAGATGGGCGTAATCGCCTTCAGAGACCGTAGACCCGTTTAACAAAGACGTACTGTACACCCTGCAGCCCGGGTTCTGAGGTTACAGCGATGAAAAAATGGCCAAAAGTCCTTTACCCTGTGGGAGTGAGCTGGGAGGAGAGGAGGTGGGGACAAGGGGTATGACGCAACATGAACAGAGCCCTTCCCTTATGGGGTTGATGCGCGTGTAAAATGAGTTCGTACATGTTGAAGGAACGAGCACGCTGGCACATGGGTCCACCTCAGTAATGGTGAACGCGTCGAGGGCTTCCTGCCCCCAGCTTCTGCCCTCGCCCCCTGGGTCTTGGTTCACCTGCTCTAACCGTGCGCTAACGCCTTCGGGGCGTCTCCATCCTCGGGCATCCCTTAGCTGAAACCCTGTCTCAGGGCAGGTGAAGACCAGCTTCAAGTCCCACCCCACCTCTGCTGGGGGCGGTATGACCTCTGATCCCGCTGGTCCTGGAAGGGCGTGATGCGCTTGCGACGCAGAGCACCTGACACGGGGCTGTGTGTGGTCACTGTCCCCACCTCCGCCTCATCTTCACACGGCTTCTTCCTGTGTGTGCCTCTGTGTCCAAATTTCCCCACTTGCTAGGGACTGGCAGTCATGTCGGATTAGGGCCCACCCTCCTCCAGCGGGACCTCTTCCTAACCGATTTACTCTGCAGAACGCGATTTCCAAATAAGGCCACATTCGGAGGTACTGAGGGTGAGGATTTCAACATAAGAATTTAGGGGAGGGGACATAATTCAACCTAGAGCAAATCATTCAGTTACCTGATGCTTGCGGTCTGTTCTACAACTCCTGTGGGTTGTAGATGAGTAACAGCAGTGCAAAATAGTTCTTCTCTACAGAAATGTGAGTGAATTCTGTCTCCTTGGAGGGGCAACTTTGCTTTAGTCTATTTGAGCTGCTCTAACAAAACAGCATGGACTGACTAGCTTAGAAACAACACAAATGTATTGCTCACAGTTCTGGAGGCTGGAAGTCTGAGATTAAAGTGCCTACATGGTCAGGGGACAGCCCTTTTGCTTCATAACCTTTTCACTGTGTCCTCACATGGTGGAAGGGACTAGGAAGCTCTCTGGGGTCCTTTTTATAAGGACGCTAGTCCCATTCATGAGGGCTCCACCCTCATGACCTAATCACCTCCTAATACCATCATCTTTGGAGGTGAGGATTTCAACATGAATTCTGGGCGGACACAAACTGTCTTACCAGTGGGTTTCAGCCCCAGACAAGTTTACTATGTATTCAATGAGACCAAAGAAATGACAGTGGAACTTTCTTGGGGTGAAAGCGTTTACACGCAACTTTATTCCCAAGGTGGCAGGTCAATCACTAGAATCCTGTCCACTCAGAGGGAGTCTGCATGCAGCAAACCAGTCTCTGCCTCTGGGCCTCTCTGCCCGGCAGCCGTCTCAGTCTCTGTCCTCGGTTCTGCTCTCCTGCAGCCATGCTACCCTGTAGCGCAGGTCACTGGGCGGGGCTCTTTATATGGAGTCAATAACAACGTATCATCCACACCTGTGGAGGGAGCTAGCCCAGCAGGGCCAGGTGACAAGCCTGGTCATAGGAATCTTCAGTTTATCCACACATTCAGACGAAAGGACCTCCCCAAATGGTTTGCCTCCATTTGAACATTTGTTTTCAGGATTCCTGATCTGTAAGTATATCGTAATGATTCTCCTTTGACCTGGTTGTAACACCTCACCGATGTTAAGTCAAATCTTTAACACGTGTTCACTTTTAGATCTGGTATGAGTCATGATTTTCCCTTTTTTTCCGAAAATCATCTTGTAACAATACCGTCCTCGAGGAAGTCCTCCTTGGCTCCTCGGACTGGGCTGGGCTGGGGTCCCCCTGAGCCACCCTCCACTGCCCCAACCACCCTGCTCTGCTGGGGTCTGGTGCCCCCACTGACTTGCCCAGCAGACCCAGCGAGTGGCCACGCACAGGGCAGAAGCTTAGAGGATGTTCTGTTGACTAGGCTGAGGGCTCAGAACTTGCCAGAACTTGCCAGGAGCCTCAAGTGAAGAGACACACGCCCCTTCCGGCACTGAGAACAAAGGGGTCTCTGTTGCCTAGAAGTGGGAGAGGCTGGAGGAATAAGTAATTATTCTTGGGCTGGAAATCTCTCTCTGTCTCATAAACACACGCACAAACACACACACCAAGGGTGCTTGCTCTCACCTGGGTACACAACTGCACATCCAGGAAAGGCACAGCCCAGCCAGAGACAACACAACAGCACATACCTCTGTTCTGCCACATAAAGAGCCCCTGCAACAGCCCGGGCGGCATCTCCCCACCACATCGGCAGGTGGGGAACAAGACGGCAGCCACCCCTCCCGGCCGCGTGGTGGGAGACCCCAGCATATCCCACACACAGGAGAGTAACGCACACATATCCACCTAGGGACATGACAGTCACCCCAGGATCCAGCTCCCTGGGACACAGAGACAAAGCACACACTACCGAATTTGGTCACAGTTCTTGATATACAACAGCACAGCTGCAGGCCTAGACAAGACCATTAATGCTGACTGGTGTGTTCCCCAACACACAGCAACACAAGTCCATCTGCAAAGAGACACAGTAACGCTGGCATACACCCTCATGCAGGGACAGTCACACAGTGAGACTGTGCAGCCGCACTGCTTCACTTGGAAGCAGACGTTGGCACGCAACAGCAGAGCTACGTGTGCACACGCGCACACACACACACTCTACATTAACACAATAACCCAGGCACACCCCCACACAAACTCGCTTGGCACATTTGGACATGGCCCCCATAGCACGACAACACATGCAGAGCCACACAATGCCTCTGACACACACATACTGAGACGCTGCCGCCCAGTTACACAGCGCATGGACTCCCTCCCACAGCCACACAGTGGGCCCTGCCTAGGGCCAGGGCACACGCAGTAAGCAGATGTGGTCCCTGAATCCTGGGGCTCGTGGGATGATCTGAGAGATGGACACAGGAAAACATACATAACTATGTATTTGTGAGGGCGTAGGGACTGTTGGGGAGAAAAAGAAAGAAAGCCGGGAAGGGTGGTGGGGAGTGTTGGGGTGGGGAGGTTGTAAATAGACCAGGGAAAGCAGCTATATTATTCATAAGAGTAGCCAGCACTTAAAGAGTCATGAACTATGATTAGCCCATTTTATGGGTGGGCAAACTAAGGCACTTGCCTGCGGTCACATAAAGCCCAGAGCGTGGCTTTGAACCCGGCTGTCTGGCTGTGAAGCCTGCACGTTGAGCCACCTTCCTATGGGCAACATGGAGAAAGGTGGGGGCAGACTGGTTGGGGCGGGGAGGTGTCAGGAACCCAGAATGTTCCGAGGGCTGAAGCAGGCCTGGACTTCTGAGAGGCCAGGAGGCCCAGTCTCTCCTCATCCCCGTCCCAGGGAAGATGCTGCACTGGGGCTCTGTGTCCAATCTGGTGCCCTGGAGGGTAACAGGGCCCTTCCTGCTCTTGAATATCTTCAGCACGTGGGCACAGGTGAGGTGTGCCTCCCTGAAGCTGTGGCCCCTCGCACCCCCCACCCTAGGGGGACGGGACCCTGAGCCCCTGCAGACTGAGCCTGTCTGGGGAGGACTGTCTCCACCATTCATGGGACCAGCCTGTGCAAAGACCCATTTTTTACTGGGTTACTTCTCTTCTAAATTACTAAGTTCTTTACATATTCTGGATACAAGCTCCTTCGTTAGATATGTTTGGCAAACATTTTCCCAGTCTGTGGCTTGCCTTTTCATTTTTCCAAGTGTCTTTTGAAGGGCAAAAGATTTTCATTTTGATGAAATACAATATATTTTTTCTTTGATTATACATCATACTTTTTGTGTGTATCAACGTCAGTAGGGCGGCTAAGATGTCCTCTTATGTTTTCTTAAGTGTTACAGTTTTAGCGCTGGTTTTAGCTCTTCCGTTTTAGTTCTTAGGGTTTTTTTTTCCTTATCCGGCTTCTCTTTCAAATCAATCACTGACGCTTGGCCTCTAGGAGATCAAGATTAGCCTGCAGGCATCAGGGGAGGAAGAGAGGTTGGTGTGAAGATTACAGTTAATTTAGCAGATTCAGGCCTACTATCCTTAGAAAGGCCCGTTGGCCAGGTTGCCCCTTGCCTTTTGCATCAGGGAAATTGGCTGATAAACATTTCCTTCCCCTAATACAAAACTTCCCTAAATGATAAGGAGGCTCACTGTGCCTGGGCTGTTTGTACAAAACAGTATGGTTTACGCTGACACCTGCTGTCCTGGAAGTCTGGAATTTGGGTCCATGCTAGACAGAGTGTGCCTGTGGGACCAGGCCCCTCAAAACCCCGTGGGTCCTGAGTCTCTAATGGGCTTCCCTAGGCAGGAACATCACACACCCCTGCTGCAGTTTGTCACTGAGGCAGCCTGCTCTGTGTGACCCCTCCCGAGAAGGTCCCAGCATCAGGACGCTGTGCGCGGATTCCTCCAGACTTCGCCCTTTCTATGTCACCATACTAAACCCACTATATAATGACTCCCGTGGGGCCTTCTAGCAAATCCCAGAACACGGGGGTGGCTTTGGGACCCTGGCACACCTGGTCACTCCGACCGGACCCCAAGGGGAGGCGGGAGGAAGAATATGGAAGAAATCATTAAAGCACAAAGCATCCCACACTGTTCTGTTCTGTTTGGGCTTCAGGGGGCTGAAGGAAATCACTCTCTGAAGTGAAACTTCTACTGGGCTAGACAGGGAGAGAATGGGCACTTTCCACGGGCTTGGAGCTGTAATGCAAATGCATGTTCCCACGTCCTAAGTTCAAGATTTTTACATGCAACCCGGGGTTCCAGGTTTTTACATGCAACTGCGTATGTGATACATGCTTTGGGGCAACCACCCCAGACCCGAGTCCCTCCTCCCCATTTCTGGGACCCTCCTTCTTCCCTGTCTCAAAATGGAAACTCCAAAAACTGGAAAAAGAAGAACAAATGAGGCCTAAAGTCAGCAGAAGGAGGGACATAATAAAGATCAGAGAAGAAATAAACAAAATTGAGAAGAATAAAACAATAGCAAAAATCAACGAAACCAAGAGCTGGTTCTTTGAGAAAATAAACAAAATAGATAAGCCTCTAGCCCAACTTATTAAGAGAAAAAGAGAGTCAACACAAATCAACATAATCAGAAATGAGAATGGAAAAATCACGACAGACTCCACAGAAATACAAAGAATTATTAAAGACTACTATGAAAACCTATATGCCAACAAGCTGGAAAACCTAGAAGAAATGGACAACTTCCTAGAAAAATACAACCTCCCAAGACTGACCAAGGAAGAAACACAAAAGTTAAACAAACCAATTACAAGCAAAGAAATTGAAACAGTAATCAAAAAACTACCCAAGAACAAAACCCCGGGGCCGGACGGATTTACCTCGGAATTTTATCAGACACACAGAGAAGACATAATACCCATTCTCCTTAAAGTGTTCCACAAAATAGAAGAAGAGGGAATACTCCCAAACTCATTCTATGAAGCCAACATCACCCTAATACCAAAACCAGGAAAAGACCCCACCAAAAAAGAAAATTACAGACCAATATCCCTGATGAATGTAGATGCAAAAATACTCAATAAAATATTAGCAAACAGAATTCAACAGTATATCAAAAGGATCATACACCATGACCAAGTGGGGTTCATCCCAGGGATGCAAGGATGGTACAACATTCGAAAATCCATCAACATCATCCACCACATCAACAAAAAGAAAGACAAAAACCACATGATCATCTCCATAGATGCTGAAAAAGCATTTGACAAAATTCAACATCCATTCATGATAAAAACTCTCAGCAAAATGGGAATAGAGGGCAAGTACCTCAACATAATAAAGGCCATATATGATAAACCCACAGCCAGCATTATACTGAACAGCGAGAAGCTGAAAGCATTTCCACTGAGATCGGGAACCAGACAGGGATGCCCACTCTCCCCACTGTTATTTAACATAGTACTGGAGGTCCTAGCCACGGCAATCAGACAAAACAAAGAAATACAAGGAATCCAGATTGGTAAAGAAGAAGTTAAACTGTCACTATTTGCAGATGATATGATACTGTACATAAAAAACCCTAAAGACTCCACTCCAAAACTACTAGAACTGATATCGGAATACAGCAAAGTTGCAGGATACAAAATCAACACACAGAAATCTGTAGCTTTCCTATACACTAACAACGAATCAATAGAAAGAGAAATCAGGAAAACAATTCCATTCACCATTGCATCAAAAAGAATAAAATACCTAGGAATAAACCTAACCAAGGAAGTGAAAGACTTATACTCTGAAAACTACAAGTCACTCTTAAGAGAAATTAAAGGGGACACTAATAAATGGAAACTCATCCCATGCTCATGGCTAGGAAGAATTAATATCGTCAAAATGGCCATCCTGCCCAAAGCAATATACAGATTTGATGCAATCCCTCTCAAATTACCAGCAACATTCTTCAATGAATTGGAACAAATAATTCAAAAATTCATATGGAAACACCAAAGACCCCGAATAGCCAAAGCAATCCTGAAAAAGAAGAATAAAGTAGGGGGGATCTCACTCCCCAACTTCAAGCTCTACTACAAAGCCATAGTAATCAAGACAATTTGGTACTGGCACAAGAACAGAGCCACAGACCAGTGGAACAGATTAGAGACCCCAGAAATTAACCCAAACATATATGGTCAATTAATATTTGATAAAGGAGCCATGGACATACAATGGCAAAATGACAGTCTCTTCAACAGATGGTGCTGGCAAAACTGGACAGCTACATGTAGGAGAATGAAACTGGACCATTGTCTAACCCCATATACAAAGGTAAACTCAAAATGGATCAAAGACCTGAATGTAAGGCATGAAACCATTAAACTCTTGGAAAAAAACATAGGCAAAAACCTCTTAGACATAAACATGAGTGATCTCTTCTTGAACATATCTCCCCGGGCAAGGAAAACAACAGCAAAAATGAGCAAGTGGGACTACATTAAGCTGAAAAGCTTCTGTACAGCGAAAGACACCATCAATAGAACAAAAAGGAACCCTACAGTATGGGAGAATATATTTGAAAATGACAGATCCGATAAAGGCTTGACGTCCAGAATATATAAAGAGCTCACACGCCTCAACAAACAAAAAACAAATAACCCAATTAAAAAATGGGCAGAGGAACTGAACAGACAGTTCTCCAAAAAAGAAATACAGATGGCCAAGAGACACATGAAAAGATGCTCCACATCGCTAATTATCAGAGAAATGCAAATTAAAACTACAATGAGGTATCACCTCACACCAGTAAGGATAGCTGCCATCCAAAAGACAAACAACAACAAATGTTGGCGAGGCTGTGGAGAAAGGGGAACCCTCCTACACTGCTGGTGGGAATGTAAATTAGTTCAACCATTGTGGAAAGCAGTTTGGAGGTTCATCAAAATGCTCAAAACAGACCTACCTTTTGACCCAGGAATCCCACTCCTAGGAATTTACCCTAAGAACGCAGCAATCAAGTTTGAGAAAGACAGATGCACCCCTATGTTTATCGCAGCACTATTTACAATAGCCAAGAATTGGAAGCAACCTAAATGTCCATCGGTAGATGAATGGATAAAGAAGATGTGGTACATATACACAATGGAATACTACTCAGCCATAAGAAGTGGAAAAATCCAACCATTTGCAGCAACATGGATGGAGCTGGAGAGTATTATGCTCAGTGAAATAAGCCAAGCGGAGAAAGAGAAATACCAAATGATGTCACTCATCTGAGGAGTATAGGAACAAAGGAAAAACTGAAGGAACAAAACAGCAGTGAAGTTACAGAACCCAAAAATGGACTAACAGGTACCAAAGGGAAAGGAACTGGGGAGGATGGGTGGGCAGGGAGGGATAAGGGGGGGGAAGAAAAAGGGGGTTATTAAGATTAGCATGCATGGGGGGGAGGGAGCAAGGGGAGGGTGGGCTGCACAACACAGAGAGGACAAGTAGTGACTCTACAACATTTTGCTAAGCTGATGGACAGTAACCGTAATGTGGTTGTTAGGGGGGACCTGATATAGGGGAGAGCATAGTAAACATAGTATTCTTCATGTAAGTGTAGATTAAAAATTAAAAAAAAAAAAAAAAAGAAAGAAAGAAAGAAAGAAAGAAGGAAAAGGGGGATTACTCCTTAACAGGATAAAACTATTGGTAAATCAAAGATCAACGCATGCTTTAAATATCCTTAATGTTGATCACTTAAAGGGTGTCAGATGATCAGCTATGGAGGTACTCTTTTCTGATAATATTCCTTTCTCTTAATTTAAAAAAAAAAAAAAAAAGCAGTTACTGTGTGCTGACCTCCAATGAGTTCTGCACAGTGGTATAGAGGGCATGTCAAAGTGTGGGCAAAGGGTCTGTTTGTTTCTATGCAGGAGATCAAGGCCTAGCTTGGATACCCAGAAAATGAACTAAGATACGATATGAGGAGGAGCTTCCGGCATCAGCACTCTCTGGAGGACTCGTGCGGGGGGATGATCATCAAAAAGCCTCCACAGGGATTCGGACGATGCTGCGGTTGTGGCTGCATCCAGCCCACCATCTCCTGGACTTGCCATAAGAATGAGGAGGGAGATGTCTAGGCTGGCATGTGCATACAGTGAGACAACGAATTTGACCGGATCTGTACTGTTGGAACTCAACCAGGAGTTGGGAGGGGTGCAAGTTGTAGCACCCCAAAATCTCATGACTATAGACTATCTATGGTTAAAAGAACATATGGGATGTGAACAGATCCCAGAAATGGGCTGCTTTAATTTGTCTGATGGTTCAAGTACAGTTGGACAATATCCATCATATCATAGATAAATTTTCACAAATGCCTAGGGTGCCTAAATGGTTTTCTTGGCTTCACTGGAGATGGATGGTAATTATAGATTTGCTTTGTTTATGTCACCGTATTCCTATTATGTTAATATATGTGTGCAAATTAGTTAGTAGTTTAAAACCTATACATACTTAAGGTACTATACAAGAAGATATGTCAAAGAAATAATCAATCCTCCCAAGTTTCCTTCGTATGCTACATCTATAGCTTTTCTTCTTCCTTCCTAATTACAACCCTTAAATAGAATTCGTGCCTCATATCGAATTTACCGAGTATCATAATTCCTCCAGGTGGTAAAGATACCTTGAGACAAGTGCTGGGCATAGAAGCCACAGGGCATAAATCTGCAAAGAAGTAAAAAGCTAACCTTTGCAAACAATATGGCTTCTCTCTCACTTACCAACTTTACATTTCCCTGTATGGCCCTGGAAGATGACTGGTTAGCCAGAGACGGGTAAGATTCCTCAAGGGAGGAACAACCTAAGACAGGCACAGTCGCAGGGGGGCCATCAGGTGAGAATTTGGGGATCAACAGAGGTGAGGCTCAGAACCTCACCCCCCCTGCTTTGAGAGAAATCTTCTGCATCCGTGGATGTCTTGATGCCCTTGTCTAGCCTGGATTAATACTTAGTCCATAGGCACACACCTGATCATCTGATCATCTACATTTGCCTTCTTACAGCACTAAACTATGTTTTCTACCTTTATCTTGCATCTACCTACCACTTCAGCATTTTATTAAAAATAAAAATAATAATAATAGTAGGAGAAATGGGGGATCAACATATAGATCAAGTACAAAAATCAAACGAATATTCATATTTGACCTGATTGTTTATAGGTCATATTGCATGATCAAAACCGAAAGTTTCTGTGATGACTGCCCTTGTACTGTTCACCATGTAAGAATTTATTCACTATGTAAGAATTCGTTCACCATGTAAGAACTTGTTCGTTATGCTTCAGAAGATTGGAGACTGACAAGAATTAGGCTTGAGATGGATTAATGATTGTACATTGAGCGTTGACCCCCCTATACTGAATTTTATTGTTGTTAACAACCATTTGATCAATAAATATGAGAGATGCCCTCTCAAAAAAAAAAAAAAAAAAAAAAATGGAAACTCCAGACCAGGCGAAAAACCTTGGGGCCCATCGGCTTTTTTCTTTTTCCTTATACATTAGCCAGTTATGGTGGCTTTACTTTCAAAAACTATCCTGGATGTACTCACCGCTCTCCACTTCCCCCTGCCAGCCCCTCTGCTGGGACTCAAGGATCCTGCCTGGCCCTGGGACCCCACAGTCTGTTCCCTGCACAGCCGCCAGGGAGTGCCCATCCCCAGTGATGGCAGCTCAAGCCCTCCCCCTAGAACCCTCCATGGCTCCCTGCTCCCCCAGGGACCAACCGTAAGTCCTCACTATGGAACACAAGGGTTCTAGCTCCACCGTAACCCTCTGATGTCACCCTCTCCTCACTCTGCTCCAGCTACACTGGCCTCTGCTCTTGCCAGTACAAATCTGACACACCACTTCCTCTGAGTTTTGGGGGTTTTCTTTTCTTTTAAATTAAGGTAGAGTTTGCATAACATAAAATTAGCCATCTTATGGCCAACAGACACATGAAAAGATGCTCCACATCGCTTGTCATCAGGGAAATGCAAATTAAAACCACAATGAGATATCACCTCACACCAGTAAGGATCGCCACCATCCAAAAGACAAACAACAACAAATGTTGGCAAGGTTGCAGAGAAACAGGAACCCTCCTGCACTGCTGGTGGGAATGTAAATTAGTTCAACCATTGTGGAAAGCAGTATGGAGGTTCCTCAAAAAGCTCAAAATAGAAATACGATTTGACCCAGGAATTCCACTTCTAGGAATTTACCCTAAGAATGCAGCACTCCAGTTTGAAAAAGACAGATTCACCCCTGTGTTTATCGCAGCACTATTTACAATAGCCAAGAAATGGAAGCAACCTAAGTGTCCATCAGTAGATGAATGGATAAAGAAAATGTGGTATATGTACACAATTGAATATCATTCAGCCATAAGAAGAAAACAAATCCTACCATTTGCAACAACATGGATGGAGCTAGAGGGTATTATGCTCAGTGAAATAAACCAGACAGAGAAAGACAAGTACCAAATGATTTCACTCATATGTAGAGTATAAGAACAAAGGAAAACTGAAGGAACAAAACAGCAGCAGACTCACAGAACCCAAGAAGGGACTAATGGTTACCAAAGGGAAAGGAACTGGGCAGGAGGGGTGGGAAGGGAGGGATAAGGGCAGGGAAAAAGAAAGGGGGCCTTACGATTAGGATGTATAATGTGGGGGGGCGCATAGAGAGAGGGCTGTGCAACACAGAGAAGATAAGTAGTGACTCTACAGCATCTTACTACTCTGATGGACAGTGACTGTAATGGGGTTTGTGGGGGGGACTTGGTGAAGGGGGGAGTCTAGTAACCATAATGTTCTTCATGTAACTGTAGATTAATGTTAATAAAATGAATTTTTAAAAAAACATAACTACCATACCACACAAAAAAAATTAGCCATCTTAGAGTGCACGATTCAGTAGCATTTAGTACATCCACAAAGCTTCTTCCTAATTTTTAAAATGGTCCTGAGCCATCATTTTTATAGGAAATTATGGTGATGGGAGATGGGAGCTGTGTTTTCATTGTGGTAAAATGCACATAAGCTAAAATGTGACATGAGGGGCATTTATTACAGTCACAATGTTGTGCAAACAGTACGTCTTTCTAGTTCCAAGATATTTTCATCCCCAAAGGAGGCCCACACCTGTTAGCAGTCACTCCCCACTTCCCTCCTCCTCCTCCATCCCCCAGCTCCTGGCAACTATCAAGCTGCTTTCTGGCTCTATGAATTCGCCTATTCTAGACATTTCACATAAATGGAATCTTACAATAATGTGTCTGATTTAGCACAATGTTTTTTCAGGTTCATCTGTGATGGGACACATACCCACCTCAAAGATTTTGCATTTACTGTTCCCTCTGCCTGGAACACTTTTCCCACAGGGTCCTCCCCTATCGTCCTGCAGATCTTTGCTCAAATGTCACTTCTTCCCCAACACTGTTTAAAATTGCAGCCCCTCCCCAGTCCTCTGTACCCCCTTTTCCTCATGGCACTCACACCCTTGGCGTTCTCTGTGTCTTTGTTTATTATGATTTTTTGATGTTGTTCACTGCTTCCCCAACTACAATGTGTGCTCCACGTTTTTCTGTTTTGTCCTCCTCCCTGGGATGTGCCCAGCATATAAAGTGCTGAGTGGTACATAGCAGGCACTCAGTAAATACTGAACAGCTAAATGCATCTTTAAGAAAATATTTAGTAACTTTGTAGTTGAGTCACTTGTATCCATGGTTATAATTGTGAACATCATTAACTTTCATAAAAAGCACCTTTAAAACATGTCATTCACTTTAATGTTTACAAATATTCAAAACAATTGAATTGTGTAAAAACCGTCTGTGAAACAGGAAAGCCAGCTAAAGCATTTGTTAGCACTGGGATTCTTATCTTTCTCTCCCTGAGAAAATTCTTATCTTTTTCTAGGCAAGTACCAGGCACTCAGAATTCAGGCAAGCTGCATGGGGTGGGGTGAGTTAATTTTCTTTCTGACCTGCCCCGCTGATAAGAAACAATTGGCATCCTTAAAGGGACAGGCATATTTCAGATTTTAAATGTTTTAAAGTAGGGCTTAAGGGTTCATCTTCCACTGGGGGCAGATTTGTCCCAAGTCCCAGCGAGTCGCTGTCAGTCTTCTATTTACATGGGGGCATGCTGTGCCACCTACACAGGTGCAAACAGTAGGAGGCAGGGATCCGGAGTGACCTATTCTGGTGAATATGGTACCTGAAGGTGCTAGGGCAAGTTTTTGAGTGTGGGCTACACCAAGGAATAGGGGAGCCTGGGCACAGTCAGTGGTACTGGTGACATGGGTATTTACTCAAATGTCACCTCCTCGGTGAGGCCTTCCTTGACTGTCCTTTTTTCTTTTTTTTTATTTTACCCAGTAAAGTGCACAGATCTCAAGCGTGCAGCTTGGTGAATTTTTCGTATGTATAACACCATTTAACCACCTTCCAGATCAAGATACAGGTCATCTCTGTTTCCCAGGAAGTTCTTGCATGCATCAGTTTCCCCACAAAGGTCACCACTGTCCTGACCTGTCACCATACATTCGTTTGGCCTCTTCTAGGACTGCATATAAATGGAGTCACGCAGCACGCACACTCTGTCTGGAGGCATGGATAAGGGGATGGGCTGATAGATGGATATGAGGCAGGCAGGGGCAGACCAAAAGGGTGTCCATTTTGGAAGGAACCTCATATTGGGATGCACACTTAATTTGAAAACACATTCTTAGAAAAGTTTCTCAGAGAAGGGATTAATTAATATATTATAAAAGTACTATTATACAATTAGTCACCTATAGATTAGACTAGCACCTGATCAAACCCGAGTGTTAGGTTGACTTGTGACAATTTATTAATATTCTTTTTTCCTGAAAGCCTCTCTGTTCTAGGGCATCAAAAAAAACCTTTTGACTAACAGACTGCGATTATAAATTGACATCTGTTAAACATGAAAGTAGTGCCTCACCCAGAGACTACTGGCTTGACATCAAGATCAATCACTGTCATGCCTCCGATCCCCTGGACCTTTATAGACCCCACACCATCCCCTTCCCAGGGGGCCCGACTTCTCTTTTAGTCGGCTCCCTCATGTACAAGCCATGTCCGATAAACTCTGCCTGCTTTCTTTCCCTCGAGGTCAGTGTTCATTTCTGTAACATTGAAACTCAAGAACCTGGTCTTTGGGAGTCCCGGTAACGGATAGATCCATCCATTGATGGATGAATGGGTGAAATGATGCCTGCGCGCCCATAGGGGTTCTGGGTAAGGCCTCAGCTTGGCAAGATAAGGTCTGGGTAAGGTCTTTCTTGGGGGAAGGCATAAGGCAGTGAAGCCAGGGGGATGGATAAAGTGACCCTGACACCCCTTGTCTACTGCAAAGTGACAAGGACCTGGACAGCAACGGTCCCTGCATCTTCTAGCCTCGCCCCACAGTGACCTACACACGTCTCTCGGGGGATGGGATCCTTGGCCTCTTAACCCTCCCCGCTGACTCTCACCCTGTAATTCCCCCCTACCCCCCAACTCTCCAAATCCCAGTCCCCTGCTCTTCGCCGCTCCGCCACTCCACCAGGGCGAGGTCCTCGTCCAAGCTGAGAGGAGGGAGTTTGTCACCAGAGTGGGCATACTCATCAAGTCCCATCGACTGGCCTGGATCTTCAAGTACCATCCTGCAGCCCCCCGACCCCAGAAGCCCCTCAGACCAGGCCTAGAGAGGCTCCTCCTCAGATCTGCTCCGCCCCCCAGGTCTAGCTTTTGTCCTGCGTGCTGCAGGGTAGCCCTTCGAGAGGTCCCGAGCAGGGGTGGCTGCCAGTCAGGGTTGCGCGGGAACCCCTCCTCCTCCCCGCGCTGCCCGCACGTTCCGGGAGCGGCTCTCGGCGCCCCCTGGTGGCCACTGTCTCTCCCGCATCTCTCCCGCTTCCCCTTGAACTCGGGAGACGCTGCATTTGATGGTCCCCACGGCACACGCTCAGACTCACGGGGACATTAGTGTTCAAGCAGGACCACTCCAGGCACGGTCGCCAGGGGCGTCCGTGTCCTAGGTCCCCGGGAAGTTCCCAGCCATCCATGCCCGGACCCGCCCCCCTGGCCACCATTGCTTCTGGGGGTACTTCCCAGCCTTGCGGGATCAGGGTGGTTCATCCGCCCCCCGGCTGCTTCTGCTGAGACCCCTTTGCTGTCCTCCTTCCCGTCCTCCCTCTGCCACCTCCCTCTCTTTTCTCCTCCCGCTTGTGTCTACACTCCGCCAGCACCCACCCCTGCTGCTTCAACCACCACCGGCAGCCGCACAATGCCCACTCCAGTCCCTCCCCGACCGGTCCCGCGCTCCAGCTCCCGAGTCCAGCCACTTCCACCACGTCACCATTTAGAAGCCCAATAGGCAGTTCAGCCTTAATTCAGCCGAAGTCCTGTCGAAACTTCTCTGCCAGGCCCACTCCCGCTTGAGTTGTCTCCATCTCAGTTGACCTGATTTTGACTCTTGCGCCCTCCACTCTTTTATTCAGTTTTCACCCATTGTCTGCCTCCCTCTGTAGTTCCCCACCAGCCAAAGACGTTAGAGATTTACTTTCTGGAATTTGTTTCCAAAACCATCTATGCCCCGTCTCAGTAGAGGACACCTCCATCCATCCAAATGTTTTGCCCAGAGTATCCTTGGGGCCATCCTTGACCCCCGCCCCCAACCCACTCACACCCGCAGCGCTTAGCCTGTCTGTGCCCCACCCTCACAACGCCCCTCCCGCCCTGGTCCAGCACCACCACCACCCGCCTGGGCTGCTGCCCCGGCCTGCTTGCTGGGTTCCCCTCCTCATCTCTTACCCCCTACACTCTGTTCCCCACCTGCACCATCTGGTCCCAGGTTGCCTCCTGGGCCTCGCCTCCCACACTCTCACACTCTCTGATTCATTTGGCTGCAGGCACCCAGGTCTCCCTTGCTCTTCCTGAAGTTCTCAAACCCAGGGCCTTAGCGCTAGCTCACCTCTCTACCTGAAACATTTTTGCTGGGAGGAATACATGGTGTTGCCAGGTTCCAGCCTGGAGGACATATGGGAGCACCGTCTGGAGTTTGAGTCACTGGAGGATTTTCAATCCTCAGTCAGCATGCTCCCCCACCCCCACCTGGGAACACGTGGGGCAGGTAAGGCACAAGGGGTGGAAGCGTTCTCAGCCATCTGTCGTCTGTCTGTGCCTCCTTCATGGAAGGCTGGGCTCTCCGAGTGGAATGGAGAAAGTCCTGGCTGAACCCTAACTCTCAGCAAGTCTGTGTGGCCTTGGTTAAGCGTCTTGCCCTCTCTGGGTCATCTCTTTTGCTGACACAGCAAACATGTCAACTTTGCATGCAGACCTTGGAAAGCTCTTAGAATCTGTTTTTGAAACGATTTTTCTAAGTGTAAGAACAATGCATGATTACCTCCGGCAGGGACTGCAGACTGAGTAGAAACCTCTCCAGTTTTAAGCAGGAAGGGACTTAGGCTACATCCGGCATCCAGCTGCGAGGACGTCTGGGAGATGCAGCTGCTGCCTCCTGCCTGCGCTGCCTGCTCGGGGCGGTCAGCCGGGCCCACCCGGCACCTGCGCGGTGAACACGGGAGGCCGCGGGGAAGGCACAGAAAAGCGGACGTGGGGAAGGAAAGCAAGCTCCTCCGCGGCTCACCGCCCGAGGGCAGCCCCCTGCCCGGCGCTCCTCACACTGGGTCCTCCCTGAGGCTGACCCCAAGTGTTCCCCACATCCTCCAAAGTCCTGCCTAAAGCGGCCTTCTCAGAAACGGTGGTGAAAGATCCGAGTGTTGACAGCCCACTGGCAAAATCCCACTTTGTGTTCTACATTTGGACACTTTCTATTGCTGGTTTACGTATTCTGAGGAATCGTCCAATTTGAATTCCTATTTTAAAAAGTTCTCTCCATTATAGAAAATAAGGAGAAGTTGGAAAAAGCGAGAGAATCCTTTGGAATCCGCTGTCCAGGTGGCTGTGGTGGGCGCGGGGTTTGTGAGACAAGCTCCAGCGCGGATGGCGGCAGGTTCCTGTTTGCTGTTTTCCACAAAGGATCAGAACGCTAAACACGTCCCGGTTACCACACGTGCGTCCCACCCCTCGCTTGGCCGTGGAGGCCTCCCTACCCCGAGGCCAGGCCTGCCCACGTCCATTACCTCGTTTCCTCCCATTCTGCACAGACCCCAATGGGTCTGCCTTACATTATGCGCTTCCTCAAACTTCCGGCCATTTTCCTTAGCGCACATTCCCAAGGGTGCAATCCGTGGGTCAGAGGTAAGAGCAGTTGTGAGGAATCATTGGCACAGACTCCAAGTTTCCACACTTTTGTTTCAAAAAACCATTTTTGTTTTCCTAACATTGTTATACTAGCAAACTCTCATCTGGGGCTTACTCTGCGCCAGGACCCGTTCTGCGTACTCACATGTGCCGACTCAATCCCTGGAATAATTCAGTGAGGTAGGCGCTATCGCATGTCCACTTTGCCGATGGGAATTCTGAGGCACCAAGAGGTTGAGTAACCTTCACAAGGTCACGCCTAGTATGTATGCAACAGGGCTGGGATTTGAAATCAGGATACCAACTACCAAGCCAATGCTTTTAACAAATTTAGGCTGCTGCCTACAAATGGCCTCCAGCCTTCTGAACAGTCAAGTCATGCTCATTCGGTAGTACAGACATACATCATTTTTCAGCCATTACTTATCTGGTAAGTACATTTTAACCATCACAACCAGAGGCAGAGCTGCATTTTTTAGTGCTTGAAGCTTTTACAATTTGAGAGATCTGCCTTGGGGAAAATAGTAAATTAAAAACTCAAAAGGGTCTTGGAAGGGACCTTATTTACCACAGCAAATCCCAAATGTGCCATATTCCCCTTATTAGGAAAATTTTCAAACAGTGAAGTCAGTTTTCCACATGCCCCACCACCTAGATCCTACCACCCACATTCGCTGTATTTGTTTTGAGATGCATCTGGGCATCTGTCCATTAATCCACCCCATTGTTTACGCATTTCAAAGGAAGACGGAGACATCACTACACCACTTCAGCTTGCAAGTCCTCAGGGTTCAGCATTTCTTTTTCCCTTTTGATGTTAAAATTCAGATGTGAGACGTAATTTCTGTAAAAAATGTGCCTTTGCCAGACACCCTCCCCCCAACCTTTTGCACACTTGGGAAACTTGGAACAGACGCATTTCCCTAAGCAATGAAAGCAGCACAAACTTCCTGGGGGCTCCCGTGGTCCTGGCGGCAGGATTTGCCCTGGAGTAGCTGTGACTGCCCCCACCCCCTGGGAGCTGTGTATCTGAGAGGCGCTGACGGCCACCTCTGGGCATTACGTGTCCTGCTCTTCACGCAGGCTCCTTCAGGCGCTCGCCCCAGAATGGACTCAGTGGATCAGAGGCAGGGGCTTAGGGCTCTTCAGCAGGCTGTGGCTTTCCTTTTCACCTCCACCTACTGTGCCCTGCCCCCTCCCTCACACACATACACAAAGAGCCATTTTCTTGTCTGTACAACAATCCTTTTTAAGATGGGAGGAGGGAGGAAGATGAGGAGCAGTTCCTTAAAGTCATGATTTACCGGATGTGGGGGAAAGGGAGAGGCTCTGACGTGACTCTTTCCCTTCATCCACTTTTATAAACTGCCTGCTCTATTTTTTATAAATCCTTTGTCCTACAACAACTTTCCCAAAGGACACAATAAAAAATAGATAAAGACTAACACAGAATTAAAAACACTGAACTCTTCTGACAAAAGATACCATCTATCAAGTCAAAAAGTAACAACCTGGGAAGAACATTTGTATCATGTATGACAGACTTAAGAGCTATACAAAAATAAAGAGCTGCTACAAATAAACAAGAAAATGCTATACACAGCCCAAAGGAAAATGATCAAAAGGGTGGAACTGGCATATAAGAAATTAGCAGTCATCTCATGAACCAACCTCACTAGTAATCAGGCACAATAAAATAAAAACACATTTCGTAGGAAAGCTATGAGCAAACAAGTGGGCTCCCATGATGTTAGAGGGGAAACAGCAGAACCTACACGGAGTTTGGCTGAATACATCTAATGACCTTCTACATACACCTTCCCTTTGACCTAGACATTCACTTCCAGCTACTTGTCCCACCTGATACATGTGATTGACAGATAGATATTCCCTTCAGCTTCCTTAGAAGGACCACGATGGGACTACGTGAGATGACAGCACCCATATGGTGGATCTAATGAAGCTGTGAAAATGAGGGAATGAATGCCCTCCAAGATGCACTAAACAGCACCTTACAGAACTAATCCTTAGGCAGAGATCAATTCTCACATGTACCTGTGTATAATACAGACTCGCACACAGAACACAATGGAATCATTCTCACTGAGCTGCAGTGACAGCTACTCAATAGAGAAGGGAGTGGGTTTGAATGGAGGGCAAATGCCAAGGGGGACAGTAATGGTGTTTTGGTATCTTTCTGTACTGTATTCATGACTTTCGATGAGAACAAAGTCCTTCATTACTTCAGAATAAAGGTTTAAAAAATCCTTTTTAAATAGGTATGGGGGAGGAAAATTAACCTCCTTTGATGTCCCTGTCCCCTCCTCTTTTTAACACAATCCTAGCTCTCCTGAGGGCTCAATGCAAATCCACCTGCTTAAGAGCACAGTCAGTGCTCACCACCAATGTGACTTGGTCACACCACCGCTGTAACCAAGAACTGCGCCTGTCACCTGGGGCAGAAAGAAGGGGGCTCTTTTCCCTGGAGTTGACCCCCACCCCGCCCCAGCAATCAGTCCACAAGTATCTCCTCTGCCTGAGGGAGACCCTCCTCAGTCCGGGGATGGCCGCCCACCTTGCCACGGCCGGAAGGGGCCTCTGCCTCACCCTGTGTCCTCAGCAGGCTTTGGTGGAGATGAAGGTCCTGGTACCCACACCCTCGTGTGCTGGGGGAACAGAAAAGCTGTTTGCAGGAGGGAGAAAAGGCACACAGGGCTCAGGGTGTTGGTCAGAAGGTGCTTTATTGAAGGCTGGGGATTCCGGTGTCCCACAGTGGCTATAACCTGAGGACAGAGGAAAGGGGGCTGAGGGTGCAGGTGGGGAGTAGGGCCCAAGTCCTCACCCACCTGACACCCTCGTTCTGGTTTGGGCCCTTCCATTTCCCTATAGGGGCCTCCCCACCTAACTCTGGGTTCAGGTGACCTGGCTGGCTGCCCTTCTCCTGCATCTGGCCAAGGGAGCATCCATTGCTCAGCCGCTGGCCAGTTCCTGGGTTTGGGATGGGCCCTGGGACTGGCAGATACCACCAGGAAGAAGAGCTTGTTTCTTTTTGCTTAAGGTCAGAGTCGTGCTTCTGTCACAGCCAAAAGATCAACGCGCCTGGCAGGGGAAGGGGAAGGGAGGGCCACTCACTGGATCTCACGGAAGGCCCGCTTCTCCACAAGCTTCACTTTGTACTTGCGCTTGAACCTGGGGACGGGAATGCAGGGGTCAGCGACCAGCAAGCCCACGGTGGGCAGAAAGGCTCCCCATACCCTCACACCCACAGCAGCCCCAGGGGCCTCTTACTTGGCTCTCTCACGAGGCTCAATCATATTTCTCCTCTGGAAGCTCTTGAAACGGTCTCGAAGGACGTTGCCTTCAGGCTGTGGAACAGACGTGGAGGCCTCAGCAGGGCCCTAACTTCTCCAGGGGTCCAGCCAGGATCAAGCAGGAGCTCAGCCCCCTGCAGGCTCCCGGCCAGCCAAGCCCTCATGCGCACCAGGGGCTCAGCCTGGCACCAGGCTTGTGGGGGTGGTAGATAGTGACCCACAGGCCACTCTGGAGCTGGGTGTGGAGTGAACAGGAAGGAGGCTGGTGCAGAAGGGGCAAAGGGCCAAGGGAGCAGCAGAGGCAAGGGCCGGGGTCACAGGATGAAGGGTGCATGGCTGGCTCCCCAGTGAAGCACAGCTGGCTGGAGACCCTAGACCGGCCAGACCACACAGGGCCTGTGGCTGTGGTGAGGAGTGGGGCTTCCTGCCAGGAGTGCTCGGGAGCCACAGCAGGTCCTGAGCTTTAGGGAGACCCATTTGGGTCTGAGAGAGTAGATGGAGCTGGGATCTGGCAGCAGGGAAAGGCCTTCTGAGGGTCACAGGCTCCAACCACCACATCACCTGGCCCCTCACCCATGAGGACCCTGTGCCCTCAGCCCCCCAGGCATCAGCCCAACTGGCCAAGCCTGGAGGCAGCCATGATGTCGCCCATAGCCCCTAGGGGGCACGGGGTGCAAGGATGGAGGTCATCACTGGGCACCAGGCTCTCCCCAAAAGCATCACATCACCCTAGATGGGCAAGTACCTTCAGGGTCCTGAGTGAGTCGGACAGCTCTGAGCTCAGCTGCACGTCAATGTCGGGGGCCTGATACCTAGAGAACACAGGGGCAGTGCATTCAGGTCAGCTGGCCCAGGGCAGAGTTCAAAGGCCCCTCGTGCAGAAGAGCATGCTAAGCAGTGGGCCTTCGGGGGGAAGAGACGGTCCTCAGGAGGAGGCCAGGCTGAGTGAAGGTAGGAAGGGGCCAGATGGGGGACCCCTCCAGCTGGGCCTCACTTGAGTCGCCCCAGCCTGCGGGGCTTGTCTGCCTCGGCCAGCCGCCGTGCCTGCCGCCGCTCTCGCCGCCGCGCCAGCTCTGTCAGCCGCTGCGCCACCTGGGCCTTGATCCCTCGCAGCCTGAAGAGCTCCTGGTGCCGGAGCCGGGCGGCCCGCACTGCAGCCTGCTGTACTCGCTGCAGGGACAGGCAAGGCCAGGGCTCAGCCCGGCGCCACCCCTGGCCAATCCCATGCCACCACCTGGCAGCTGCTCGTCTTCACAGCAGCTGTTCTCTGAACTGACCTTCCTTATCCATTTGTCTTGGTCTGTGGTCCAGATGCCCACCCCCAAACACGAGCCCCCGGGCAGCAGGAACTTGACCTGGCGTGTTCCCTGCTGCATCCTCTGAGCCCAGAGGGCGGTGGACACAGGCCCCAGCTGACACAGCAGCTCCAAGGATCCCGACAGCGCAGAGCAGCAGGCCAGAGCAAAAGCAGCCGAAGAGGGGAGAAAGCAGGCTTCGGGAGCAGGGAAAGCGGGCCAGAGCCCGCGGTGCTCACCAGAGTCCTGGCGGCCTTTTCCCGCCTTCGCTGCTGCTCCGTCTTCTTCTCCACGGTGGCCAGGCGCACAGGCGTGGCAGAAGCCTTGGCTCCCCCAGCCTCGAGCCCCTCATCCTGGTCCTCGCCCGGCTCCTCCTCCACATCGGACTCCTCCAGCAGCCCCTGGCACTGCTCCCTGAAGGCAGACTCCTGGCGGGGAGGGGGCCAGGTGAGTGAGGGGCCAGGGCTGGGCAGGCCAGGGGGTGGGGCAGCCCGGAGGGCGGGGCGGGGCTCACCTGGGTGGCGACCTGCTCCACCGGAGGCAGGGCCAGCTGCCGCTCCAGCCTCCCGGCCTCCTTCTGCCTCTGCAGCTCCACCTCGTGGGCTGCACGGAGCAGGGTCTGGGAGGGGGTGGGGAAGGGGTGAGCAGCCAGGCCCAGGGTCGTCCCCTGGGGAGTTACAGCCTCGGCCCTCCTCCCTCCCATCTGCCCCCACCCCAGCGCCCAGTCCGGGCCCCTCTTCTCCCTGGCCTCCCAGCCACAGCCTCACCCCACCCACTGCAAAGCAGCCGGACAGGGCTTTCAAATCCTTAACCTCCTATCTGCTCTGCCAATTCTCTCAGGGGACAGTCTGGTCTTTACACAGACTGCTCAGCTTCATTTGCATAGAACATGCAGAAGCAGCAAATCCACTGAAACAGGAGAGTTATGGCTGCACACGACTAGGAGGGACGGGGAATCGGGGTGTGATGGCTGCTGGGCATGTAGTTCAGAGGTCATGGAAACACTCCGAGAGTGACGGTGGGGACGGCCGCACAGCTCTGAGGACACCATGAGCCATGCATGTAAATGGGAAAATCACATGACAAATCCTACCACCTCTGTAAAGCAAGTGAAAAAAAAAAGATAACTGGTCTTTCAGCACCCATGCTGCCCGCGCCAGTCCCGTGGGGACACACAGCAGCTAGCAGCCTCCTCTGCTGCAGCCAACCTCCCCCTCTGACACTCAGCATCCCAGCACCGCTGCTGCAGACCCTGGCTATCGGCTGCCTTCTCTTCCCGGGGGGCTCAGAGACCACCCATCCTAAACGGTGCCAAGCAGCACTCACTCAGGTGTCCTGCATCTACGCAATGACCTTGATTTCTCTCCAGGAACCTGGGCTTCATGAAGCAGGGAGCTTGTCCCCCTGTTCACACCTGTGCTTAACAGATGTCTGTGAAACAAACACAGGGACTCTCACAGCCAGGTCTTCCCACTGCTGAACTCTCTGCTGCCCTCACTTGGCCCGCTAAGAGTTCATTAAGGCCCTCTGCATATAGGTCCCATGGACTTCCTGAAAAGTAGCATGGTCTCATTCACCTCTGGGCCTTTGCACATACTGTTCCCCTGCCTAGAACATCTGCTCCCTTTTTCCCAGAGCACACTCCTCCTCACACCTTCAGTCTCAGCTCTGACGTCCCCTTCTCCAGGATGCCCTGACGACCAAGGCTGGGTTGGATGACCCCCGAGTTTCCCAGCCCAGCCCTGCCCACCCTGGTCATCTCTCTCTGGGAACGGGTCTATCTCCCCAACTGCACCACGAGCCCCAGAAGAGCAGGCCCAGGGCTGTCTCGGGTAGTGCTGAGTCTCCAGCACCGGGTGGGCGTGGAGGAAGTGCCTGGAGAAGACACGCCGACCAAGTGGCCAGGTGGCCACCGAGAGGCCTGCTCAGGGCCATGTACCTGGTGGTCCTCAAAGGATGGATTGTAGGAGGCTCCAGCAGGTGTCACCTCCACGGCTGGCACCTGGGAGGGCTTGGTGTGGAGATGCAGTGGCCGCTGGAAGAGGACAAGACCACAGCAGGGTGAGGCCCAGGAGCCCCACCATTCAGGCTCCCAGACTCAGTACCTGGACACCAGGACAGGGAGGCAGCAGAGGCCTGGGTGTAGCCCACATTCTTCCTGCTGGGAGGTGCCCCTGGGATCCAGCATTTGGAACAATGGCACCTGCTGGCCCCCCACCCCCACCCCGGGGCATGTCCAGGACAGGCAAGCTTCCTACAGGCAGGACTCAGCTGCCTTTCCTGAGAAGGGTCTCTGTGAGCCCACATGGGACAGTGGGTCTTGGTTTTAGTCACCAGCCTGTCCCTCTGAAGTCTGCAGTGTCTGGCAGAGGTTTTCTGTCTGGCAGAGCAGGACACAGATGACAAAGGGCTGACACATCACAGTGTGGCCCTCTATGCCCTTGGGAGTGCCCGAGAAACACAGAATCCCAGGTCCACCCGGGCCAACACATCAGCATGGGCATGTGAACAAGACCCTGGGGGATTCCAGCGCACGCTCAGGTCTGGGCGGCCCAGCCTGCAGCACCTCTGCTTCCGGCCTTTCCTCGTCCCTGCCCGGCTGGCCACCACCTCGGCAAAGGCCCTCAGTCTCCAGCAGAAGCCCAGGGGTCACCCAGGATGCCCCCTGCCACTCCCCACACCCAACACCTGCCAGTCCCAGAGCTTCTGCCCAAGGACTCTGTCCTGGGTCACCCACCTTCTGTCCCACGCTGCTGTGCCTGCCCCCCCCGTAATCCCACCTCTTCACCAGCAAGACCACATGGCTTGTCAGTGCAAACACACTCAGAATCAAACTCCAAAATCAGCTCTGTGGGGACTTCTCCCACCTCTCCCCCCGGGCCGGCCCCACACCACAGCCTTGCCCAGAGGGCTCTTTTGCCTGGAGGCTCTCCCTCCCATCTCTGAAGCCCAGCAGTTAAGTGCTTCTCTTCAGTAACGTGTCCTTGACCTCCCCAAAGCACGCCCACCAACCCGCTACCACCGGCTCTCTCTCCCTCCCCGGCACCAGCCGCTGCCTGGCCCCCACTCGTGTGGTCTGGGCCGCAGGCCCCCTGACTCAGTCTCACCTTCACGCCCTTCTTCTTGGTCTGCTCCAGGAAAAAGCTGTCCTGGCCAGCCAAGGGCCGGTCCAGAGGGTCTGTGACGGCAGAGAGGGCGGCTGCTGGGGGCTCCCCCGCACGGCCCGCAGGACCCTCGGCTCCCTCCCACTTTCATGGGCAGCACCGAAGCACAGGCGAGGGAAGGACTGACGCTTAGACCCCAAGGGGCTTTGAATGCCAGGCAACAGAGCACCTGGACGGGGTCCAGAAAGCAGAAGAGACCCTGGGCTGAGGGTCAGAAGCTGGCCCTCAGGAAAGCCCACTCGGAAAAGGGGGGCATGAAGGGGAAAGAGCCACTGCAAGATGCCTAACTGCCGAAGATCATCAAAGCAACATTCACGGGGCACCCCCCAGACACAGAGCTTGTGTAGTACGCGACAGGCACAACTGCCCGTGGCAGCCCTGTCCCCAGCCACAGGTGACAGCTAGAGCACTCACTGTCTTTGGCCCAGAGGTCATAGAAGGGCTGCTCAATGGTGTCCTGGGGTGTAGGCTTGGCTTTGGGTGGGGGAGGGTTGAGGAGCCGGACCTGTGCACGGCGCACCTCCCGGGGCAGCTCGCCCTGCTTTGCCAGCCTCTCCCATAGCTGCTTCTTCCGCCTGAGCTTCTTGGCATTGGGGACCTGGTGGGCAAGGATGCTGGGTCGGGGAGAAGCGGCACAGATGACGTGGGTGAGGGAGAGGCCTGAGAAAGCCCCCCGCTCCTCCCAGTCGGCTCCCCTCTCACGCATCCCCAGCACCTTCTCTCCCAAGCACCCCGGGCAAACTTCCTCCCAGCCCCGCCTGCTCCGCACTCGGTCCAACAGCCCAGCAACCACATCCCCAGGTCCATCGCCAACCCCGGCCTCTCCTGAGCCCCACACCCAACAATACAACAGCTCTGGGGCGCTTGCACCAAGCATCTCCCAGGCATCCCATGCACCACTTCAAAGCCAACCTCAGCTTCACCGTGAAAAGCCACTGCTCCTCCCATGTTTACCCCATCACCCACCTAACCTCCGCCCATCCGGGGGTCAGTCATTCAGCCCCCGCCTGACGGCAGCTCCTCCCCACCTCATCTCCATTGTCAGGGCTCAGGGTCAGGGCCAGGCCCAAGCCCCACGCCTGCAGGCCTCAGCCAGAACACCCTGGTCCCCCACTGCCCCCCACTGCTCTCCCTCCTGTCTGCTCCACAAAGCCGGGATCTGACCCCATCCCTCCCTTCTGAGCAACCCACACCTACCACGCTACCTCCCCAGAAACTCCATTAGGACCAAGAAATGAGTGGGGGCTGCCACAGAGAAAAGGCATGAGGCTGGCGTCCAGCAGAAAAGAAGGGGCCGGGGACGGCAGGACACTCACTCTTTGGGGACAGGGATTTTGGATGTATTCTCTAGGATGAGGTCAACCCGAAGGGGTTTCTTGAGAAGCAGTGACCTCTTCCGGCCTTTGGCCCTCTTCTTGCTCAGCCCTGGGAGTGGGACAAAGGAGAGGAATCAAGCCTCAGGCCTCCTCAGTTTCCAGGACTAAGTCCCAACCCCCTCACTTCAGACCCACAACCCAGGCTGCCCCCAGGTTCCTACCTGAAGGAAGAGGCCCCCAAAGTCCTGCGTCCAAGTGCCCCAGCCCCCACCCTCCCCCCCACACCCACTTCCTGGGCCAGCTGGAGGCAGCCCCGTGTGGGGGACAAAGTCAGACCCACACAGGCCTGCACATGAGGAGTTTCCAAAGCCAGAAAATGGCTACAGAACCAGTAACGCCAACAAGAAAGCAGGCATCTCGGCAACACGAGCCCCAGGATCTGCACTCAGGATCCAAGACAGCTGATTCGCAGAGGGTTTTCTGCTTTTTACTTCTAAAGCCTGATAGTAAACAGCAAGAACTTGAGGGCAAAACACCCCGGGACAGAATCTGTATCCTTCCATTTGCTATGGGGCCTCGCGAAAGTGACTCTGCTCCTCTGTGGGTCTGTGTTGAGAACATTAATGCCTAATCCACAGGTTCACAGTGAAGGTGGAATTTTTTCAAGTGCATAAAGCACCATGATCACACAGTCACTGTTACCTTTTCGCTTATGAGCAGAATCCATAAACTGCCTCTCTTCCACTCCCCAGGGGACTTCACGGAGGCGAAGAGGCCTTCACTTGTTCCTTACCTGCTCACTAAATAGGTCCCAGACTTCCCCTTTTGGCTTACATACCACATCTACTCACTTCTGTGAAAGTTGACCACTTTAATAATCAGGCCTTTCCTACTCCTCAAAGTCCCCTATTTCTCAAAGCAAGTTCTTTCACTCTTTTTCTGCTAAAACAGGTCCTCTCATTTTTGTTAGAACAGACTCAACTGATTTCAAACATGTTCCTTAAGGGTGTCCTGGTGTTGAAGCAATAACCTTTTCCACTAAAGCAGACCCCGTGGCTTTGTTGCTACCCCTCATTAAAGCAGACTGTCTATGTTTTTTTACATATCGACATAAATCCTGCTACTCACTGAAGCACTTCTTCACCCTGCATTTTAGTAAATTAAAGCAAGCAGGTTAAGATGAATTTACTACTCATTAAAGTGAACCACCTTGTTCTTATCAAAGCATATATTAACTAAAACAGATAAGACTTCTTAATGCATGCCCTTAACTTGTTTCTCTGCAAGTTATTAGGACACATGCTAATAATCTATGTCTAATCTACTCAAAGCAGAAGAACTAGTTGGTTCTAGCTTTTCTGTTCATTGAGATTTCTGATAACAAGAAAATCTGACTTCTTCAAATTCCTCTTTAGTCTGCTGTTTGTTCATTCCAAGCCCTCTTGCTTACAGTAAAGACCGTTTTTAGCAGGTATATGACATCCAAGCCTCGTCATTAATGCAGACCCTCTCCAAGCGTGAGGTGGGCTAGTGTCCAGTCCCACCACCACAAAAGCTCTTCACCTTTATTCTTGGAGCCTGTGTCCACGAAGAAGAGTTTCTCATTCGGGGCCTCTGATACCAAGCCACTGCAAGACGCAAATGCAGAACGTCAGCCTAAGATGTTGGGGAGGGTGCAAGATGCTGTGGAGCGAGATTTACCCGCTCGGAGCCCAACTTTCCTCTTATGCTCATTCGAGCACGCTCTACCCGCCATGGACCACTCCAGGTTACGGCCCCTCCCCGAAGGTTTACAAAGCTTAATACTTAAAATGCACTGAACTCGGGGGGCTGCGTGGGATGTATGGATACCAGAAGGGCATTCACTGTTTACCTTAACTTAATTTAACTGGAGCTCTACATCTGGTAACCTACCAAGTCCCCCAGCCTCCCACCCTGGGTCTCTAGCCTATCCTTCGGCTTCCCCGCCGGTGCCCGGGACAGGTGGTCCCGGCCGACCAGAAGCCCCCCGCCCCCAAGCATTCTCGGCTTCGCACCCGGCCCGACAGAACACGACCCGGCTGCCGGGAGTCCCGCCCACTCACCCGCTCGTGCGCTCCTGCAGCCGCACGTCCTCCAGGTACTGATCCACCTCCAGCCCCAGCGGCTCCTGAGCGAGGCGCCGCCAGCCTCTCTTCTTATTTCTTGGGCCTCGCCGTCGCCGCCTCAGCGCCGGGTCCACCGAAGTGGACCGCAGCCCCAGAAAGCCGGAATCGGCTTCGCTTTTCGAGCGGTCCTCGCCACCACCACTGCTGCTCCCCGCCGCCATCTTGCCAAAGAAAGTGTTCCGTCGCCGGCGCCTTGAGACCCAGTTTGAGGCATGCGCACGCAGATCCCCCGCCTTCTCCGTTACCCACTTCCGGTAGTCGCCATCTTGGTAAGGTGGCGGGAATCGCAAAGGGCCGGGAACTGCCATATTGATAAAGGGTAAACGTCCCCTCCTCTCTCTGCGGATTCCTCTCGGCTGCGGGTTGTGGGTTTTCTGCCCTAACCTTAGGCGAACACTTTTCCTGGCCACCCAGAAATTTTCTTTTAATCCGAGTATTATTTTTCATTTTTCATTTACTGATTATCTTTTAATTTGTTTTTTGTAGATAAATCAGAACCGATAGTGACAGATTCAGCAGACACGCTCCAATCTCATATAACGTTTAGCCCCTCAAAGTCACAATCCTAAAATCTTGGAAATCAGAGCTTTCCGAATATCTAGGTAGGAAGCACAGGACATTGTATGCGAGGAACGTTAGACGCACAGTATTAGAACCCTGGAGAAGCGCAGCCTCGGAATCATTAATCTTGGGCAAGCTACTTAGCTGTGCCTCAGTTTCCTCATCTGTAAAATGGGGATGACAATGGTACATATGCCTTATAAATTATTCAGAAGATTAAGAGGGATAATATACATAAAACATTTAAGATTGTGCCTGGCATCTAAATGTTAGCTATTGTAACTGCCTCGTTCCCCTGAGATTTCATACTAGAATCAACTCATCTTCGCTGTTTACAGATAAGGAAGTAAGCTCAGAGGCCCTCGAGAGCTGGCAACTATCCATAGGGATCCCACTTTCCACTCAAAAAAGAAAAAAGTAAAGAGGGACGGTGCCACGCAGGGTGACACCGCGCGGAACTCAGTTGGATCCTTGCGCAGAGCACTGGGAAGGTGACAGGCACTGGGGACCTGAGCACCGACCACCTCCCACAGAGGTTGCAGAGACCAGCTCGCTTAGTTCCTGAGTGCCCGCCAGGGGGCGCCGGGAGCCGCCGGTCCGACGCGCATGGGCGGGAAGAGCGCTGCCCTTGGTCCCGGGGCGCCGTGGGCGTGGCCGGTGGGACCGCGAGCGGGTCGCTGCAGAGCGTGGGTCGGGAGTTCCCGGGATGTGAGCGCGCGCGTGCGCACGCTTGGTGGTCCCTGTGGGCAGTGTCCCCTCCTCCCCTGGAGGAGCCCGTTCGTCCCTGGCGTTACGTGTGAGGAGTTGTGTGCCCCGGTTGTGTGGGGGTGCGTTGGCGGGCGGGGACACGTTGTGCCCGAGCCCGCACACACCACCCCACTTGGTTGGTTCCCAGGGCTTGGTTCCCAGGCCCCCGCGGCGGGAGGTGGGAGGGAGGGATGTCCCGGAGGGAGGGCCTCAGAGTAACTTTTCTTCGGAAAATATGTCGGTCTGGGCCCCAGCGCAGGCCTGAGTCATCAGGCTGCGCTACATTGAGTCATGCCACCCCCCCACCCCCCACCCCTGAGCTTGGAGGGGCCCCCCCCCACCAGTACTTCCCAGAGGTCCAGGGCAGAGTGGGACTGGGGAAGGGAGTGATTTCCCCCCCGAAAGCCCATCCCAAGACAGCCTGACTCCTATGTGGAAAGAAGCTTTGGCTTTATTTGCTCTGTGGGGACACTATTCCATTCACAGGCCCTCTGAGGTGGGGGATGGTGGGGGTGGGAATCCCAGCGAGCACCCTGGAGGGGGGCATGGTCCCCACCTGCTCACTCTTCCCCATCTTTTCCGTGGGGCCCCCCACCAGGGTTAGGCACTGATATGTGATGAAGGCAGGAAAAGGTGGGTGGGTGGGGTATGAGGTTCCTTTAGGGAAGAGGAGGGAGGGCTGTAGCACCAAGAACCCCTTCCCCCACGACATCCCTGAAAAGGGGACTAAAAGCCCTGAAGCCTTTATATCTGGTAGGCCCTCCACTTAAAAATACCACCTAATGGTGGGCAGAGGAGGCTGGGCTTCACTGTCTGCATATCACCAGCTGCTGGGAGCCTGGGGTGGAGGGCACAGGCTGGGCTTTCAATCCAGGGCAGGTGGGAGGACAGAAATACCTAAAAGTGGGTGCAGTTAGGAGGACCGAGGACCAAGGGACTTTTTTTCTAAGGAGACTTACTGAAGAAAGGGGTGTGGCCAGAGCTGGGGGAGATGCTGAGGAGGCGTCTATCTGAGGAAGCAGGGGGTTATACCCCCTCTAAGATCCCGAGTGGTCCTTAGACCTGAGAGTGTGATGGGGCGGGGCGTCCTGGCCTGGCTGGAGAAGAGGAAATAGGGCAAGGGTCCTGTCTGCTGGTTATTTCAACTGCATGGCCACTCACAGGGAGAGGCGAGGGGTCCTGCTCAGAGGGAGGGGCCAGCTGGTAGGGTAGGGTGTGTGTCTGTGTGTGTGTGACGACTGAATGTGGGCAGATAATGTGTCTCTTTTCCTCTTTGCTGTAATCCGCAGCGCCTAGAAAGAGCTCGAACATCCAAACATAGGAGGTGCTGAATAAATATTTGAATGACTCGTAAATGAACGGATGCCGCTGTGTTAGTGTCAGTGTGCTGTGCCTAAGTGTGCATGAGGGTAGAGGTGCAAGGAGGGGCAGCAAAGCCTTGCCTCGTCTCTGGTCCCCACTGTCTTGTGGTGGGGGGATGGAGAGACCCCCATCCATACAGCTGGGAGAGTGGGCAGATGGGGTGCAAGAGGACCAAAGTGGGAGCGTGCATGCAGTCAACCGAGCTGGGGAGCCACAGCAGGGCAATGGGAGGAAGGGCCAGCAGGCAATGGCTGGCTCACTCGGCGGAGCCCTTGTGACGCCGCTTGGAGGGTGGCACGAGGCGGCGGGGCAGGTTGGTGGGCAGCCCGTGGCCCTCGAGCTTGGCCTCGATGAGGTGGCTGGCCAGGGCAAACTCCTCGTCGTCCAGCATACCATCCCGGTCAACATCACTCAGCTTCCAGATGCGCCCCAGCACCGAGTTGGGGAGCTTGGTACCCACCATCCAGGTCTTGACCTTGGTGCCGCTCAGCTTGCCGTCGGCCGGCGCCAGGTTATAGAAGATCTCATCGTATTTGGATTTGTCCTTGGTCACCACCCACTCGGCCTCGTCATCTGAGCCCTCCTCCCCGTCCTCCAGGCTCTCGTCAGGCCCCCGCTCCACAAACGGGCCCATGTGGGTGCCTTCAAAAGCGCCCCCCTGCACGCCCGCCTCCGTGCTCTCCAGCTCCTCCTGCCGCAGCAGGGGCATGAGCTTGGCGATGTCGTGTGTCAGCATCTCGTCAAGCGCCTCCAGCAGCTTCGGCTTCAAGGAGTGGAACTTGGTGAAATCGTGAGCCATCAGCAGCTCCTGTCGGGGGGAGGGCAGAGAGGGGAGAGGTGAGGGGGCACCATCCCTGGGGCCTCCCATCTCCCTGGTGGCACCAGGCCACTTGGGCCACGCAAGGAGCAGTTCTTTACCCAGAGGTGCAGAAGTATGTGAGCATCTGCACAACCTGTTCCACAGGGACACCCACTGCTCAGAAGAGACCTGTCCAACACAGTTTCGGAGGCCCCCGCCCCGTGCCAGGCATGCCCTCAGAATCGCTGGGTGCTAAGGATGTTGGGGTCCCTCCAGTGACTCAGAGCAGCAGCCATTTACACGTGGTAGAGGAAGATTTCAGTATTTGGACATCAGCTACAGCTTTTCCAGAGCACACCCATCGGCCCCGGGCTCTGCACCTCTTCTATGGCACACCAGCTGCCCACAGCTGTGTGCTTCTCACACAGGCAGCTCTCAGTCGCCTGTGCCTGGAGAGTTACAGCAAAGATGGATCCATTTCACAGCCTCACATGAATTTCCAGAGTCAAGGCGAAGAGGCCCACTGATCAGGACATAAAAGGGCAGGGACTCCAGGTCCTGGCTGCCTGGGTTCCAACCCAGTGCTGCACTTAGGAGCTGTGTGTTCTTGGGCAAGTGACTTCACCTCTCTGGGCCTCGGTTTCCACATTTATAAAATGGATTAGTAACATTAGCACCTCCCATATTTGTTGGGGGGAGGGGTGGCAAGGCTAAATGAGTTCACCTGGTGAAGTGCTCAATAAACGTCAGCTTAGTATTAGCAGCTGCTTTTACCTAGCCTGGCAGTTCTCAGCCAGCCCAGTGAACCTTCAGCAAGATCGAGACATTTTTGATGGTCACAACTTGGGGGTGCTGCTGGCATCTAGTGCATAGCGTCCAGGGATGCTGCTGAACATGCTGTGGTCCACAGGACAGTCCCCCTACAACAAAGAAGCTGGCCCCCAGTGTCAGTAGTGCCAAGGTTGGGAACCCTCAAGCTCACCCGAGCTCTACACCACACACCGTTCTAAGGGCACTGCAAACGCTCCCTGAGGCAGCACCCAGGGAAGTCGGTCAATTCTATCATGATGCCTGTTTTCCCAGTTGAAGAAACTAAGGCTCAGAAAAGGTGAGTGACTTGACCAGATTCACAGAGCTATTAAGTGCCCAGTTGAAATTCACTCTATCATAGTCCCTCAGGCTAGAAACATCACAGACCCAAAGGGCACAGGCCTTGAGTATCAGCCTAATGCAATCTCAGGACAGGTCCCCACCTCCATGCCTGGGCCTGGACCTCAGTCCCCGTAGCCATTTGGTCACTACTACCAGAAGCTTTTCATTACCCCAGACTGCCACACCCAGACACAATGCTTTCCCCAGCACTGTCCTAGGCCTGGATGTGCAAGGAGCCTCCCAGCAGTCCCCCAGTATCCACTTGTCCCTTCTTCCTCACTACTGGACCCCTTGAACATTACCTGGGCACTTGGCCACTTAGAGAATAGACTACACTTCCCAGCTTGCCTTGCAGCTAACCCTAGCCACGTGGCTAATTTCTGGACAACTGGAGATCGGCACAAGTTGCGTGTGCAACTCAAACTGCCCATTCAATATAGTAGCCACATGTTGTGATTAAATTTAAATTAAACAAAACCTAAACTTTGCAGTCTTAATGTGGCTAGTGGCTACCATATTGGACAGCACATCATAGAACATTTCCATCATTGTAGGAAGTATGATTGGACAGCACTGCTTTAGAAAGTGTCCTTAAAGAGAGAGACTGTACCATCCCCCACACCCCCTTCTTGGTGGCTGGAATGCAGACACAATGGCTGGAGTTTCTGCAGCCATTTTATACCATGAGGGATTCTTGGGACTGGAAGCCAGACCTAGAGGAAAACTAAGACAGAAGGGGACTGGGTCCCTGGCTCTGTAAAGCACCAACCAGCCCTGGACCAACTTCCAAGGCTTTTATGGAGGCCATAAAAAATTTCCATCTTAATTAAACCATAGGTATTTGAGTTTTCTCTTCACTTCCTTATCCTAACCTATAAAACCATGGTCCCAGGGAACTATTTCAAGAGGTGCTTTCCAGGACCCACCATCCCTCCCGCTTGTGAGGCACCATCTAAGCACCCACCAAAGCTGACCCCCTCCACCTCCCTCCTGGCAGTCCCGCACCTGCATCTTCTGGCACTCCGGGAAGTCACCGGGAGATATGTGATGCTCCAGCTGAATCTTAGCAAAGATGACAGGCAGCTTGAGGATCAGCTGCTTCTTCTTGTTCTCCTTCCCAAACACAGAGGGCATCTCCTTCTTCAGGTAGCTGATGATGTATGCGTGAACCTGCGGGAGGCGAGGGCTTGCCTGAGCCTGTGTCAGTCAGCCTGCGGGCTGGTAAAACACAGGTTGTGCTCCCCATGCCCAGAGTTTCTGATTCATGTGGTCCAGGGTGGGGCCTAAGAATTTGCATTTCTAATAATTCCAGGTGCGCTGTTTCTGCAGCTGCTGCCAGGCTGGAAGGGCTCGGCCTCTCCTGGGCAATCTCAAATCCATGGCTTCCCTCTCCCAAGTCTCCATACCAGCCTAAGCCTCTCCTGCGAACTCGGACACGGAGCTGATCTCCTCCTCAACATTCCTGGACAGCCCCACCTTCCACCGCCCTCAGTGGAATTTGGCCTCAGCCCCCAGAGCCGCATCACTCTCCCTGCAAGCACCTCTGGACACAGATGGTACCTCCACCTCTGCCTCCCCATGTGAGGCCAGAAATCTGGAAATCCTGGTTTGCTCCTCTCACCCCCTAGCTGCATCCTATCCATCAGCGAGTCCTTTTCTTTGTGCCTCCTAAATCTCTCCCCTAACTTTTTCATTTCCCTCCACCTCGGTTGCCATCACCCCTATCCTGGTTGTCACCATCTCACCTGGGGAGACACATTAGTCACCCCACTGGTCTCCTGGTTTCCCCTCTGGCCTCTACAGTCCCATCTCCATGCGGCAGAGCCAGGTTTTTTGTTTGTCTGTTTAAGAGCAAACGCCAGCCTATGAGACACTGCTCCAAAGTCTCAGTTTTCTTCTTATCCAAGTACAAAATTCCTACCATAGTTGACAAAGCTCTACAGCAGCAATGCTCAAAGTGTGGTCCAGGGAACCCCAAGGGGTCCCAGAGACCCTTTCAGTTTGTACAATCAAAACTATTTTAATAATAATATTAAGGTGCTATTTGTCATTTTTCACCCTCACTTCCTCTTGAGTGGGCAGTGGAGTCTTTAGTCTACGAGACATGTGATACTGTAACTGACTGAATGCAGGAACAGATATGCAAATCCAGATGTCTCTTCTGAGACCAGACATTAGAGAGATTTGCAAAAATGTGAAACAATCATGTCTCTCCCTAATATTTTTTGTTTGGAAAATAGTTAATTTTCATAAAACATATGTGATGTAGGTTCTTGTTATTTTAAATGACAATTTAGTTATCAGTATTTATATAAATTATTGATAACTCATTGTAACATTTATCATTAGATGCTACATATTAAGTTATATAATTATTGTTGGTTAATTGATATTATGAGATAAATATTAAACATTTGCTCAGTTTTAACTGCTAGTATGGTTAATATAGACAGATTTAATCCATGTACAAATTCTTTGGGGTGCTCAATAATTTTTAAGAGTGTAATGAGGTCCTGAGACTGAAAGGTTTGAGAACCACCGCTCTACATGATTCAGTTCATCCAACTTTCTCTCTCCCCACCAACTCCTCCAGCTTCCTCTCCTGCCTTCCTTCTTCTACCAGCATGCCAACCTTCTTGGAACCTCAGGGCCTTTGCATGTGCCACTCTGCCCGGAACTCTGCCCAGGTCCCCTGAGAGCTACCTCAGTTCTTTGTATTGTCTCCTCCTCACAGAGCCCATCCTATGTGAAGCAGGTGCCCTAACCACCACCACCCAATTATTTTCTATCTTCACTTTTATTGTTTTGTTCACAATGTTTATCGCAATTCATCATTACTTTATTTAACACTTCTCCTGTCTCCGTCCATCGGAATGTGAGCTCTAGGAGGGCGGGGACCTTACCTCTTCCCTCTGTCCCCAGTTCTGGCACCACACACACAGAAAGCACTCAAGAAATATTTGTGGAATAAGCCAATGAACTTGGGAGCTAATATCCTAAATTATCAAAAAACAAAAGAAGGGGAGCAGAATAATGAGTATTTGTATGTCCTACTTTTTAATAGGAAGCTCAGTAATTCACTGTACATGATTAAGTAAAAACAGAAACATCTGGAAAAAAACAAAAGAAACTACAAATAGGGGTTGCCTCTAGGGAATAGGACCTGAGAGCTGCTGGGGTCAGGGCTGGGCGGGAGCGGGTTTGACAGAGCTTGAATGCTTTACCATGAGACGGTCTTAAATCTTCCATCAAAAGCACTCATTAAAAAGGTCTTTTCATGATTCATAGGTTTAGAATGCTAAAAATTCTGGTGACCACTGGCTGGTTCTGAATCTTCATCTCCTCCCACTTCCACCACCGTGAACTCCTTGTTCAAGCATATCCCTGCCTCAGGACCTTTGCACTTGCTGTTCCCTCTCTGCCTGGTAGTGTCTCCCCCAGAGCTCACTCCTTCAGGTCTCTTCTCGAATACAGCCTCCTCTAGGAGACCCTCCCTGATGTCCCTAAAATAGCTCCTCACCAGTCTCCCTTTCCTCTGCTTCATTTTTCTTCATAATCCTTACCACATAAAATATATTACTACAGATTCATTTCTTTAATACCCACTTCCCCCATTAAAAGTAATTCCACAAGGGAAGAAAATTTTACCTGGTTTGTTCCCTGCGGTATCCCCAGGGCCTAGGACAGCACAGGAGCGTGTTGTAGACACACAGTAACTGTTTGTTGAAGGAACGTCATTGTGCCGCCTCTAAGCAGCTCGGTGTGAAGGTTCAGGGCATCCTGGCCTCCTTAGAATCGGACCCTCCCAAGACCTTGGCCTCCAGCATTACAGCATGGTGAAATCGCCCCTTATGTCAGCTATCGCTTTCACAAAGGGCAGAGCCAAAAGACTCATCCACACCCTGCACTGTACAGACGGGGAAACTGAGGCACAGAAGGGCAGTTACAAGAATGCAGAAATGGCTGGTAGTTTGGGGGGAGAGCACATGGGGAGGTAAAGTGTGGGCTGTTGTTTGATGGCTGGACCAAGTGTGGCAGAGGTCATCGTGAGGGATGAGCAGGTGACAGGCAAAGGGCAGGGAGGCTGATCCCAGTGGACCATAGGCCTTGAGCGGTAATGGGGAGCCATAGATGGGTCTGCGAGAGGAAGGGGAAGGAGTGGTCTGTCAGCCTGAGGGGCCAATCAGTGCAGGGGTGTGGTCGGGCTTGTGGGCGGGGCGTGCGAGGGCAGACCAATGGGGCGAGAGGGCGGGGCCTGAGGGCTCCTCCGTGGGGACCCAGAAGAAGGGAGGCCGGAGGGCGCTGATGGCTTTTCCAGAGAGGAAGCGGGGGAAGGTGCCAGGAAGAGATAAGGTGGGAGGCGGGCTGGGCCGGGGCGCGGGTCCCGGACTCCGGGGTTTGTCCGGGTTTCCGGAGCCACCTCCTGCCGGGCGGGGGCTCCAGGTGTCCGGCCGCCGCCGCCCCCCGGCCCCGGGCCCCGGCTCCCGCCGCTGGCTGCCTCCTCCAAGGGGCCTGAGGAGCCGGGGTCCGTGGGGACCAGGGTGCGCCGGGGGTAGGCTGAGAGAGCCGGGGGGCGGGGTGGGGAGACAGAGAGGGAGGGACAGAGGTGGGGGAAGAGAGGGAGAAACGGAGGGACAGAGAGTAAGGGAGGGTGAACGGGCGTGCGGAGAGATGGAGAGATGGAGAGAGCGAGCGCAGGAAAGAACGGGAGGAGACGGGCGCCGAGGAAGGGGTGCAGGTGAGGGGACGGAGGCGCAGACAGGGACAGTCGGAGCCGGGCAGAGGTGGGTTCCTCTCTGAAGGCCTCAGAGAGGCCACTCCCTCGCACGGAGGGTGCCTGGCGGGGGGGGCTCTGACTCACCCCCTCTCGGCTGCTCCTTAAACAGACGCCCCAGGCTCCTCCACCCCGCACAGCCTTCTCGGCCCGCCCAGCTTCCTGCCCCACCTCCACGCTGGCAGCCTCCCCTGTGAATGTTCCGTTCGGCCTCCAAAACCGCTCTGAAACCAGTGCTGCCCTCCCCGCCCCGAGGCCCTGTCCCGGGCCCGGCTCCTCCTTGCCGCTCTGCCCTCGGCCTCCTCTCTGGTCTCCAGCCCCAGTCTCAAGGCCTTTGAATCCACCCAACGGAGGGTGGCTGCACTCTGTGACTCGGTCCCTCCCCTGCCCTGAACCCTTCCGTGGCTCCCCGTTCTCGAGACAAAACCCAGATTCCTGGCTGCACCTCTGGGTCTGACCCCAATGCACCTCCCCAGCCTAATCACACTGTCTACACGGGGTTCAACACTGACGTGTTTCCTCTTCCTTGAATTGGCCATGGCTTCACCTCCATTCCAGGCACTTGCTGGTCCCACTATCTAAAATCCCTTCCCCTCCTTGTTCTCTTCATCCTCCAGTTTGCAGCTCAGATGCCCTCTCCTCCAAGAAGCCCTCCCTGATTCCCCCTGGGCTCCCCAGTCCCAGCCCTTACCACCCTGGGTTATCACTGTCTGAGGATGGGTTTGTCTCCTCCCCTGGACTGCCTTGGTTGCTACTGTGTCCCCAGCACCACCTGGCACAGGGCCAGCCACAGAGATTTTGTTGAATGGGTGTGTTTGTTCAGTGTCATGTGTTCAGTAAATATTTACTGAGCACTAGCTCTGTTCCAGGTGCAGGAGATACAGCAATGAACAAATTCAAACAAACATCCCGGATTCTTTGGAACATAAATGAGAATGGAGACAGGCAGAAACACAGACACCCAGTGGATGGATAACATAAGGCCAGGCAGTGATGAAAGCGATGAAGAGAAGCACAACAGAGATGAAGCAGGGTACAGGTTCTGGAGTGCGGGTTGGTGGGGAATATAGTCACAAAAAGGGAGGATAGGGAAGCCTTTCTGATGGTTGACATTTGTATTAAGACATGAGGGAGGTGAGCAGTGAGCCCTGTGGATAGCCAGGTGGGAGAGGAGCCAAGAGGGGAAGTGTCCAGGGAGCGGGAACAGCAAGGGCAAAGGCCCTGAGGTAGGGCTGAGGAGGCCAGCTGTAAAGGCAGGGAGGGAAGGAAGAGGAAAGCAAGGAGGCAGATAGAGGATGGAAGGGGACGGCCATGGGCCACACGGAGGGCTTGGTTTCTGCTGAGTGAGCCAGGAGTCCTGCTTGGGGTGTGAGCAGAGGAGGACATGATACAGCCTGATTGGTGGTGGGAGATGAATGACAGAGTAACAGGACAGAAAAGAGACAGGGAGACGGGAACAGAAAGAAATGCAGCGGCAAAGGAACAATTTTCCATGTAATTCTGCTCCCCAGCCCCCCCACCTTCTGCCAGAATGGCCCAGCTTGGAGAACACTCTTAGATTAGAGAACGAACTAATCAGAGAGCTGATAAGTCAGTGACCGTAGCCAAGTAGCGGAGGCCCAGAGGACAGGCCAGAGCTGCCCTGCCTCCCACCCTGCATCATGCTGGGCTGCCCCACCCCTGCTCACCCGCACCAGCCGGGCCCTCTTCACCAGGTCGTTGAGCTTGCGCAGGGCAGCGTGGCGTGGCAGGCCCTGGATGTCACGAAAGAGGTCCTGCTCCTCCAGCTCAAAGAGGCGCCGGTTGTCGGGCACAAGGAGGGGCTGGGACCAGAAGGAGCCGATGTAGACGCGCAGCACCTCGGGCGTGCCCACCACCTTGCCTAGCGCCCACATGAGCGCCCCATAGACGCGCATCAGCTGCTGCGTCTCCACCATGTCTGCCTTGTTGAGCACCACGCGGATCTTGTCCTCATGGCCCCGCAGGGCGCCAATGGCCTCTGAGAATTCATCAGAGATCTCCAACTTGTGCGCATCGAAGAGCAGGATGATGAGGTCCACACGCTCCGCGAACCAGCGCAGCACGGCTGGGAAGTCATAGCCTGGACACGAAGAGCAGAGGTCAGCCCCCAGCCTCCTGCCCTCTGGAAGCAGCCAGTCCTTTGCACTGATATTGGACTGTATAGATGGGCAGGTTGTCCTATCGAAATCCTTGTCTATGCAGAATAGTCAAGACCCAAGTGTATCCACTGCTTTGGACCCCAACCCTCGGAATCCTTCCTCCCCTTTTCCATTCATTCACCAGGCAGGTATCAGCGGTGTGCATTATCCCGGATCTACAGCTTGTTAAAATACTGAAGTTTTCACAGACTCCTTGTGCTTCTATGGCTTCCCCAGTCCTCCAAATGCCTCCACCACCCTGGCCTCTCCCCAGGACCTGCGGGGTGTCCCCACAGTGCAGCAACTAAAGAGATCACATTGGCCCTGGCTATGCTTTTGACGTAGCAGGTGTTAAACATTTTTAGTTTATTTAACAATATTTACTGAGAGCTTTCTGTGCCCCAGGCCTCACCTCAGAGAACACAAATAAGGTCCTGGCCTTTGGGGAGCACCCATCCCAACAACTGGCTCCTGAATTCATTCATTCATTCCTTTCCTAATATATTCATGCATACAATTCACCCTTTTGCTTGTTTGTTCATTCATTCATTTATTCACTCATTAACGAGTGATGCCTGGGAGAGCACAGAGGAATGGTTGAGACCCCCTAACTTGGCAGTCTGGAAAACCTGGGTTTGAATCCCAGCTTTGTGACCCTAAGTAGGAAACCTCTCTGAACCTCTGTTTCCTCTTCTGTAAAACAGAAACCCTGACAGACCTACTTCCTAGAACAACTGTGAAGATTAAAATAATATAAATTGAGCTAATACATAAAGAGTTAAAACAGTCCCTGGACTCAACTATGCACACTTAAAATGAGTTTTAGGCATATAAATTATACCTCAATAAAACTGTTTAAAAAGAAAACAGTGCTGGGTGTGTGGTAAGTGCTCAAAGAGTATTAGTCATGGTGCAACCATCCACAGAGCAGCCTGCACTGTACTAGGACACATGGTGGCTCAGGCAGCCCAGTCCTGTCCTGACTGGGCTCACCTTCCTCTGGGGACACAGCCATCCCCAGAGTAGTCGGGCTGGGACTGCGGAGCCCAGGGCGCTGCAGGAGCTGAGACGGGGCACCTGCCCAGCCTGGGGGAGCAGGAAGGGCAACTGTGCGGAGGCAATGTAGAGTGGCTCCCGGGGGGGGAGGGGTTAGCTGGCTGATTCACCTGACATCACTGCATGCTCTCCCTGATGCAACTTGTTGAATCTTCAAAACAACCCCCAGGAAACAGGAACTTTTATTACCCCCATTTCCAGATGAGGAAACTGAGGCACAGAGTAGTCAAGGGATCCACTCAAGACACATCGGTGGGGGTGCTGGTGCTGGGCCTGTCCTGCCAAGGAGAAAGCAGGCTCCTTGTGGACCCTGGGGACTGGACGAGGAGGGGGTGAGGGACATTGTTTGGGGGGGACGAAGGGCTGCGTTACCAGGGGAACGGCAGCTGGGGCCTCTTCCTCACTCAGTGTCTACACAAACACACACACCAGCCAGGATTCGGAAAGTGTGTCTCATGCAGGGAGGGACTGAGGGAGGGAGCTTGAGTCAGCGTGGGGATGGGAACGTGGCAGAGAGGAACCCAGGTGCACGGAGGCACTCAGACAGGAAAAGTGGTCTTTGCTAGCAGTTACTTAGCTCCTACCATGTGCCACACGTTGTTTTGATTGCTTTGCAAGTCTTGACATTTAATTTTAACCCTCAGGGCAACCTATGGGGCTGATATTGTTATTCTCATTTTACAGATGAGGAAACTGAGGCACAGAGAAGTTCACTGGCTTGCCCAAAGTCAGGCAGTTTAAAAACAGCAGAGCCCAGATTTGAACCCTGCCAAAGGGCCCCACTATGCTACCATCACACACATGGCTGTCACAGATACTACCCAAGAAGACAGCCACACATTCCTCACACACACACACTCAGAGCCACACGTACAAGATGCAATGCACACTCCCAGACACACTTGCCACCTGGAGATATTGGCGGTCACACAATCACAAAGACACCAAGACCTACACAAAGTAACAGTCAGACACCAACATAAACACACAAGTTCAGAAGCACTCCTGCCCGCCTGCAGACACGATTTACACACACAACTCCAACCACCTTCCAGATCCAAGGGAGCCCACACAGACACAGTCACAATGCCACAGAAGATACACTCCTGCGTGTGCGCGCACTCTCTCACTTGCACACCAAGCGCACAACTGTACACAGAGTTCCAATCACATGCAGTCACACACACAATCCAACAAAATCCCCTCAATCCCATACAATCTGACATGGCCCCACGAAGCACACATAGGTACACCGCAAGCAGAGCCCCGACACACACAGACACATAGCTACAGAGTCACACCCACACTTACACACTTTCCCAGACACACACTGAATTACCCACACAGTTACACCAAGGACTCCCTTACACACACACACACATGCACATTTAACAATACAGCCGCACACAGAGACACAATGCACGGTTCTCCAGCCTACCGGGTCCTTCGGAGCCACACAGAATCCTCCCAGCCGCGACCCCAGGACAGACTCCCAGACGCCAGGCACAGGCCTCCTCTTCCTCTACCCCCACTGCCACGGAAGGAGAACCCGTTCTCCACTCCGTCCCCTCCGCACTGCCTTGGGGCCCCCTGCCCAGGCTTGGAGACCCGGTGCCCTCCTGCTCTCCCAGGCCCAGCCCTGGGGCTGCGTCCCGGGAACACCCACCCACAGCCTCCTGCCTCCCCGGGGCTGGAGCCGTCCCCCCACCAACCACTGCTTTTCTCCCAGCGGGGGCGCAGCCAGGGACACCGTCAGGCCCTGGCGCGCTTGCCCCGCGCGAGGCTCAGCCTCCAGTCCCCTCTGCCCCGCGCTGCAGTTTCCTTTGCCCCAGTAGCTGGCCTCGGAGGCCCTGCGGGGCGGGACGCAGTGCTGGCCTGGGGGTGGGGGTGGGGGCGCAGCTGCTGAGCGGGCTGGGCCAGCTCCCTCGGAGGCCCGCTGGAATTCACCCCCCACTGCTCCCCCTGCACGGCTGTTTATAAATTCCAGGCCAGCCTTGGCCCCCGCCCAGATTCCCTTCCCAACCCCTTCTCAGCCCCGTCTGTGGCCCAGACTTGGAGCTAGGAGCTCGCCTGGGGCCCGGGGCCTCCCTCTGGCCCAGCCTCCTCTCTGGGTCTCGCGTCTCTCAGTCTCGCTGTCTCTGACTTTGTGCATCTCTCTCTGTCTCTTTCCTGATCTCTCCTTCTCCAATCTTCAGACCTGCCCAGACATGCAGACGCGCAGCAGCGACCCACTCACACGTGTTTGCCCCCATGCCCCCCCATGCCCCCACCGGAATCACAGCTTCTATCACCTCCCTTCTGCTCCCAGGCAGCTCAGGGCCAGCTGACCCAGGGCCCGGCCAGAGCAGAGGCCTTGGGCTGCCCCCCTCCGGGCCCGGCAGTGGGGCCTCACTCACCGCGGCTCACTCTCTGTTTAGCGCCTGACAGGATGCCCGGCGTGTCGATGATACTAATGCTCTCCAAGACCTGATTGGGGAGCTGGGCACACATGAACCTGGGGCAGAGGGAAGGTCAGGGGTCAGTGCAGGGAGAGGCAGGGGGACAGGGCACATAGAAGGGAACAGGATGGAGAGGGTGAATCAGATACAGAGAAGGGAAGAACCCTGAAAGAGACAAGGAGCAATAGGACAGAGAATAATAACTATGAAAGTCAGAGCTGATGTTGACTGAGCACTTACTTTGTGCCATGTGCTATTCTAAGCACATTATACGGATTCATTTAGCTCTCAAATCCCTATGGAGTGGGGACTATGCTTATACCCATTTTCCAAATGAGGATAAGAGAGGCACAGAGAGGTTAGGTCATTTGCCCACGGCCACCCAGCTAGACAGGAGTTGAACCCAGGCAGGCCGGCTCAGGCTTACCTGCTCCCCTAGAGAAGGCAGGAGAGTAGAGGCAGGAAGGGGAAAGGTCAGGTAGACATAAGGGAACTGGGCTGAGAAAGAGAGAAACACAAGCCGGGATGAGACAGAGATGGGGTCCCGGGACAGGAAGATGCATCCCTGGCTGGCACCACACACCTGTTGAGGAAGGTGTTCCCGAAGGGGTTGAGTTTGCGGAAGGGCTTGTCTGGGTCAACAACAAGGGCGTTGCCTGGCACGGTGCCCTCCGTGTCCCCATGCATGACGGCCACGAAGCAGTCGGTGGTGGGCTCGGGTCCCACGCGGGAGCCTGGCACCTCCTGCTCCAGCAGGTACTGGATGAAGCTGGTCTTGCCTGTGCTGTACTGGCCGGCCACCAGCACCATGGGCTTGCCGTCAAAGTCGGCGTCCTCCAGGGCGGGCGAGTGGAAGGCCCCGAAGCGGTAGTGCTCCTCAAGAGGCAGCAGTTTGTCCCGGTACAGCTCCTTGAGGGCCGAGGTCACCGTGCGGATGGCCTCGGGCTGCTGGCCCTGGGCCCCGCCCCGCTTCAACCAGCTGAACATGGCTGCACGCGGCCTGCTGGGTTGGCTGGGGGAGATGCCAGGGGGAGAGGTGCCTGCAGGGGGACAGACAGTGTTGACAGGAACGGCCTGGCAGAAGAGGAGGAGGAGAAGGAAAAGAAGTGGCAGGTGGAACAGTGCGGCCAGAGGAGGGGCGAGAGCATCGATGGTGGGGGCCAGGAGGTGGGGACTCATGGGGGAGGAGGGGGATTATTCCCGCTAGAGGAAGAAGAGAAGGAGATGAACAGTGGAATGGTTGAGGAAGGGAGCCTAGTGGTGGAAGGCCACGGGATGGACAGACGAAAGGATGCAGAGGCCGCCTGTATTCCTTCATTCATGTCTTCATTCATTTCTCCCTCTTTTCCCTGCTTCCATCATTTCACACATTTTCACTGAAATCACTCCATGCATCAGGAGCAACAGACAGAGAAACGGGCCAGAGACCAGCCCTCACCCACTCAGAGCCCCCGGCGAGGAGAGGGCCTGGGCACCAAGCAGTCAGTCACGCCTGGAAAATGACACACAGTGAACCTGTGGGCACCAGTGGGAACATAATGAACTGACCACAGCATCAGCAAAGCTCCGGGTGGGTTAACTTTTGAGTTGCTCCCTGAATATTTGGCACAAAAAGGGCATTTAGGCAAAGTGGATGGTATGTGCAAATAATGCCTGGAGCTGTGAAATGTATGGATGAACACGGCTTAGACTCAGTTGACCTTAGTAACAACCCTGTAAGGTAGGGCTGGTATTACCCCCACTTTTCTGACAAGGAAATGGAGGCTCAAGAAGATGGCAGCAGTTTGCCCAAGATCACTTAGCTAGGAAATGCTCCCTCTGGGACTCCACAGCCTGTGCCCACATCATAGGTCTAAGGAGTTGGGGGGGGGGGACTCCCAGCACAGGCTGTGTTCTCTATGTCCCCTTACTAGTCTTTCATTTGCTGTAGGACCTGTAGTGATGTCCTCTCTCGTATTCCTGATGTCAATCATTTGTGTCTTTTTCTTTTTCTTCCTTGATCAGTCTAAGTAGATGCTTATAATTATATCCATCTTTTCATAGATCGAACTTTGGACAGCTAGAGTCTCTAAATGCCATTTTCCACTAAAAGAAACTGGGGCTTCTTGGAGAAATGGCTGGTTAGGTATGCAAGGCGGGGAAAGAACAAGTGAGCTTGGATTATTTAGTGGGGAAGTGCTCAGAGATGGATGGGGCATGCATGTCACAGGGACACAGGACCTGGCTTGAAGGGACTCCCACTGGTCAAAAATGCTTCTTTACGCATCAAAAATAACTGCAAATCAAATACGTTAAAATCTATAAAATCAAAATGGTAACTCTAAAAAAGAGGAAAAGATGAAACAGAGTGGGGAAGGAGTGCTGGAGTGGTAAAGGAGGGGTAAGAGGTGGGACCTGGGATGTATGAAGAGGGAGGGAGCCCTGGGTGGTGGCTTAGGCAGGGAGGGGTCGGGGTGACATCTGCAGAGAGGATGTTTGGGGGAACTGGGGTTGGTGAGCCAGGGGAGGAGCTCTTGGGTGGGAGAAAGAATGAAGCAGGCCAGAGATGTACAAGGGTGGTGGAGGGAAACCCCGAGGGGACCTCCTCTGGCTGGCAGACAGGAGGGGCAGAGGAGGGGTTGGGGGCTAGTGGTTCAGATTGGAGGAGTGTGGGGAACACGGCAGGCCTGTGGGGGACAAGGAGAGCGGAGGGCACAGCTGCGACTGGGGGGGGTGCCGGGAGCAGTGCGAGAGACAGGGAAGTTTGGGGAGTTACTGGGGACACCGGGGAGACCTTTACACATCGCAGGGGGTGAGGACTGAGGGTCTTCGGGAAGCAGGGGCATAGTCGGGAGCCAGGGCTGGCGCTAGGGCTCCGCGGGCGGGGGTTGGGAGGTGACAGCTGCGGTCGAGGCCACTCACCGGTGGGGCGTGCAGGCGGCTGGGTCGGGCTGGGCGGGGGTCCCGCGGGGATCCGTGGCACCCGCGGAGCGGCCTGTGCTCACGGTCTCGTCCGGAGCGCTGTGAGCCGGGTGGGGCCGGGAGCCGAGAAGAGGGAAGGGAGGGGCGGGGGGGCGGGACGAGGCCCCCCCACCCCCAAACCGGGCGCCCGGCCTCCGGCGCCCCCTGGTGGAGAGTGGCAGGACGCCTTCGAGAGATGGAGAGAACGCGGGCTTCCGAACCCCGGTGCAAATTCCGCCTCCACCTGGGGCATTGGGCCACGCCCCTCTCTCTTTTCCCTTTTTAACATGGGAATAATACTAGCAGAAACAAAAGCAATAATAATACTAATAATTTGAAAAATTAAGGGAGTTCATAAAATTCCTCCGCTCACAACACCCTGAACCCTCTCTAGAACTAAGTAAAAGCCAAAGCCCTTGCCAGGGCCCACCAGGCGCTGCCGGATCTGCCTTCCCTCTGCCCTCGCCTACCTCCTCCTTACCCTCGCTTACTCTGCTCTAGCCACACTGGCGCCCTTGCTGCTCCTCCAACGCACCAACAAACTTCCAGCCTCAGGGCCTTTGCACTTGCTGTCCCTCTGCCTAGAACACCCTCCCCCCAGACATCCAAATAGTTTGCTCCCTCCCCTCCTTCAGGTCTCTGCTCGAATGTCACCTCCTCGGAGAAGCCCTCCTTGACCTCCCTGTTTAATGCATCATCTATCCATTATTGCTGCTTTACCACAGTTCTTATCGGCACTCAACATACTCTGCATTTCTTGCTTAAGTGACTCATTTCCTCTCAAGAACAGGGTTTTCCCACTGGGTGGTTTCCCACTGTGTCCCCAGCCTAGCACAGTGTCTGTCACACCAAAGGGGCTGGAAAAAGATTTGTTGAATTAATCCTCAACGTTTTCCTATAGGCAGGCACCGTTCTAAGCGCTTTACACATATTAGCTTCCTGAGTTATAAGAATATCTCCGAGAAGTAGGTATTGTTATCCCCATTTTACACAGAGAGATTGTTCCAGGCTTAGCACCGCACCTAGCCCATAGCAGGTGCTTGCGAAACATACTCAGCATCCAGGTCCGAGCCAGGGTTTTTCCCCAGCAGGGGCCTCAGAGCTCACAAGGCCTTGAATATCAAACCCAGCCCTGCAACTAGCTTGCTAGAGAACCTCCGAGAAGCGACAGTGCCTCAGTTTCCTGATCTGTCTTGCTTCACAGAGCCACTCCCCTTGGGTCTTTGTGCCCTACCCCATGACCCTTCTGCCCTATCACTCCTCCCTCACTTCATTTTTGTTTTAGCCCTTATCACTGTCAGCCACAATACCTATGCCCCTTATTTTTACTTCTTTAAAAAATATATTTTTTTAGCATTTATTTTTAATGTAACTTGTCTGCAAGAATGTCAGCTCCTGGAGGGCAGGGACTCAGGACGGTTTTGTTCACTGTTGCTGCCCCGGTGCCCAGAACGGTGCCTGGTGGCACAACAGGCACTCAGAAAATATTTAATTGGTTGAATGCAACAGTGTCTGGAATTGGGTGATGAAAATGTTTTATGACAGAATGTGGTGATAGTTGTAAATATACCTCTGCAAATATACTGAAGCCATTGAATTGCACACCTTTCATGGGTGAACAGTATGGCTTGTGAAATACCTCCATAAAGCCAATATATATATATATATATAATTATTATATATATTATATATAAAGTGGTATATGTATATAATGTTTGGTATATGTAATTATAATATATAATGGCATATATAGTACATACACAATAAGAGGCTGAGAGCTTGGCGATAACTCATGTCATTACTGCTCGGAGCCAGGCCCTATTTTAAAAGCTTGCCATGTGTTGAAAGGAAGGAGCGACACACAGCAGCAATTCACCGGAGAATTCCACTTTATTGGGGAAAAGTACTAGGTTATATAGGGAGGGACATAAGCTGACTGAGGTATCACTTCAACGGGGCTGGTGGCTATTGGCCAGGTGCTGGGATTGGGTGGGGGGTCGAGAGGTGATTGGGCCTCAGGTGGCGCCGGTGGGAACCGAAGACCCAGAAGAGAAGCAGGGAGTTCTCCATCTTACGGGTGGGGGCTCTTCATGTATCACCTCCCTTTCCCCTAGGAGGCAAGGTCCTGTTATGATTGTTGTCACCGTTGTGAACCCCATTTCTTAGATGGGGAAGTTGAGGTACAGGGAAGCAGAGTCTCTCTGGCCCAAGGAGTGGAAGAACATGGAGTTGAGCTGGGCTGCCTGACAGCAGAGCTTTGCTGTCACTTCTACCCCGGGGCTCCTCAGCCTGCTGTGTGTCGTCACGAAAATCAGGAGGAACTGTGAACTTGGATGGAAAAAAAGTGACATCTGGATTTTCCACTGAGATTTCATTGTTTCTGTCAACCATGAACAGGAGCAACGAAACATGATAGTATCAGCAGGACTGTATCACTGTCACCAGGCAGGACTGTAGACGTTTTCAGCACATGGCTGTTGTTTGGAGATTTGCAGTGATTGTGTCCATACTGCTGGCCAGCCCACCACCTCTTTCTAATTAACACCTTGGAGCAGCAGGCCCTGTCCATTGTCAGAGACATGTGGGGGCTTTTTTAAGACATTGATAACTGTATTTAAATATCATTGGTTTCCTTTGTATTCCTGCGGGTTTAATTTGATGCATTTAAAAACATTATTCCAGGTAGGGGTCAGAGGACTGAAGAAGCTCCTGGTCGCCACTACCCTGCCGCACTAAATATGCTGTGAGCCCTTGGGAACTGGGGCTGCCGTCTCATCTCGCTGGCTTGCTGCTCCCAGAACCAGGAGTCTCTGTGATCTGTCCTCATGCCATCCAACCTCCCTAAGGCCCTCACAGTCCCTGGAGCTCCCTCCCCGAGGCAAAAGCTCAGATCCGCCTCGCCCCCCACCAGCTTCCTTCTTCCCCATTTGTCAAAACCGGATGGAGAAATTCTGGCACGTTCTACATCATGAATGAAACTTTGGAGACATGAAGCCAAGTGAAACAAGCCAGTCACAAACGAACAGATACTGTAGGATTCCACTCCTAGGAGGCGCTTAGAGCAGTCACACTCAGGGAGCCAGAAAGGGGAATGGTGGCTGGGGGAGGAGGGGCGGGCAGGGGGAGTTAGGGTGTCATGGGGACAGAGCTGCAGCTCTGCAAGATGAAAGAAGTTCTCAGGGTGGATGGTGGTGACGGCTGCACAATGTGAATGTCCTTAATGCCACTGAACTGTATACTTGAAAGCGGCTAAAATGGTAAATTTTATGTTATGTGTATTTTATCGCAGTTCTAAAAACCAAAAAGCAGATGGAGGTGGCGGCCAGTGGGCCTGGTCGTCAGTGGTGAGCTTTGGATGCTGTCCGTCTTGGGTTCCAGTCCTGCTCAGTGCCCAGGTGACTTGGGTCTCGAGGTAACCTCTGGGCCTCCCTCTTTTCCCAGATGCCTCAGCTGTGGAAAAGCCATTGCTTCCGAGGATCTGGGAGCTGGCATCTATGAAGTTTGGTCCTGAGGGCTAACTTTGCAGGAGGTGGAACAGTTTTGGTCTCCTCCCCAGCTTCCAGGGGCGTGGGAAAGAGGTGGAGGATCTCTGGCTCCCTCATGGCCCTTTAGGAAAAGCCTTGCTGTTGAGCCCCACTCCCTGGGAGCTGAGTGTGCAGAGGCCACCATCATGGACTGGCAGACAGACTGCCTGCCACTTACTGCATTCCTCCAGGCCTCAGTTTTCCCATCTTGCAGACGGGGTTATCAATTCCTGTACAGGGGCTTCTGTGAAGACCAAGTAAAATACGCCAGGGGAAGGGCTCGGAACAGTGCCCACGGTAAGTGTTCGGTAAACATTAATCATGGCTGTCCCTCTGCTCAGGCTGCACGCAGCCGGCCTCCCAGAACTGAGGCCTGAGCCCGCAGCGCAGCCGCGTGGGGTCTTCCAGCCTGGTCCGGGGTGCGGGGGCGGCCCCTCTCTCGGATACCCCACACATCAGCTTCCCCAACACAAATACCTCCAGAGGCCTGCAGAGATACAGGGAGCGTCACCCCGCTCCAGCCGCGGCTCGTTGCACGCAAGCAATGGCCGTCGCCTCCGCGTTGGGCTCGGTTCAGCACCCTCCGTCTGTTGCACCACAGGGCCGCCAGGGGGCACCCAGGAACCCTAAATCAGTTCAAGCCCTCTGCCCAGGGCCTACCTGTGGCTCCGCCTCACTCGGTAAGAGCGCTCCTCACCCGTGGAGCACGTGGGCCTAACCAGAGGCTCCCGTTATTCCCTCTGACCTCACCTTTTGTTCCCCACCCCAGACTCCAGCCACAGGGGCCTCCTTGCTGTCCCTGAACACTCCTGGCATGTTCCTGCCTCAGGGCCTTTGCATTGGCGGTACTTTCTGCCCTCCGTGCTTTTCTCCGATTTCCCTGTGGCTCCCTCCCTCATTTCATGCCCGTCTCTGCTCAGATGTCACCTCCTCAAAGAAGTCTACCCTTCTCACCTGATCCCAAGTGCCCTGACGTGCAGCCATACAGGTTGCTCACAGCACAAAGCGCTCACTGAATGGGTGAGAGGAAGCTGGAAACCAGCTCACACTCCGCTCTTCAAACTCTGGTGCCCAGGAGAAGAGGGTGCTGCTTTCTAGTCCACACAAAGGCGTCCTAGGGACTAGCAGTGCCTCATCCACTCCTCTATCCAGCGTTAGGGACTGAGTTGTGTCCCCACAAAAGACAAGCTGCTGTCCTACGGCAGGCCCAGCAGCGTATCTTATATGGAAATAGGATCATTGCAGATGTAAGCAAGTTAAGACAAGGTCAGACTGGAGCTGGGTGGACTTATAGTCCAAATGGTTTCCTTACAAAAACAGGAGAGACACGGGCTTGGAGGGAAAATGGCCATGTGAGGACAGAAGCAGGAAATGGAGAGATGGGGCTGCAGGCAGGGAGCACAGCTGGGAACACCACAAAGTGACGAGATCAGGAAGGAGACTCCCCAGGAGTCTCTGGAGGGTGCACAGCCCGGCCCCCACCTTTATTTGGGACTTCTAGGCTCCAGAGCTGTGAAGCTGTCCTTCTAAGCCACCTGACTTGTGGTGCTTTGTTACAGCAGCCATAGGAAACTAATACACTCTGCTTGATTTTTCTTCCTAGCTCCATCAGACACTGGGCCCATGGATAGGGAATCCTTTTTGTTTGCAGATTCCATGTTTGTGAATTTGTCTACTTGTTAAACTTTGTAAGTAACCCCAAAACTTGCAGCCATTTTGAGGACAGGTGCTGAGTGGCAAAACATTTCAAGTCACCCACCAGGCATGTTTTCAACTGAAGTTGAGCAAAGGCGACACTGCCTTGTTTCCGAGCTCATACTGACAAGTCAAGGTCTATTTGGCGGCACGTTTTCCACATGTCTGGACTTCCTTACTCAATTTAATATGCCCTGGGCGTGGCGTGGTGCTGACGTTCTGGCCAGTGTTCCTGGGATGTGCCTTACAGAGAGAATGTGTTAGAGCAGCTCTGTTCAGGCGTGAATTACGGTGCTCTTGGCCGTGATCTTGCGGGAATGAATCAGCAATACATATTAATAAGGTGTCTTTACAGGAACACACATATAACAAGGTTATGTACTGGTTAGTTGACAAAAACGTGATCAGAGGCTGGAAGGAAGCTAACCCTGTAGTTCCTCTAGAAGCAACGGCTCAGTAGGTGCTGATTCTGCTTGCTGGGTCCATGCAGCCTTACTGGGAATGACAGCAGTCACCTGCTTTAGCTTTTACTATCTGCGAGCGAGTCGGCGCCACTTCAGCAGGAGCTTCCACCTGCCTTGTTCAGCTGCACCCCTGTGCCTAGAACAGGGCCTGGCACCCAGTGGGCGCTCACCAAGTATATGTTGAATAAGCCCTCCCCATCCAGGTCTCACCCCAACGGCGTCTCCAAAGGGCCCCCCGAAGACCCAAAAGCAATAGGGCCAAGGGGGCATCAGTACAGTTTTAAAAAAAGGATCAATTTTTAATTTACAAGAGTTCTAAATGTACAGAATTCTCCTTTAAAAAAATTGTTATACACAATAAATACAGTACAAAAAAAATTATCTTACAGTACTAGTTTTGTCTCCGAGATTTCAAAATCTGGCGCGGGTGGCTGGCAGCAGGAAGAACAGAGGGAAGACTGGCGGGGGGAGAGGGGGGTGCAGTGGGTGTGGAGGGTTGGAAGGAAGACCCCGGTTTCCTGTTTTGGAGGTGCTCGGATTTCAGTCGAGGGACTAGAGGTTCGAAATCTTTCTCACTTGAGCACACCAACCGGGACATAGGACACGGGGCTGGACGTGCACACACACAGATGTGACACAGGTGCCCACAGGCACAGCTCTCCAAGTTGGGGGTCCTTGGGGACCCGCGAGATGCTAGCTCAGGCCGCCCCTTCCCTGCATTTCCTTCTACAGCCTGTGGGGAGAGGCTGAGTACGGCTCCCCAGGACCGTCCCAGCTCTGAGCCCTTGGCGCATGGATTGAAGCCACACACTCAAACCTGGAGCTGGACATGTGTGAGCAGTGGGACCGGCCTCCATCCCTGGCACGCGCACACACGGCCCCTGGACGGAGGGGTGGAGTGTGGCAGGAAGCGGGGAGAAATAGGAATTGACACACCAGGATTTCCCCCTCCTTTGTTGGGGGGACACTTTACATTACAGCCCCCTCCCCTAACCCACAAGCCCCACCCAACAACCCGGCTGAAGCAGGAGGCGGGAAAGGAGGCCTTCGTGACTCAAATAACTTAGGCAATAAAGACTGTCAGGGGATCCCTGGCTCGTGTCCCCTAGGAGGCTGAGGTTGGGCACCCCGCTGCCCCTCTGCCTCCACGTGGTGGAGCGAGGGGACCGGGAAGGGAAGACCAGCCCGGTGTTATCTGTTCAACGTCCTGGTGCTGAGGCCACCATTGTGACTGGAGGGCGGGTAGGCCTCTGGCCTGTGCAGGGGTGATGGGGAGGCGGGCGTGACGGCTGCCGGGGCAGCGTGGGCGTATGGGGGTGCAGGTGTCCGGCCTGGGGCCTGCTGGAGGTTCAGGATGCTGTCGATGGCGCTCTGCAGGTGTTCCGTGAGCGTGTCGTCCTGCGGGCTGTCGCTGGAGAAGCTGGCCTGGTCCACATCTGGCGATTCGGACTTGCGCCGCTTGGTGGGAGGCAGCGGGGGTGCCTCCCAGCCGGGATCCCTGCTGCCACCGCCCTGCCCAGCCCCGGCCCCGGGCTCCGGCGGGGCCCCCTTCAGCATGCGCTGGTACAGCTCGTCCTCCACCGCAGCCAGCTCGCGGATGAGCCCGCTGGTGGCCTCGTCCACCTTGGTGGGCAGCAGCACTGGGCTGCTGCCCCGGGCTCTGCCGGTCCCGGGCCCCTCTGCCGCCCCGCCGCCCAGGGCCTCCACGTTCTCGCGGTATGTCTTCCGCAGGGGCAGGCGGGGGCAGTGCGGGGCCAGTGCCGGCGGCTTGCGGTCGGTGGCGGCCGGGGGCGGGTGGTCCACAGTGCCGTTCATCTGGCCGGCGGCGGGGGGCAGCGGTGGTGGCCGGGGCGGGGGCTCGGCGGCCTTGAGCGCGGCGGGCGGCGGGGGCTGGTGCACAGGGTCCAGGGCCGTGTTGTGGACGACCTTGCTGAGCCCGGCTTCCTGCTTGATCTTGAGCTTGAGGCCAATGCGGCTTCGGGCCTCATAGGTCTTGATGGGTGGGCGGCTGCGGGAGGGCATCGGGCCGTCCTCGTCGGCATCGAGGGAGGCGGCGGCGGAGGACGAGGAGGAGGACAGTGAGGAAGACGACGCTCGGGCCCAGGTCACGGAGGGGGAGCCGCCCGCCCCGCCGTGCCGGATCACCAGCTTGGTGGGCAGGTGCAGCGGGGGCTGCGCGGGGGCCCCGGACGCCGAGGATGGTGGTGGGCCGTGGCCCGGCAGCCGGTGTCCCTCGGAAGAGGCGGCGACGGAGAGGCCGAGAGAGCGCGAGGAAGACACGTACTCATCTGCAGAACCGGGGAGCCAGGAAAACCCATGGGGGTCAGGGAAAGGCCAGCGGGGCAGCGCGAAGAGGAGCGGGCGTGCAGGGAACACCCGCTATCCGCCAGGCCCCGGGCTAAGCCCCTGACTCGTCAAACCCTCGGGACACACTGCTGGGTATGACCCTCCTCAGGAATTCCCACATCCCCCTAATGTGAAGGCAGGGATTAGAACCTGGGAGTCACCTTAAATTCTGCAACCCGGCCACCTTGCTGGTTTCCCCCTAGCCCTGGCTCTCTCTGCTCTCCTGCTTCCCCTAGGGGTGGCAGGGCGTTCCCTCCATGCCAGGGTGGAGGGGGTGAAATGGTACACGGTGATGGAGGGAGACAGTCTCAGTTCTCATGGTCTCCGAGCAGGAAGGCCAGGGGAGACCCAGCCACAGGACGGGGGGCTCGGGCGCCGCCTGGTGGTGGAGAAGGTAAGGCGAGGCACCGCTCTCCGCGCCCCCGCGTCTAATTCCGCGGCTGGGTAGGAGTTGGGGGCACCTTTCTTTCCCTTCTGGGCCCCTCTCACCAGGCTTCTCCTTGGCTAGCTGTTTGTCCAAGGCAAGGGTGGTCTTCTCCTCCTGAATGAACATTCGGTCTATCATGACCATCTCGGCGGAGGGGCTCACCCTCTGGGGGGGAGAAGGCGGGCAGGTGAAGCAGCAGGAGGGAGAGGAGAGAGCAACCGGGTGGACGCGGGGTGGATGGGGCCCGATGCAGACCGCCCCTGTCATTTGACCACCGGCCTCCCTCCGTCCCTCCGAGGCTTCTGAGGGTGGCAGGGTCCCCAGGGGAAGGAGGTGACGGCCAGCCTACCCGGGATTCCTCCAGGAGCAGGAGGCGGTATTTATTGAGCATGGCCTGGGTGCGTTTCAGCAGCTGAGTGGAGACTGTCTCGAACTCCTCGTCCACTGCAGAGGAAGAGAAGAGGGCCAGGGGCACAGACATTGAGGGTGGAAGGCTCGCGGGCACCTGCAGCTCCGGTGGGGAGATCCCGAGGAGGCCTCACCTTTGTGGTAGTCGCTGGGGGAGGGGAGGGCGCCCTGGTAGACGTGGTAGGGCAGGAGGCGGTGCAGGGCGTCCTCGAAGGAGGGGAAGGCTGTCTTGTAGTCAGGGTGCAGGACAGAGCCCTGATGTTTGTGCAAATGCTCCAGGAAACTGGGGTGGGGCGGGAGAGACCACACACTGAGAACTGGTGGTGAGGGCCGGAGAGCGGATCCCCGACCCCGGCCCCGGCCCCAAGGCAGACAACGGGAAGGCGAAGGCTAGCAGGGGGGCGGGAACGCGCTCGTTCCGGCTCACGGACGCGCTGGCGGCAGGCAAAGGAAGCAGGTGCTGCCGTCACCCCCGCGTTACAAGCCAGGGAACAGAGGCCCGGAGAGAAGCCCTCCAGCCCCAGGCCACCGAGCTGCGAGAGGGCGGGCAGGGCAGGCCCCATCCTGCTATCCTGCCTCCTGCCACCTGGGGTCAGCATGTCCCAGCCGACCCGGGCCCACCGCGACCCGCGGAAGGCGGGGAGGGAGGCTGCGCGGCCCTTCTGCTGGGAAGGTCCTGTTCTCTCAGCCAGCTGTTTTCTACCACAGCACGTGTCATCGTGGGTAACTCATGCGATCTTTATTGTGTGGCTGTCCCCTCCCCCAGACATGCTCGTCTCCACCCTGCGCTGAAGACCAGCGGCCCCCACGCAGTCTGGGGGGCGAGGACTAGGACTGTCTCATGTGTCCGGAACCCAGCACAGGACAGGGCACTGGGTGAGGACCGATAAACACTTGCAGTGGCGGGAGGGCAGGAGAGAGGGAGAGAAGGCAGGCAAGCTTCCAGCACGTAGCCATTTGCCCACCCAGGCATCCTTCTGCCCAGCCAGACCCCCAGACCCCTATTCGTCCATCCAATTATCTACCACCCACCCAGATCCCCAGCCTTTGTAACAGTCTAATCAAATCCTTGTCCTTCACTCTATTATCACTATTACCACCCCATTTTCTAGAGAGGGGAACAGAGGGTCCTTGAGGGAAACAGTATTGCCTCAAACCACACAGCTAATGAGGGGGAGCAGGGATTTGTACTCGGGCTGAAGGGTGGTCCCTGATCCCACTCCCGGGTGCTGAGCTCACCAGGCTTCTTTGCTGGGCTGAAGCGCCGGCACCTTCTTCAGGCCACTCAGCTTGTTCTCATACTGCAGGGGGGCAAGAGGCGAGGGACACTGACGGTGGGCGACGCAGAGGCCTCCCCCCAGCACCCGGGGCCTCCCAGCCCAGACAGAGATGGGAGGGTGCCGGCACGTCCCGATGGGGTCCTGGCCCCAGGCAGGGACACAGCGTGGGAGGGCGATGAACAGGCCTGAGCCCCGATGCCCTCCACCCGTGCCCCTCCCCTCTGCCGCGTGGGTCCGAGCCGCTGGCTGACTCCTGGTGTGGACACCGGGCGCTTCCAGAGTCTCTCTCCATGTCGTCAGCCGGCGGAGGGCCTCGGACTCCACACTCACCACCCAGGGACCCGGTCGGGTCTGCCTCCCATGCCCTCTCTGCTCGGCCTCTGCGAATCTCGTCCCTGAAGCCTCTTCCAACCCCTGGGTCCTGGTCTCCTACCTGCCTGTCACCTGCGGTGCCTTCCCTGATGTCCTCTCACCTCCCCGCTCCCCCACTCCCAGCAGGTCTCTGCCCCAGTCCCCGGACCCCACCACACTGCCCCTCTCCCAGTCTGGCTAGCTGGCCTACATCTCCCACACCAGCTCCCCTCCACCCTGTGTGACCATCACCCTGCCCCCACCTCTGTCCAGGGTCTCACCCCACCTGTCCTGACACCACACAGTCTCACCCTGCTCCTCTGCCTACGGTCTCAACCTCTCACTGGCTCCTGTCCCAGGTGCCCCTTTGGGGTCTCACTCAGACCCCCTCTCGTCACCCTATCCTTTTGGTGTCTGTGGATCTCTGTCCAGCTGCCTCTGTCTCTCCCGTGCCCCCTGCCTGGGCTGTCCTGGTGCTTCACCCACCGCTTGTCTCATTTGCCCATCTGACTGTGCCTGTCAGCCTCCGCTGCCCCTTTCTGCACCCACCTGCCCCCCACAGGCCCCTTGCCCAGCACTCTGGACACGCAGCTCTGGGCCCAGCCCCCTATTCTGGCGGCCTCTTACCTGCAGCCCGGAGGACTTCCCTGGCCCAGGCGCCGCGGCCTTGACCACACTCAGGGTGGGCAGGTTGCTGGCAAAAGCTTTGCTCTCGGCAGGAAGCAGAGGAGGGAGGCCTGGGGCGGGGGGTGGGGTCACTGGTCTAAAGGGCCCCCGAAAACATGACCCCCAAACTTGCACCTCACCCTCCTCTGGCCCAGCCTCATACTGAGTGCCGCTCAGCCCAGGGGAGACAGCCCTTCCTCCCCCACCCTCCCTGTCCCATGCCGTCCGGGTGACCCACCGGGCTCACACACCCACAGCTCCTCCCCACCCGTGCTCCCCAGTGCACAGCCCCCTCCTACCCACCTTCAGGCCCCCCGTTTTCCCGCGTGGGCTGCCTCTCCCCTACCTGCTGTGGCCATGGGTGCTGGGGCAGTGGGATGGCTGGGGACGGTGGGGGTCCCAGACGGGGCCTGCCCGCTGACCAGCACAGACGCAGTGGGGCTGCTGAGGGGCCCCAGGCTAGCAGAGGTCTGTGGGGCAGCAGGGGCCCCCCCAGCCTTGTTCTGGAGGATGATTCCGGATGGTACCTGAGGAGGGGGACAGGTGGTTGAGGTGGGGGAGACACACTAGGAGTGGGGGGCTACCAGGCCCCAGGGCTGGGGGTGAAGAGAAAGCCACAAAGGGGGAGGAAGGGACTCCCAATCAGACTGTAAGGGGCTTCTGCCTCTGCTCACCTGGTGAAACCTCTCAAGGAGAGCCTTCGGCTGGGGCAGCGCCGGGAAGGGAGTGGTCACCATCTGGAAGGTCCGAGGAGGCGCTGGAGGGGGCGCTGCGGGCTCAGGGACTAGGTGGAGGGTTGGGGGGGTTGTGGGGGACCTGTGGGGCCCCTGGCCAGGAGGGAACTGGAGCTGGAAGTCGGGTGGTGTGGGGGCTGGCAGCCTGCTGGACGTCTCGGAGGCCACCATGGAGGAGGTGGAGGCCGGAGGGAGGTGAGGGGCTTGGGGCAGCGGCCCCTCTGGGGGCTGGGACGGGGGCCGTAAAGAGGGCTGGGGTGGGCCTGAGACAGTGGGAGCTGGGGTGCTGGCAGGTGGGGGGATGCCTAGTTGGTTCTGGATGACGAAGATGCCAGGCAGAGTTGGGGGTGCCGGGGGGGGGGGGCACGGGTGCAGGGCAGGCTCTGAGGGTGGGCGGGACAAGCTCTGGGGCTGGGAGGGAGGGCGGGAGTGGGGCCGGGAGGGCGGCCGGGAAGGGGGCCGTGTGGGGTGTGGGGAGGGCAGGTGGGGGCTGTCTCCCAGAGGGGCCTGGTGAGGTAGCGAAGGGGACGAGGAGGGGCCTGGGCCCTTCAGCGGAGCCGCTGCCGGGATCTGGGCAGGGAGGGAGGGAGAGGGGTGGAGGCGGGGGTCAGACCGACTTTGGCTCCCACTGTGCCGAGGCACTGCAGACCCCCGTGGCTCCCACCACAAGCACCCCCTTTGAGCCACGCCTGGTCCGGAGAGAAAGGACCCCACCAGGGCCCTCCTTTCCACCTCTGGTTTCTGAACTCCCCACGTCATGCCTCAACCTCTGCCCCATCTCCCTTCACCCCTGCACCTGTCTACCCTTACCCCTCCCTGTCCCCAATGCCTGCACCCTCTGCCCCCCACCCACTCACCCTTCTATATCTCTGGCCTCTGATTTCAGCTCCTTCCCCATATGCCCCACCCCCCAATACCCCAGACAAAGTTGAGCTCTGCAGGGTTTGGGGGCAGCAGAGGAAGCGGGCGGGGGACACCACACCAGCTGCCCAGCGGGAGGTGGGGGGGCCAGGGAGCGCGAGCACAGCAGCAAGTGGGGAAGAGGTGGCCGGGTGGAGACCGCGTCCCAGCCGCCAGCCCTGGCCTCACTGTCCAGCTAACTGGGAGGACACCTGCGTGGATGTGCAGTTGCATACCGGGGGCTGATGGCTGCGGAGGGAACAGGGACGGAGGACCCCAGGGAAGCTGAGGGTAAGGATGGTAACTGAGGGGCAGGTCCAGGCCTGGGAGTCATAGGCCCCCTTCTAAGTACTGGACCTCTGCCTCCACACACCTGTCTGGCCGTGGCTATAGGCCTATCTGGGTGCCACGTGAGCCTACAGGTATGGGTGGTGTGTGCATGCATAAATCAGACTTGCACACGTGACGTGGGCACTAGTCTGTCACATGCCTGAAATATGCCTTAGTCGGAGCTCCTGGCCACTCAGCACTCTCCTCCTGGCGCATCACAGCCTCGGCAGCCAGTGACTAACCAGTGAGCACCGGCTATACACCAACAGTGTGCTGGGGCCTTCCCACTCATGGTCACAGAACCTGCAGCCCAGGGACAGCTCACACTGATCCAGCATGAACCTGTACCCATTCATGTGGCCTCTCCACAGCCCTGAGAACAGTGATAATAGTGGTCCCATTTCACAGATGAGAAACTGAGGCCAGGGAGCCGAAATGACTGGTCCGGAGTCTCCTGCCTTATCACCACCCAGTGACTTCAAGGTGACGAAGGAGGACTCAGGTTCAAGGGGCTTTGCCCAAGGCCACCCAACACAGCCACGCTCCAAAGCCAGGGGTTCTTTGTGTTGAGCCCCCAAAGTGGACCAACTCACAATTCAGAGTTATAACTTGTTTTATGGCTTTATGACAAGCCCCTGGACTCTGCTAACATCCATTCTGAGCTTGGCCCTGAATAACTTCTAACAATTCAACAACAAAAACCAAGGAAAAAATCAATCTACTCATCTATTCCCAAAGTCCTGCAGCCTCTAAGGAGAGATCAGAGAGGCCCTTGGCTCAGAAGGGGTTGGGGAGACTGTCACCTGGACACCCTATATGGAAGACAATTTGGTCTGGTGACTTCAAAAGGGCCACAACCTTTGGCCTGGTACTGCCCTTCCAGGAATCTGTGATAAGGAGCATTCAGGCACCTGTTCACAGGGCTACCTGCTGTGGGAGTATTTACAACAGAGAAAACAGAACCACCTAGATGGCTGGCAGCAGGTGAGCCGCCGAGTGAGCAGGGAAGCTGGCCACTCCACACTACCCCTACACACATGCTCTGCAGGCTCTGTGCCACGGCCAACACAGACATGCTAGAATGCCAGGTTAAATAAGGCGAGTAAGACCTGACCTGGTCGCTGGACAACTGGCTAATTGCATTACGGACAGTGGGTTTGATAATGGCATTGTCTCAAAGCTAAATTTGCTGAATTTGATAACTCTACTGTGGTCAAGTAAGAGAATGTTCTTGTTCTCAAAGGCTGAAATATTAAGGAGTAAAGGAGTATGTCTGCAGTGTACTTTCAGATAATTAAAAATAAAAAGTGTATATACCAAGAGCTAGGGATAAGGTGAATGTAACAAAATATTTATAGTGGGTAAATCTGGTGCAGCAGCCAGCTTCCAAGACAGCTGCCAGTGATTCCTACCTCATCATATTCGGTCTCTTCCACATTGTACCAGGGTTGGTCTCCGGGATCCACAGAATTTGGCAGAAGTGATCATATGCCACTTCCAAGATCAGTTTATCAAAAAGACTGTGGCTTTCATTGTGCATACACTTTCCTCTTTCCACTGGGTCATTCACCTTGGGAGAAGTGAACTTCAGAGCATGCTGTAAGGTGCCTTTTGGAGAGGCCCACATGGGCAGGAGCTGAGGCTGCCTGCCAACAGTCCCAGGAGTGAACCGCCTTGGAAGTGGATTCCCCAGCCCAGTCCAGCCTTCAGATGACTACGGCCCTGGGTGACATGTGAACTATTACCTCGTGAGGGATTCTGAACCAGAGCCCTCCAGCTAACTTGCCTCAAGACTTAGAAACTATGTAAGATAAGTTAAAGCTTGTTGTTTTAAGCTGCTAAATTTTAGGGTGATTTGTTACACAGCAAGATGTATTTGTTACTAATACATCTAGATAAAAAGTAAAGAACTCCCATGAGTTCTCTGTACTATTTTTACAACTCTGCTATATGTTTGAAATTATTTAAAAATGAAAAGTGTAAAACTAAAAAAAATTAAATTTTTTTATCTGATCCTTAAAAATACAGAGATAAACACACAAATACACACACACCAAGTCAAAAACCAAATGATTTTCTGGGGGGAAATATCTGCAATCCATAGCACAAAGCTCTTATCTCTCATATATAAAGAGCCTCTAGAAATCACTAAGAAATAACTTGAGACATGATGAGCCTCTAAGCGTAACAACCAGTCAGAAAAGGGGGCAAACGATATGATTAGACAGCACACAGAAAAGGAAACACTAAAGGCTTAAGTATTTCAAGAGATGTTCAACCTCACTTGTAAGAAAAGAAATGCAAACCAAAAGCACCCTATGGAACCATTTTTACTCATCACATTAGGAATAGCCCATGTCTCATAAAAACACTTGATATATTGTCCTTGAGGGTCTAAACTGGCACAATTTGCTACAATGCCAGAAGAACCCAATTCAGCAGTAGCTATGCAAATTATCACTGCACATTTGCTTTGATCCAGCAAAGAGGACTGCAGAAAGTGACAAGATATACCTGCAAATGTGGGAAATGACACATGACGAGTTGTTTACTACAGCTCTTTGTGGAGGGCCTCAGCCTGGACATGGTCTAATGTGCATCAATACTGAATTTACTGGGAAGATGAATGACAGCTCATCCCTATCTGTATGAAGGATCTAGGAAACTCTAGACTCTAACAGAGGACCAAGGAAGACTCCCCACGTGCTACCAAAATAAGCATATACTGAGCTACCTTCCAAGTAGGGACAACAGCAGAGGAACGTAAATCCATATTTGCACTAGGCTGTGTAATGCACAAAAAACTTGAAGAATACATAGAACATAAGTTACTGTCGCTATCTGGAGGGGTAACATGGGCTGGAAAGGAAGGCATGGGGAGGGGACGCTTTTTCTCTGTAGTTTTTAAAATGCTTTTTGATGGCTGAAGCAGATGAATACCCAACAAAAATCAATCACATCTGAATGGCTGGGAAGAAAAAAAAAAGGCTTAAAGAAAACTTCATACTAAAAAATGTCACCAGCGGCTTCTGCGTGGTGATATTTGAAGTGACCTATTTTTCCTCTTTGTTCTCTGTATTTTCTAAATTTGCTAAATGAGCATGGAATTATTTTCACATTCACCTTTGTAAAACTACCACAGGAATGGACTGTTCACCAGGAGATTCCAACTGCTCGAGTACGGATGGCAAGACCCCACGACTGCAAGCAGAATTAGGGGTGGGTGGGTGGCATTTTCCAGCCTAGTGGGGAACAAGCCCGTTGCTGGTCCAGGGCTGCTGAAGCTGCTGAAGGAAACCTACACTGGCACAAACTTCATGGAGATGCAACCAGTTTAGTGCCTTCCATAAAATGCTTGGAAAGCACATGTACCCTCTGACCCAGGAATTCTGTTTCTAGAAATCTTCCCTACTACAGGTATTTTCACACGTATGTGCAAACCTGGGTACATGAATATTTACAGGAGTGTTGTTTGCTAATAATTACACAGGAAACCACCTTGAGAATCCATGAATAGAGGACTGCTTAATAAATCATGGTGTGTCCATATAGTGCAACACAGTAAAAACACGACCAACTACAGCCCACAAGCTAGATCTGGCCTGCCGCCTGGCTCGGCCTACCGTTTCACATGGCCAACAAGGTAAAAACAGTTTTTACATTTTTAAATGGTTGACAAGATATCAAAACGGAGATTATTTCGTGACTTGTGAAAATGGTATGAAATACAAACTTCCCATGAAGTTTTATTAGAATATGCCTGTGTTCGTTCACTTATGCATGATCTCTAGTGGTTTTTGTGCTACAGCGACAGACAGACACCCACAAAGCCTACTGTGTTTACTGTCTGGCCCTTTATGGAACGCTTGCCTGGCTTCTGTTCCCTAGCAGCACTTTCAACACGCCGGACCCTCTTTGAACCCTTTAGGTATATTCATCTATTTATCCCTCACAAAACCCTACAAAACAGATGCTGTTATTACTATCCTCATTTTACAGGTAAGGCAACTGAGGCACAGAGAGGTAAGTGACTTGCCTAAGGTCACAGGGGCCTGTAAGGGGCTGAGTCAGGATTCTGGAGTCCCTGTTCCTGTCTGCTGCCCCACAACAATGCTCCTGCACAGCGGTTTTCAAACCACACCAAGTACCTGTTAGCAAGGGCTCAAGTCTGTCTGGTGGGCCGTGACCAATGTTTTAAAAAAAACAGAGGAAACAGACAATATCAGCACGCATCACCCACAGAGACACCCCAGGTATTATCCTGTGAAACTTTTGTTTCAGCAGCATGATCCGTATGTGTGTCCCGGACGGGGCTATAAAATTAATTCTTACTCAGGGTGGCGATCAAAAAATCGCCTGCAAGTCAGTGGTCCAAGAGATATTGTTAAATGAGCAAAGCCAAGATGCAGAAGAGCGAATATGCGTAAAACACAGGGCAGGGCGCACACACTCTGGCAATCAAATCCCTCCAGCGTGAGCTCAGGCAGTGAGGGATTCCCGCATATGCACAGAACAGTGTTCTCTACCCAGGAGATTCTGACTCCCATGCCACTCTTGGCGACCTCTGGAGATCTTGATGGCTGTCGTGACAGGGGCCTGGGTGCTGTCAGCATCTGGCGGGTAGAGGCGAGGTGCTGCCCATACGCCACGGCTGACAGGTTGGCCCAAAGGACCATGCACAAACCCAAATGGCAACAGTGCCAGAGCCGAGAAATCCCACTCAACAGTGATACCGTGGCGCTCAGCACAGAAACTGGGTGGTTGTCTCTGGGGAGAAGGCCAGAAAGTCCAGGAAAAGGGAGACTTACTTTACCTGTAGACCCTTTCCTCTTTGTAAACTGCAATTTTTTTTTCTAACCATAAAGTTCTTTTTAAGCTTACTGTGAACAATAGGTAGCAGGCCTGGAGTTTCCTCAGCACAGTGGTCAATGCTCTCCCTGGAAACCCGGTCAGAGCCTCCCGAGGGACAATTTTAAGAGCCAGGATATTGACAAAAATCAGTCCCCAGACTGTGAGGCCCATGAGGACAGGGCCAGGCGCTGGCTCGCCTGTGCCATCCTGCCCAAGGCTGGGCACAGCGCAGGCACCCGGGGGCTGGGGCTGAGTGCATGACCCACTTGCCTGCAGCCTCCTAGTCTGAGGGCGGCTCTCAGCACACACACAGACATCTGTTCCAAGACAGTATGTTTCTGATGTTCACGCCCGACATTCATCAAGAACCTCCCATCGTGCCACACACTGCTATGGCACAAAACCTGCAGAGGGCCTGCGGTGTGACCAGCCCTATGCTGGCCTGTGTATGTGACTAGGAGTCGGCCCGTGTGCACAGCTGCCTGTGAACAGTGACCTTCCTGCTCAAAGGTCATCCACAGTATCGTTACTATCACCGCTGATAAGTACCTACCCACTGAGCGCCTGCTCTGTGCAGAGCCGTTGCGTGAGGCTGGTGGCCTTATTCCATTTTGCAGATCAGCAAACTTTTTGAGAGCCTGATAGGTAAGCAGAGCTGGGATGCATGCTCAGGCCTATCTTTCTCAAGACCTCAGGTGTCTCTGGCAACAAAGAACGAGGGCTTGGCTCTAGGCCCTACCAGCTGGGTAGCCTTGGGCAAGCTACTTAATCTCTCTGTGCCTCCATTTTCTCACCTGTGAAATGGGATACCACCACCTACCCGATGGAAGTTTAAATGAGATAATGCCTGTGAAGTGCTTGGGACGGCACCCAGAAATAACAGAAATGTTCTCCTTCGAGAGATAATCCCCTCTTCTGCATGCCTCTAATCCTCAAGCAAGTCCCAAACTGTCTCCTGAATCCTTCCTGTGGCCATCCTGTCCCGTGAGAACCTCTGGACTTCCACTCTAGTCTCCCACTGAACCACTCTCCAATGGCAGCCAGAGGGTTCACTGGAAGTCACAGGATCAGACCATGCCACAGCCCAGCCCAAAGCCCTCTGATGGTCTCTAGGTCTGAACTCCTCACTGCGGGCCACAGGTCCTGCCACCCTCTCCGGCCGCATCTCCCTTCACTCTCCCAGGACTGCTTGCCGTTCGGTGAGCATCCCGAGCTCCTCCCCACTTCAGGGCCCTTGCATATACTCTTCTCACAACTTGGGAAGGCTCCGGGCCCATCCTGAAGCAAGGGTGTTTCCTCTTTCTTTAGGCCTCAGCTTCAGTAATCCCCCACCCCCAAGCCTCTCCTGCCTTCTCTCCCTACAGTGGGTCCCTGACCTCTGTCTCCTCGTGGGCATCCTCTGTCACACTGTCTGCCACCATCAGCGCTTTTATCTACCGGCTGTTTACCTGCGGCTGTACCGCAGATGCTCCTAGAATGTTCTCTCCCTTTGATGTCACGGTGGTGTACCCCACACTGAGTCAGCACAGGGCAGGTGCCTGACAAACATCTGTGGCATGTACGCTGAAGCTGGCAGAGGACAAAAATGCTCTGGCCCAGCTCTCAGCCACAGTGCTCAGAGGAAAGGATTCTACACACCCCACGGTACATCTGGCCAGGGCTGGACTGGAGAGGGGAAGCCACTGCCGAAGGGACCCAAGGCTCCGATCTGAGCCCCTCTCCCCTTGTCCCTCCCCCACTTCTGCCTGTTTTTCTTCCTGGTGTAGAGATGACCTGATGCCGTCCTGGCTCCATGTCCCTCTGGATTGTGACTCTGGACTGGACTTATGCTCTAAACCCTTAACAACAATAAAATAATAACAGCAAATATTTATTGAGCGCTGACTTTGTGCTAAGCATATAGTAACAACTTTACTCCTCCTAATAGACCTGTAAGAAACTATGGTTCCCATTTTCCAGAATCAAGGCTCAGCAGTTACTCAGGAGGGAACTTGCTCAGCGTCAGCTCAAGGCCTGGCACACACTAAGCATCCTGCTTTCCCAAACATCTGTTGATGGAATGAAGAGACTGATTGCTTAAGGTCACACGGAAAGTAGCAGAGAGAATGAAACCATGGCCATTTAAGGCCAAAGACCGTGCCCATTTCTGCCCCCCTGGACCCTGTTGACACTATCCCCTCCTCTGCCTATCCACTGGGCCTTTTTGAATGAGTGCAACATCCAGCCCCTCAGAATAAAAGGTGGCCCTGCCTAAACTCTCATGAACTTATGACTCATGTGAGACAAATTAATTTTCTTAATATGTAAAGAGTTTCTACAAAACAATAAGAAAATGACCACTAACCTAATTTTCAAAATGGCAAAGAATAGACAATTCCATAAAAAACAAAAATAGTTCTAAATCTATGAAAACCTCCCCAATGTCATTCACAGAAGAAATGCAAACTAAAACACAACAAGGTACTATTTTTTACCTAGTAGATTGGCCAAGTTCAGTATGTTGTTGAGGCTGTGGGAAAATAGGCACAGATCATATACTGCTGATAAAGGTTAAACCGACTTACACTCCAGAGAGCAATTTGGCCATATCTGTCAAAACTACAAATGCATATGCCCTCCAACAAACCCATCACTTTCCTTTTTAAGAAATTACCCTACCAAGTGACATACGTAGAGTCATTCTTTACAGTATTGGTCATAGTAGCTAAATACTGGAAATGACCTAAGTGCCCAACAAGTCCTGGTTGAGTAAATGCCACCATCCCCATAGGATGGAATACAAGGCAGTAATAAAAGACCAAGTACAACCTCCAAAATGCAAGGTGCAACTGCACGCACAGTATGTTTTCATCATTTTTGTAAAAATGGGAGGAAAAGAATCCAGGTATGATTTTGTTTGTCTATGCACAGAAAAGGACACAAGAAACCACCTCAGGGAGGGAAAGCAGCAGGCAACAGTTCAAGGGACGGGGCTTTTCATCTACACCGATGTGGAGGGCTGGAAGTGAGGTCACCAGATCTGGTTGCCGGAAGTGACGTCACCGGAGTAAGAACACCAGAACCAGAAATGATGCCACCAGATGAGATGAGCCCAGAAGTGACATCATTATGAGCCTGTATACCTAAGCTGTGCTCAGAAAATAAACTGTATCACTTGTCTGCCACCAGCCATCGGTGTACCTCCTGATCCAACTTTGGTTTCTGTGTCTTTTTTGTATCTATTTCTGCATTTTCTTAATCTCCCATCCACCCCTCTTAGGTTCAAGTTTAGCTGGATTGCGGAGCTGGCCTCCACAGACCTTAGGGTATCTTTTGAAATGTGAGCTATCTTTAAGCTAGCTGTAAATAATTATTACTTATCCAGATACAAAAATGATAATTTTAGGAAATAATCAGTTTCCTCCTGCATGTATCTTGTGTCCCTGACTAGAGTGTGGGTTTTCCCCTGGACTGGCCCTGGTCTCAGGAGGCCACACAATTGTGTGACTGTTAGGAGACCCTCAGGAAATAGCTGGGGAGCCAAGGCAGTGCCGTTTCCCAAGCCAGCAAGACAGAGAGGCAGGCAGGACAGCCAGAGAGCAAGGAGAGGGAGCAGGGGGAGGGGACGCAGGGGCGAGGCTGCTCTGAGCTAGGACAGAGGCTGACGGGTTCCTCTACCTGGGGGGCCGGTGCCGGGGTGGCCTGGCTGTCGGGGGCCTGAGGGCCGAGGCCAGCTCCTTTGGCGATGGGGGTAGTCGGGGCTGGGTCTTGGGCGGGAGGCGGGGCGCTGACTATGACCGAGGCGGGCACGGAGAGGTGGGGGCCCTCTGTGGAGAGGGGCTGCTGGCTCCTCTCCTGAAATGGGCAGCCCACACAGGGTCAGAAGGCCACCCTGTGGGCCCCCAGCCTCCCAACCCTGAGACCCCCCCCACCAATGCTCCAGAGAAAGGGAGTGGTGGGGACTGGTGGGGACTGGCAGAGGGCTACCAAACGGCTGGGCGCAGAGGCCCAGGAGCTGGAACCCCCGGTGCCAGAGAGGCCACAACCCAGGCAGCTGGCGCCACTCAGTCCCTGTCAGCTGTCTTCTAGCTCCACCTCCCCGTCCTGCCCGTCTGTCCATCCAGTCTTGCCCACTCTCTGCAATCCCTCTCCTGGCCCATCAGTGGGTCTCTCCCCTTGTCTGTCAGTCTCTCTCCTGTCAATCTGTCAGTGGTCCCTCTCCCTGTCCATCTGTCTCCCTGTGATCCTCGGGCCTCCTCCCAGGGGATGCCCATACCCGGAGCAGGGCTGCCATCCCTGAGAAGCTCTCCCTGACCCACGAGAGCCTCGCCAGTGGCTGCCTCAGCCCATCGGTTCAGCTCCCGCCCGTCCACAGCACCCCTGCCCACCCGCCCCTCCTTCCCTGCCACGTGGTTACCTGGGGCAGGAGCATCTGCAGGGGGTCCTGAGTGAGGATGGCTGCGGTGGCCGCAGAGGGTGGCTGCCCCAGGACAATCTTCTCTGGGCTGGATGCCAGGCCTGGGCTGGGCTGTGGGGGGGTGGCCTGAGGCGGGGCAGCAGCCTGAGGGGTGGGGGCCTGCTGTGGCGGCTGCTGCACCTGTGGCTGCTGGAGGCCCAAAGGCAGCGGGGTGCTGACTGCTGGGGGTGCCTGGGGGGCCGTCTGCACCGTGAGGACAGGTGTGGCCTCCCCCGCGGCAGCAGCGGGCGCTGGCTGCACCAGACCGTCTGGGGTGTTGAGCATGGCCACAGCACTGGGGGGCAGGGTGACACCCTGGAGGACAGTCGTGGCGGCGGGCCCGGTGGGTGCGGGCTGGCTCTGCGTGGGCAGGCTGCCTGCTGCCAGCGACACGGGCATTTGGAAGAGCGCTGGCTGGCCCACCTGGATAGGTGCCGAGAGAATGTGGGCTGCACTGTGGGCCCCGGAGTGGGGGGCCAGCACAGGGCCCAGGCTCAGTGGGCCTGCCAGGTTCTGGTTGGTGAGGATTGGGTTTGCGATGAGCTGTCCACCCGTGTGGGGGGCCGCGGCCGCCAGGATCTGCCCGCCCACATTGGCCGGCAGGGCGGAGAGCGGCTGGGGGAGCTGGACTGCAGAGGCGCCCGGCAGCAGGAACTGGTTCTGGCCCGGCAGCATGTGCTGGGCGGGGATGACAATGCTGCTGCCCTGATTCAAGAGGTGGACGCTCATGGGCTTGCTCAGGGCCCCAGGGGGCTGCGGCGGGGCAGCCCCCGTTGTCGTGGCGGGCGGCTGCTTGAAGACGTTCGCCTGCAGGGCAGGCGCCGGGAAGCCGGACAGCACAACGTTCTGGCCTGCCTTGCCTGCTGCCATGAAAGTCAGGTTCTGGGGGGCCTTGGGCTGCTGCGGGAGGCCCCCTGCCTCACCCTGGATGGTGAGCGTGGCGCCCGCGGGGGCAAATGGCTTGGGTGTCAGCTGGTAGAGTTTGGGGGGCAGCACGCCAGGAGGCTTGGGCTGGATGGGTGTGGGTGTGCGATGTAGGATCACGTTGGGTGCTGGAACCAGTGGTGATGTGCCGAGGCCTGGGGCTACCGCCAGCGGCTGCCCCGCGGGTGCCCCGCTGGCCGCTGCTGTGGCAGCTCCCGCCCCTCCGAACACCGAGTTCCCATTGAGCGTGGTGGCCACAGCTGTTGGGAGGTTCTTCTGGATGACCAGGCCAGCCCCCTGGGGTGAGACGCCAGCTGACGCCAGGGTCACCGGCTCTGAGGGGCCAGCTGCTGAGGCCAGATAGCCGCTGACAGGCACCTGCTTGGCCAGGAGCTGGGAGGTGGGTGGGTTGAGGGCCATGACAGGCTGGCCCACCACCTGGATGGGTGCCAGGCCTAGTGTGGCCGCTGTGGCACCCCCAGGGCTGCCATTGGGTAGGCCCTGGAGGCCCGGGATGGGCTGTAGGGTCACATTGCCCAGGCCCACTGGCTGCAGGAAGGGCTGGACACTCAGGGCTTTGTTGACCACATCCTGAGGCGGCACCAGGGCCTGGTGGGTCAGCACAGTAGGCGGGGCCTGTAGCCCTAGCAGATCAGTGCCTCCTGGGAAGAGGGCCTGGGGCCCCGTGGCCACTGTGGCAGCACCTCCAGCTCCCGCTGGCCCAGCCCCACCATCGGCAGGCTGCAGGGTGGGCAGCTGGAAAGGGCCCAGGTCCAGCTCGGCCTCGGCCTCAAGTGTCTGCTCGGTGATGTTGGCCTCTTGGAGGCTCTGTTGGAGGATGTCGCAGGGCTGGTCAGCGCCGGTGCCCCCACTGCCACCCCCTGCTGCGGGCGAGCCCAGGATGTCATCCTCCAGGAAGTCTAAGTCCACGCTGGGGGCCGGCTGGCTGGGCTCTGGGTTCAAGTGGTTGCCAGAAGCTTCTCGCACGTGGAGCTGGAGGCCAGGCAAGGTGGGAAGGAAAGAGCTGAGGTTAGCAAGGGCCTGGGCTCAGGGCACAGAGGAAGGGAAGGACCTGCATTCTACACATCAGTAGAATGTAACAGACGCTGTTCTTTTAAACAGTCATATATGGCCCAGAATACTTATCTGCATTCCCAAACCCACTGGCCCTGAAAATTCCACCTTTTTGTAACTCTTGTGGCAGCAAAACCTGACCACACCTGGTATGGTGCTCTTGGGGAAAGGCACAATTTAGACTCATAGCGTGGCTCTTCCTAAGTCTGACTACAGGAAGGTAGGCGACATGTTATGTTATATTCTACACAGCCTTCCCAGAATCTGAAAAATTATGAATTCTGAAACACTCCTGGCTCCAAAGGTTCACACAGGATACTGTGGTTCCCTACAGGACAGCAACAAAAGCCATATGAGAGGCTTGCTTTGTGCTGACAGCACAGTGAGTTGATGTTTCTTAAATGCTTTCCGCACTGTACCGGATGGCAATCCAGCACACCGTATGTAATCAAAACACATATGCACATTCAAGCAAATCTCCCACAAGCACTAACTATGCCTACAGCGATCCCCACTGATATCTGACCAGCTGATGGATCCAAACCTGCACTTTGCAAGATTCCGAGTTAATCCACGTGGAGGGCTTACAGCAACATCCAGCACCTACCAGCTGTACGAGAAACACCATCCCTCACTATCATTGTTGTTATTATTGTTCACATTGTTGTTGATATTAACAGCCCCAGGAGGGTGGGTGGCGCTGCTCCCATCCTTGTTTCCCAGGTGGGGAGACTGCCCGGCCACCTGGCTGCTGAGTGGAGGGGACGGCCTGGCCGCTGGGGGCGCCCATGCAGCCCCAACCCAGAACCAAGCAGTTCTGAGTTCCTAACCACTAAATAGTCATAACCAAACCCGCCTCCTAGGAAGGTCAGGGAGGCTTAGCACCCAGCTGGGGACCGTGTGGGTATGTATGATAGCAATGATAAGACTAATGGTCACAAAATAAGAACACAGGCTCATCATGACTGGGTCTATAAATGTAATCACAACATGATGTTTATTGGTTGGGTTCTGGATTTAATCATTTATATTATGAAAAATAATTTATTTTGAAATGTGAGAATTAAAAATTATTGTTAATTCTGTAATTTTCAGTATATAATGCTATTATATAATACATAAAAAGTGTTCAGTACATGGACACTTTTTATATATTAGGAAGTTATATTGATAGTGATATTATTAAAAATTATATTAAGATTAATGTTAATAGTTATGATATTATGGTAAATAAATGATAGTTGTGATGACAAAGTAGGAGGGAAGAGGGGAGGAGGGAGGGAGAAGAACAACTAGCATTTGGTACTGAACCCAGAAGAGTCAGGTGCACAGCAGATGCTCAATAAATGTCTCTACTCCCAGCTTTGCTGATCACCCCTGCCCTCCTGTTGCGGTTGGAGACTGAGATCTGCATCAGCCAGTCCCCTTCCCCGGGGTCACTCCTGCCCACAGCTGAGCAGGGATCAGCCCCAGGCCCCCACGCTCCCTGCTCCCCAGAGGAGGGTGCCCTGATGAACCCCAGAGCTGGCTTCTGCCTCAACTCCCCAGAAACCCCTGGCACCAGCTGACCCCCAGGGCCCAGGCCAGGGAGGCAGGACCCTCCCCTCCTTCTCTGAGGCAGCAGCCAGGACGGGGCAGCAGCTGCCATCCCCCCCTACCCCACAGTGCTTACAGTGACTGCTCCAGCCCTCCTTCCTGCAGGGCTTCAAGGGGACGAGTGTGATGCCGTCCCTCCTGCCTTCAGGGCCTCCCTCCCACGAGCTGCCACCTCGGGCAACTTGGGCCATGACTAGGAGCTTGTGGCCCTCCCCGAGCCCAGGCCACTTACCCCAGGACCTTCATAGAAGGCACTTTGGGCCTCCCCGGGATTATCCAGGAGGTCATCACTGTCGAGCTGCAACAAGACCCGCCCCCACCCAAGGTCTAAGGTCAGCTGGGCAGTAGACAGGCCCATGCTCTAGAACAAAAGCCAGTTAAGGGTTACACAGGACAAAAAGACAAGGTGCGGGGGGCAAGTGGCAGAGGAAACTCCACCTCCAGAAAAGAGGTCCCAAGGAGAGGGGCAGCATGTTCAAACCCAAGTGCTGAGTCTGAAGCTCTCCTGACGTGCCTGCCTTGAACTCCAGAATCCTGCGTCCACGCATTTGATCAAGCTATGCCCCTTGCTATTCACCCTTCATCTCTTTGGTAAATACATCCTTCAGAACCTGCCATATACGCTACCTCCTTCCCACGACCACCTGTCCCTTCTTACTGTCACTCCCTTCTCTGTATAGTCCAAGTACCTGGCACATCCCACCATCCGGGCATCTGCCCCGTGGGGCTGTGCCTGTCTCTGGGCGGCAGGGACCTGATCCCCAGGAGCATCTCTAGTGCCAAGCACAGGGCTGGGCAGCCACGTAAGCACCCACTGAATGACTGTCCACGGCCTCCCTCATCTCTCCAGCTGGCTGTCTTTCCAGAACTCCAGACTGGTATATCCAACAGGCCCCCTGGACTGTTAGCATCCGCCCCAAACTGGCAACCGCAGAAAACAGGAACCCACCCAGCTGCTCAGGCCAAAATCTAGGAGGCATTCTGGAAACTCTCTTCCTGGACATCGTACTGCCAGCAAGTCTAGTTGACTCTGCCTCCCGGACAAATCCTGAAGCCAGCGCCTGGCCCCCCGTCCACTGCCTGCCCCGCAGCCCAGGCCTGCATCTCCCACTGCACCAAGGAGTAGCGTATACTCCTTCTTGCTCCGCGCGCCTCCCAGTGGCTGGGGACTTGAGTGGCTGCTTCTAGGGAATGCAGCGTCACATGACAGAAGTGATGGTGTATGACTTCGGAGACTAGGTCGTAAAAGGCACTGAGCACCCCCTGCACTCTCTCCCTTGGGTCACTTGCTGTGGGGGAGCCAGATGCCATGTCACGAGGACCCTCAAGCAGCCCTACGGAGAGGCCCCCATGTGAGGAGCTAAGGCCTACCAGCCAAAGCCTCAGGAATGAGTCGCCATGGAAGCACATCCCCCCACCAGCGGCCCCAGCGTAACACCCTGACTGCAACCTCAGGAGGGTCCCTGAGCCAGAAGCACCTAGCTAAGTCACTCCCCAGTTCCTGACACACAGGCACTGTGAGAGCTCTAAACATGCTCCCTAAGTCACAAGTATCAGGATCACTGGTCACACAGCCCTAGTAACTGACACAGCCCCTCATGGCTCAGCGCACTGCCACTCTCCCCTGCTTCATTCCACGCTCTGAGGGGCACAGCGGGCATGGCATTCCCCTGCTCAACGACCCATCGGGGCTGCCCGCCACGTTCAGAATGGGACCTGAACTCCTTGCCCAGGGTCCTCCAGGCCTTCAGGGCCCGTGCCTCGTCCACTGGTCTCCACTGGGGTCCATCCCCACCTGCCTTCTCTCTGTCCCTCGGACATGCCCAACTGTCCCGCTCCTCCACCCGCTCTTCCCCTGCCCAGAGGACTGTGGCACCTCCCTTCGATCCTTCAGGCTCACCCTCAGTATCACCTCCCTACCCTCACTAGCCAAAGAAGCGACGGCTCCCCATCCCCACTGCCATTTTCTTTTAAACCTCTCTTGCTGTACAACTGACTCGTTATTTCTTTTCCTACTCTGCACGGTACTTTCCACCATCATCTTTATAATCACTGGTTGCTGCGTTTACCAAGGAAATGTATATGGCGTGAGGGCAGGCATTTGTCGTCTCCTTTGCTCGCTGCTGTAACCCTGGGGCCGAGCTCGAGAAGGCACAGAGCAGGCAGATGTGCACGGAGTCGGGGGACAAGACTCTCAGCCCCCCAACCGCACAGCCCCCGCCCCCGGGGATGCCTCCCCTGCCCTCGCACTTACCTTCTCGGATCCATGTAAGAAGTCATTGAGGGCCTGAGGGTCACTGAAAGAGAGAAGGGGAGACACACTGAGGAGGCGAGGGGTGGGGAAGACGAGGGAGGGTGGGCGGGGCCGGGCGAGCCTGTTACTCACCAAATCACGTCTAGTAAGCATCTCCCATCCTCATCATCCATCGCCACTGGACAGGGTGGGGCGGGAAGAGGGCAAGGGAGACAGGTTAGACTTTGGCAGTGTGCCAGGACCTTCCCTTCTGGGACCATTTCCTGGGGTCAAGACCCCAGGGGGGAATCAGGGCTTCTGTCTGTTTGAGCCCATGGGAAAAGGTGGGGTGGGGTGGGGGCACCAAGGTGCCCCCATTCCAGCCAAAACCTTCTGACCAGAGATAGCTGCCTTTTCTCCCCCCAACCCCCAGGTAGCATCTGATTGATGACAACCGAGCCTCAGTGAGCCTTACTGGGGTACACGCCCCGTGCTAAGTGTTTTGTACACACTTAACTCATGGGACCCTCACAGCGTCCTGAGATGGGTCCTGCCCCCACTCTGCAGATGAGCAGTGGGGGTGCAGGGACTGTCTCCTGTCCCCCACCTCCCGGCTGGCACATGGCAGAGCCAGTCTTAAAATCCAGGGGGCTGGGCCCCCAAGCCTGGCTCTTCACTACCACACTGCCCTGCCTCCGCGAGCCAGCTCAGGGCCAGCTCAGGGCGGGCATGGCAGGGGTCTGTCCTCCACCCAAATGGGTGAAGGCAGGACAGGGGACGTGGACACAGCTGAAGGGTCTTACAGCCAAGGTTCTGGGTCCCCCTTGGGAGACAAATGCAGTGTGGCTCTCAGGGAAGGGAAGGGAGGAGGATGGAGAGGGCAGGTGGGGAGGACAGGGGCCCGCAGTCAGAGGAGCGCGGGGCTAGGCTGAGCCCGTTGGAATGATGAGGATGAGGATGGCTAACGTTTGTTGAGCGTTTACCACACGCTGGGCATGGCCGGTAGTGCTTTACAAACATTAGCTTGTTCGACCCCCAGGGAAGGGAAGGGATGTAACAGGATGTTACAGTGAGGAAACTGAGGGTCCCTGTGCTTGCCCATCCACCCCTACCCCCTGACCTTTCATCCCACCATATATTCCTGCAAGCTTCATACGCCCATCTCTCCAAACTTCCTTGCAACCATCCACCTTTCCCTTCTTGCAAACACACAAATTGGCCCATCCTTCCACCCGTTCATCTTTCCGTCACCCGACACATCCTTCCCTGCCTGTGACGCACATAGGACATGACAAGAAATTATACATGGTCCCTCAATGGTGTGAATTTGCAGCTCCTAGCTGTGGAGTTTGTAGCCCCCATTTCTGACTCCCGAATCCGTGAGGTGTGAGGACTGTTGTGCATTCCAACCCCAAGCCACTGGCACCCCCCACAGTCCAGCAGGGGCCCTGGCTAGTTCCTAACGCCGCCTCCCCCAGGGGCATTTCCTGCCCTCCCCTGCCCCTCCACAGGTGTCCCTCCCGTGACCCTCAGATGCTCTGTGATAGACAGTCTTGGGCAGGAACCTCAGAACTGGTTCAGGGTCTGCTCTGAACAGGGCCTCAGAGAATCTGATGAAACAAAAGACCCTCTTGCCAGAAATACGCATGTGGGCAAAAAACGTACTTCTTTCACATGTACTTCCCTAAGGTTCATGGGACACAGATGTATGCCCTTCACGGGCCCTGGCTCAGGAGCCCAGTCTAGAACAGGGCAGGCGGTGTGGACAGAAACACACATCCCCAGAGCTTCACACACCGGTCACTCTCCTTTCCAAAGCTGGCCATGGGGACTGTCCATGTCATCAGGTCTGTGGCCTACAAGCACCTGCCCTTCCCAAACAGCCCACAGCGGGCAAGGCCCAGCCAGGAGGTGAAAGGGCAATAGCTGTAGAGAATCTGGAGAGAAGGGGAAGGGGACAGGAAGATCCTGCCTACAGCTGACGTGAAGGCAGGGGGATGGCCCACATGACCCAGGTTGCCCAGGCTGGAGAGGGAGGGGCTGAAGGATGTCACTAAGCCAGCCTCTGCCAAGAAGGTATATTCCTTCTCGTCCAGGGGCCAAGATGGGCCCAGGGAGGTGGGATAAGGGACAACCGTGCCTCTGGGAATGGACCAGGAGTCTCACTGGTTACCTGCGCTACGAACGAATCATGAAGGGAAGGAGGGGGTGTCCACTCCAGGTCTACGCGGGGCCCCCGGCTGGGGAGTTGGGGAGTGTCCTTCTGGGGGCCAGCTGTGGAGAGAGAATGAGAGGGAGGCTGTGAGAAAATCAGTGACAAGGAGAAAGAAGGATTGAGAGAGAGAGAGGAAGGGTAGAAGAGATGATGTTAAAAGAGAAGTCAGAAAGAGGTCAAATGCAAGTTAAAATATGCATGATCATATGTCCAGTATGTGCACGTAGTGCAGGGTATATGCACGTATGTATATGTACACACTGCACAACAGTACCTCACATTACATGATGAAACCCATTGGCACTTCAAACTAACTTTGTTACCCGAGGCACTTATATTCTAGAGGCACCGGGAATGCCCAGTGGCGAGTGCTGAGACCCTGGGGTGCTCCTGGGGGCTGTCCGGGGTCAGTTTCCTGCAAGCCTCCGGCCCGTTGTCAACAGCCCACCAACACACAGCTTTGGTTTATTTGAGAGTTGTCTGAAGATACCTTACTTAGTATAAACTGTTGATTGAGTAACAGCGAGCCCAGGCGGACAGCACTGCTAGCTTGTGGCTGAAGGGCACTCACCCACCAGGTTCCCTCTTTTGGGTGCACCCCAGCCTTCCTGCGCTTAGAACGCTGGCCAACACCTCAGGCCGACACGGAAGCCATTTGTCACATCAAAACCTTCAATGAGTACAAAACGGCAAAAAGCAGCGGCACCAAGTAGGTCACAAAAAGGACACTTGTTACCGGAGAGGCCAGACCGAGAAGGCAGCGCTGCTCTAACCTCAAGCGCACAGGGAACACCACAGGGAACACCGGCTTGGGGCAACTCAAGATTCACATTGCTCTGCACGCAGCGAAAAGGAAAGCGCCGTGACTGATTCGCAGCCCATGTGTGTTAGTGAGCAGGCAGGTTTGCAGGTATGAAATCCATGAATATGGGGTCGACTGTGATGGTAATGAGGATGACCACAGGCCCACTGCGTGCCAGCCCTGGTCTTAGGTCTTCTATGTATGTATGCATTTCACCATCTCTAAATCCCTCCTGGGCAGGTGCTTTTATCAGCCCATTCTGCAGATGAGGAAAGTGAAGCTCAGAACAGTCGGCAATCTGCCCCAGATCCCCCAGGTAAGTGGGCAGGCTGGGGCGTGAGCCCAGGCCCTTAGCCACTACACAGACAGTGCTCTCATAGTTAAAATCTGAAGTAAATATTACAAAAATGTCAAGATAAGGTGAAATGGGATAACGGCCTTTGTTATCCTTTTATGAATGCCTGGAATGGTTCAGATTTGAGAGAGTGCTAAGGAGAATGGCCTAGAAGAGACTGGAGGAATGGGGGCATGGTGGGGCTTCCTCTCGTCCTTGAGAGCCCCAAGCCCTGGAAAGGTCTAGAAAGCACATGTCACGAGACCCTAGAGCAGAGGCTCCTGCCGGGGCCTGTTTGGGGCCCATTCGTGAGCGCTGAGGCTTTGCCAGGGCGGCCGGCTTCGGGCTGGTCCTCCCCGCCTCCCTGCCTCGAGTTCTGGGTGTGGCCCAAGCTCTGTGAATCCCGGAGCAGCAGAATTGGAACCAGGGAGGGAGTGTTTCCAGAACAGGCCTCTCTGATGGGCGAATGCCCAGTGGGAGGCTCCAGACTTCTCTGTGAGAATTTTTCGTATTAGTGTGTTTTCATTCTAATGGTAACATTAGAGAAATGAATGGGTGGGGGGAGCTGTCTGGGGAGGGGGAAACGCCCTGCATTGTGATGGGGCATCAGTTACCTGAAGGTTTAAAATTTAACAGCTCAGATTTGTGTGTGTAAATGCATGTAATTTCAACACACAAAAATTTTACCTTAAAAAAACTGTAAAAAATAATCACCATCAAGTGGGTGGCGGGGAGAGGTGAACCAGGTGTAGCAGAATGTTCCAGAATGTTCACCGTGAAAACTGGACAATGGATACCCGGGGGGCATATTTCTATATACTACTTACTTTGTATAATTTTATATATAATAAAAAGACAACAGTATGTCAATGACAGTTGGTCTCCCACTGGGCTGATACAAAAGAGGTCCAGCATGAGGTGACAGTCCTGGGGCTGGTCAGGGGTTCAAATCCCTGCTCAAGGGACTTCACCTCTCTGGGCCTCAATGTCCTCATCTGTAAAATGGGCATAATTGTAGTCTCTCTCTGTCTCTCGTAGAACAAGGCCTGGCCTGTGGTTTGTGCACAGCAAGCTGGTGTCAGTATTATAGGCATCGCTGTTACTGTTTCGTGAGTCCCACTAAAAGTTGCCAGTTAACAAGAGAAGGTCAGAGAAGGTCAGAGGTGCAGAGGCCTCTGGCTTCTACCCTCTGCCCCGTAGTCTCGTCCCCACAGTCTCACACTGATTCCCAGGACCTATTCTGGATCTAAAAGGTCAGAAATTGGGAGAGGGGCCAGAGTTGCTGCATTTTTTATAAATGCCCCAGATTCCAGCGCAGCCTGCATCTATGAGTCGCACCCGCAGCCCTCTGGGTGCAGCAGGAATCGAGTGCGTCCTGACTAAGGCAGGGTGGTGTGCATAAGGGCAGGCTCTGCAGCAGGCCTGCCACTTCCCAGCTGTGTGCCCTACCACAAGCGACTGATCCTGCCATGCTTCGGTTTTCCCATCTGGTATATGGGGCCCCCACAGGGCTGTTATATAGGAACACCTTTAATCCTCACACGCGGTGAGGTATTTTGTAGGCAGAACACACTGTTGTAATCATTTTAGCGGCCATTGTGAATATTACCTAGTGTGGCAACTCCCGAAGCTTTTTGGCCACGGCCCCATCAGGTTGGACAAGGTCCCCAGGCCCCAGCTTTCCCACCTGGTGCCATTTGCCAAAGGTCGTCCTGAGCACATTCAGAAAGGTTTATATACTGTCTGCGTCGACCAACGGGTTACACACATGCTTCAACACCTGTTAGTGCCCCTCATTTTTCAGGTGAGAGAAACAAGGCTAAACAGAGCACCCACGGGGGACTCCAGGCCTCACAAAGTTGGTGAAATGTGCTCGGCCAGCCGCCCGCACAGGGTCGACCTGAAACCCAGGGCTCTCAAGCCAGCAGCCAGAAGGAGCCTTAATAAGCCCACCGATTGTTGACAGAGAGAATCTGAGCACTGTCTGGGTATTTGACAAGACTAAGAAATTGTGATTGAGATTCTAGGTGTAACAAGGGCATCCTGGTCTCGTTTCTCTTTAGGGTCCTTACCTTTTAGAAATACATCCTGAAATATATCAGGAGGAAACAATAAAACGCCTGTGCCTTAATGCAAAATAGTTCAGCTGTGGGTGTTCAGGGGGCGTAGAGACCTGCACTGTCCAATAGAGTAGGCATTAGCTACGTGTGGATAGGTAGATTTAATTTCAAGCTAACTAAATGCAATTAGGGCAAAGGATTTGAATAGTTATTTCTCCAAAGGAAACTTAGAAGCGGCCATAAGCACATAAAAAAGATGCTCAACATCACTGATTATGAGGGAAAATGCGACTGAGCCACAGACACCACCTCACAGGCATTCGGGTGGCTACTACCAAAAACCCAGAAAACACCAAATCTTGCCAAGAATGCAGTGAAACCGGAACCTTTGTGCACTGTTGGGGAGAACGTAAAATGGTGCAGCTGCTGTGGAGAACAGTTTGGCGGTTCCTTAAAAAATTTAAAAATAGAAGTACCGTACAATCCAGCAACTCCACTTCTGGGTATATCCACAAAAGAACTGAAAGCAGAGACTCAAAGAGATATGTGCACACCCACGATTGCAGCAGCATTATTCACAACAGCAAAAAGGTGGAAGCAACCCAGGGGTCCACCAACACAGCAATGGATGAGCAAAATGGGGTTTATACTTAATAGTGGATGATTATTTAGGAAAGGAACTCTGACACAGGCTACAACGTGGACAACCCTTGGGGACAGTACTCAAAGTGAAATGACCCAGGTGCAAACAGCCAAATCCTTCAGCCTTCCACTTCTGACGGACATAGAGACAGAAAGCAGAATGGTGGCTGCCGGGGGCTGGGGGCCAGGGGAACGGAGGATTAGTGTTTAATGGGGGCAGCTTCAGTTCTGCAAGACAATGCGCTCTGGGGATGGATGGTGGTGATGGCTGCACAGCAGGGTGAATGTATTTAATGCCGCTGATCTGCACCCTTAAGAGGGTACATTTTTAAGTTAACACGTATTTTACCACCATAAAAGAAAAAAAAAGGATAGTTATGAATATCAAAGTTTTAAATAAAAAATATTTACATAAAAAATGCAGTGACATTACACACTTAGTTCTCAGTCATGCTGGCCACATCTCAACTGCACAGTAGCCACCTGTGGCTGATGGCTACCTACACGACAATGCAGAGAACATTTCCAGTGTGGCAGAGCTGGTCTGTAAGAATGGTAGAAACTGAAAATTGGTGGAGTTGGTTGATGGGGAAGAGGTTCATGTTTTACTAGCCTCTCTACTTTGTGCACATTTGGAATTTTCCATCATGAAAAATTTTTACTTAAAGATATTTGATTACTGAATATCATATGTCTGTCTGATTGTTTATTATGTGTCTCCTCCACCAAGGGCAGGGATTTTTGTCTGTTTTGTTCCCTGTGGGATGCCTAGTTGACTGCGCAGTACATAGCACATAGTAGGAGCTCACTAAATACTTGTAGAGTAATGAATAAATTTGCAGGGGAAGTTAAACAAATCCATTCATTTGTTCCAAGAGCAGCCCAGTGCAAAGGGCATTCATTAAGTGCCCACTATGTGTCGGGGTGTGGGAGAGCTAAGGATACCATAACAAACAAAAGCAGTCTCAGTCCTTGACCTTAGAGACCTTGACCATGGTTCTTAACCAGAGATACAACTGGACACCCTTCTCCTCAACACACGCATACTCAAAAGTTTTTGAAAAAGTAACCAGGGGTACACAATTTGTGCACAAAGATGCCAAACCAAAATTGTCCACATGGGAGTGGACATACTGTGCTCCATCAGGGCAGAAGTTTTAAGAGCCATCGCATGGTTCTGCCTGAAGACTGGAACACAGTGAACACGTGGACAGAGCCACAGACGGCCCACAAAGGGTACACGCGTGAGCGAGAAACAAGCCCTTGTTATTGTAAGCCACTGAGACCTGGGCTCCTTTGTTACTGCACATCAACCAGCTGAAACTGACGCATGCACTTTGAAGAGCCCACACTGCCCAGAGCTTCCTTCCCCAATTCAGGCCTTGTGCTAATTAATGCCTTGCCCACAGGTTCCTCCCAGTCCCCGGTGAGGCAGGAAGAATGCTGACTCACATTTCAGAGCTCAGAAACAGAGAGTCAGAGGGGTCGGGACACTTGCCCCTAATCATGCTGTGGGGCCACAGTTCTAACCCAGACCCTGTGATTCAGAGGACCTCGTTCTTTACCACCATGCTATAGAAAGCAGGAAAAGCCGGGCCTGAAACCAACAACCAGCTCAAAGAAAGGCAGTGACGCAACAATGACACACTGTCCTTCCAGGAGACTGTGTGAATTCCTCCTGCACTTGTCATGCACCCAGAGTTTTGCGTTGTCATCAGGAGTTGTGCGGAAGCCAGGCTGCCTGGCACGATTCGGAATTAAAAGTCTCCACTAAGCTTCAGAAACAGGCTAATTTTAATTTCCCAGTATGAGTTTTAGTAATCCTTGGGTTATTTTCAAGTCATAAAAATGAAAAGTCTACAGAAGTGTATCATTTGCTGACAGGAAACGATAGGAAGAGGAGACGATGTGGCCAGGTGCTTTCCCAAATGCCGTGTCCTCAGCCTCCTCTCGCCGTGCCCACCAGAGCCTGATGCTGCTCAAGGTAACACTCCTCAGTTCCAAGATACAAACAAAGGCTGTTCTGAGTCAGTCTTTTTCAAATCATGCATGGGTCATGCCTTTGAGGGTTGTGAAATCAGATGAGCAGGTTGTGACCAGGAATGTTTAAAAAGATGTAATAGCATAGAGTAAACCAGAATGGAACAGAATAGGAAATATTAAAAGGCATCATAAGTGGTGAGTGTCATCACACGTGGTTAAGTGTCAGCTTGTGAAACTGGTTTCATTATGTGTATTTGTATGTGTACTTATTTCCTACTGTAGGTTGTGGTCAAAACAGCTTTAAAATAGTTAGACTAAGCCAGTGGCATTCCTATCCCCTTTATCAGACATTCACTTTCCCAGGCCTCCTTGCAGCCAGGGTAGCCATAGTTCTGCAAATGGTAAAAGCCAAAGGACATGGACTTGGGTTCTGCTCAATGAGACTTTTGGGGAAGACTGTGAGAAACTGTGGGAAAGTTTTTCTTACAGAATAGAAAGACAGAGCTCCTCTAAGGAAAAAGCCTTCCATTCCCTGCTTCCAGCTTTGAATACAGTTGAGGTGACTGGTGCTGCGGCAGCCCTTCTGCAATCATGAGGCAAAAAACCTAGATAAGCCCACCTGCAGAGGGAAGCTGTTGGAAGGACAGAAAAAGGCTGGATTCTTCATAACTCCTCCTGGGCTCCCTGCTTCCAGACTTCTTAATCCTTATAGCTTAAACCACTATTATATTTCCCACTATTTGCAGCCAAACACTACCACAAATGAGCTTGCTCTTCTGCGTATCTTTGCAACCCATAGAAAATGGGAGAGGGCTGGTGGAAAGGGGATCTGAAAAAAAGATCACCATGGTTGATTGCAAAAGTAGCTTTTCCTCACTAGTCCCATACTCTTTGCAACTCCTCCTGTCAAGACATGGGGTCAATTACCCCCACACATTGAACTTGGGGCTCACCTTTTGACTTGCTTTAGCTAACAGAATGTGGCAGAAGTGATGGTGTGGGTGTTTCTCAGGCTATGCCTCAAGAGACCTGGCACACTTCCACTCTTGTCCCAGCTGCCATGGGAAGAAGCCCAGGCTAACCTGTTGGAGGACAAGAGACAAGATGGTGCCCATCATCTTCACTAGCCCAGCTCACAGCCAGCCGAGGCCTACAAGCAGAACCACCTAGCTGACCTACACCTGACCACAGATGCCCAGGCAGGACCAGAAGTACCCAGCGGTGGCCAGTCTAAATTCCAACCACTAGGATCATGGTTTTGTTTTAAGCCACTGTGGCATATCGTGACATCCGAAGATGGCTGTGATGAAGTCTCTTACCCCCATGATCTTCCACAGTGGGATCTTGCTACTTCCCTTGAATTGGAGAGTTTGTGACTACTTAACTAGTGTGACAGAAGTGCCACTATGGGACTTTGGAGTCCAGGTTATAAAAGACATTCAGTTTCCACCTTGTCTACCAGGACATTGACCTTGGGAGCCCTAATCCACCTTAATACAAGTCTGACTACTCTGAGGCTGCCATGCTATGGGGAAGCCCAATCTGGCCTGTGGAGAAACCATGTGTGGGTTAGGCTGATAGTCTTATCTTCAAGTTATTCCAGCCCAGGTGCCAAACATGTGTGTGAATGGCCACCAGCCTGACTTGCCCCAACCTCCCCTCAGACAGGAAGGTGGTCCAGGTCTGTCCCAGTGGCTGCCACCACTTCCTGCTTCATCACTGTCTTCATCATAACCTTGATTTTAGACTTTTGGTTTCTAGAACTGTGAGGGAGTAAATTTCTGTTATTTTAACCCACCACGTCTGTGGCATTTTTTAGAGCAGTCACAGAAAATGAACACAGTATGTAATTTTAGAAGATACACACATGTAATCCATGGCGGGTATGTAATATATACACACAAGCTACCATGTACAGTTGTGCAGGTTGATCACTGCACAAATGAATCCAGTCATGGGGACAAGTACGGCCTTAAATCCAGCCAAGGTCCTGCTCACAGAGAGAGCAACATAATACCCAGAGAAGGGCAACATCCACCTGCAGAGAAAACTTTCTTCTCCTAATTCCTAGGACTGTGCTCTCACAGGAAAGACCTCTTTCAATTCCATGGAAAGGCCCAGCAGCAGCTAGCCCAGCCCTGGATATGTAGCCACTGGCATGCTGTGTCTATTTCAAAGCCAGAAGAAGAAAACAGAAAAATATGTTGATTCCTCGCCCACTCCCATTTCTTTGGGGAAGACAGAGAAAGAGCAATTAAAATCTACACCATCTTTATTTTCGGTGACCTTTAGAATTCTAAAATCACTGAATTAGTTTTACAACATAAAAGCATGCCCTATAAAACTCAGACTGCTCATAAAGTGAGTGGTGTCTAGCTCCTAAAAGCCTAGTTTATACAGGTTGTTACACATTAGAAATGTTTCGTGCATTTTCCTCCCTTTTCTCCAGGCAATGCTGTTCTAAATGCAGCTATAAAGCTGCAGCCTTGCCAAGAAAATCAGGTATCTCAAAAGGTTTGGGATTTTTTTCTTAACACTGCCTTATAAACAAGGGAAACTCCGGGAAGGAGTAACAGGCAATGGGGTCGGGGGATGGGAACAGGAGGAGTGATTGCGTTGACTGGACACAGGGACTCCCACGGCGTCAGGCAAGAGAGCAAGCTTCGAGGTCAGGAAAAAGGGGAGCTAAGAGAAGCAAAGGGGAAACAGAGCATGGACAGCAACCCCCACATGTTTCCAACCACTGGATCCTAAACTTGAAAATGCACCAGAATCCCCTAGGGCTTTAAAATAAAGATCGGATGTCCGAGCCCAAAGGTCTGGAGTGGGGCCTGAGAATTTGCATTTCTACCAAGTTCCCAGGTGATACCGGTACTGCTAGTCTGGAGACCACAGTCTGAGAACCACTACTCTAGAAGCTTCTGTCTGTCTAATTTTCCTTCTGGGGCTCTTACTCTCATATGGAACATAGGTCACCAATTCCTAGCAAGTGTCCAGGTCCCTGACAAGGTGGCTACACAGCATCCTCCCTGGGGCTCAGGAGGGCTGGAGAAATTAACGAGGGTCTGTCATTCTCAGCCTAGCTGAACTTGGATTTGGTTTCATTCAACTCTGTACTCACTCAAGAGTATGAATCATGATGAGCATAGGTCTGTGCCCCTTTGTCAGAAACTTCCTTTCTCAGGCTCTGTTGCAGCCAAGTGTGGACAAGGGAAAGATTTTTATATTTGGGTAAGAGCCTTACATTGGGGAGATTATTTGCCCCTGCTTCTTTCTGCTTGAAAAGCTGATGACAATGGCTGGTGCTGCAGCAGCTACTTTGTACTCCTGAGGGCCAAAGAGCTAGAGAATCAGAGAGACACAGATCCAGTAGCCTGGGAATACTGAGCTGCCAAACACCCCTGAAATGGCATTCTACTACACATCTTGTTCCAGAAGAGAATTAAAAGCCTGGATTAACCAGAGTTAAACATGCATCTTCTCTATGACCCAGCAAGTGCACTCTAAGGTATATACTTAACAGAAGTGAAGTGTGTCTACAAAAATATCTGTACAAGAATTTTCATAGCAGCCTTATTCATAAAAGCCCCTAACTGGAAAGAGTGCAGATATACACTGACTGGTAAATGAATGAAACAAATCATGTTACATCCACATGATGAACTACAGCTCAACAATAAAAGGGAATAAACTACTGATACATGCAGCAGCATGAATGAATCTCAAATGCTTCATGCTGAGCAAAGGAAGCCAGACGCAAAAGACTACCCACTGTGTGATCCCCTTTATGTGAAGTTCTAGAACAGATGAAACTGATGGAAAAAAATTAGAGGTGCAGTTGCCTCAAGGGAGTGGGAGGAGGGGCAGAGGGAGGGAAGGTCATACTGACTAAGGAGGGTCGTGAGGGGATCTTCTGGGATGATAGAAACATTCTGCACATAGATCTGGGTAATGGTCACACAGCTAATATTTGTCAAATTCATCAAGCTGTGCACTCAAGACTATGCATTTTACTGTACATAAATAACATCCCAGTAAGGCACAGCTAGTTATTCACGGTAGTTATGCTCTATAAAGTTACCAGTAACACTGAATTAGGAAACACTGAACCTTTGCTCCTGGGGGAAATACAGCACTAGCCACCTGGGAGCATCTGGTCACAACATTTTCATCAACCCATCAATACATAACCTTGTTTTCTGTGTGTTTCTATTTAAAGACAACTGATTGATACGTATTGCTGATTCGGTCCCATTGAACTCATGACAAACAGCACGATACCACACCCGTGAAGGAAGCTGTCTAAGACACATATATTTTCTCCATAAGGCACATCCCAACCTTCTGGTGCTTAGGAACATTGAGTGGACAGCGCTCACTGACAGGTAATAGCAGAAAGCACAGTGGACTATGCTTGGGTGTGGGGGAGGGGCATTTTAAACAGTAAAATCACGAACAAAATGCACAAAAATGTGAAAAACATGGCACTCAACAGACACAAAAAGGGTACCCGTTCACTGTACGAGAGCTCAAACAGGAATGCTGAGAATCTGCTTTTTTGATCTCGGCTAGAAACGAGCACATAGGGAGACTCAAATTTTTTGCTGCTCTGCCTGCAAATGACTGAGACAGTGCTGGGAGTACTGGTTTCGGGGTTACTATGAAACTCAGCAAGTGGAGGAATTCAGTTCACAAATATGACAACAGCAAACAAGTAGGCCCACCCACCTGCATGGGGCAATATCTATCAAGATTAGAATCCATTTACCCCTTACCCAGCGATTTCACTCAGGGGAATGTATCTTACAAGTACAAGCAAAAGATACGTGCCAAATGATATATTCAGGAGGTTTATTGGCAAGCTTATAAGAGCCAGATACTTGGAACAAGCCACGGGCCATCAGTAGAAAACAGGTGAAATAAACTGGTCCATCTAAATGGGAAGATTATGCAGTTGTAAAAATGGACGACATGTACAAATGGCCCATAGGTCCATGAAGAGCAGATGCTCAAGTGTCATTAGCCATCAGGGAAGTGCAAATCACCACTATAAGATACTATCTCACACCCACTAGGATGGCTATAATAAACAAACAGACAATAACAAGTATTGGCAAGGATATGGAGAAATCAGAACCCTCATGCACTACTGTGGGTTGGAATGGAAAATAGTGCGGCCGCCATGGAAAAACAGTGGCAGTTCCTCAAACAATTAAAAGAGAATTCCCATATGATACAGCAATTTCACTCCTACATATCTACCCAAGAGAAATGAAAACGTATGTTCACACAAAAACGTGTACACGAATGTCCACAGCAGCATTATTCACAACACTCAGATGTCCATCGATGGATGATGGATAAATGAAATGTGGTACCTCAGTACAGTGGGATATTAGCCAGCCATAAAAAGGAAGTACAAACGTACCCTGCCACCCCACAGACGAACCCTGAAAACATCGTGCTGAGTGGAAGAAGCCAGACACAGAAGGCCGTATAGCGTATGATTCTATTTGTACGAAGGTCTAGAACAGATAAATTCAGGAGAGACAGGAAGTAGATTACTAGTTGCCAGGGACTGGGGGGAGGGAGGACTCTGAAGTAGCTATTTATGGGCACAGAGTTTCTTTTTGGTGGATGAAAATGTTCTGGAACTAGGCAGTGGTGATTGATGGCTGCACAGCTCTGTGAATACACTAAAAATACCAAACTGTACACTTGAGATGGATGAGTTTTATGGTATGTGAACTGCATGTAAAAAAACTTAAAACAATAAAAATAAAAAAAAGAACAAAGATGTTCTCTAAATACTGACAGGGAAAGATCTCCAGGATTATCACTCTGTGGAAAAGAAAAATGCAGAACAGTGTGTATAAAACATCACCATCTGCTTAAAAGAAGGTGAAGATATAAGAATACATATCCTAAATGCCTTTTAGGTCTGAAGAACTTCAAGAAGTACCTATATGGCACTAAATACATTGATTAACTATGAAGGAGACCTGGCAGACAGGACCAAAGAATAATCACTGTGTATTTTTCAAAATAATTCTCTTTTTTTTCAGCTGTGTGACTGTATTAACTATTCCAAAAAGTAAATTTAAAAAACATTGGTTAAAAAAGAGTTGTTGAAAAAAATGAGTATTATTTAAATCATTACTAGTCAGGTAAAGTGTCATTTGCAGTCAAATACACAAACTAAAAAGCTGTTCCGTGGAAAAAATAAGCACTGGGATTTGAACCCGCATCTCATGGGCACAAAAGCCTGGACCACCTTCCAAGACATCCCACTGCCTCATTTCTAATGTCCATGAAAACTCCAGAAAACCAAGCATCTGCCGGCATGGAGACAACCTTTCCTCCTTCACCCTTTCTCAGCAGAAACCCTTTTCTTCCTGGATTCAGCACAGCCTTTCTAATTACTGCCCACTTTCTCATCAGAGTGTGGCTGTCTTCTGGAACTAACTAACTCTGATAACTCTTGTTTCAGAATTTGTCCTGACCCCAAATTCTAAACAGGGTTTCCAAGCTAGTATCTGGCTTTGAACCCTTAAACTATTTTGGAATATATGGTGTGAGGTAGGGATCTGATGGATCTGATTTCATCTCTTTACATACGGATGACTATTAGACTATTATTTTTTTGGCACCAGCTCCATTAATTAAGAGTATCTTTTTACCCCACTGACTAACCAGCAGCCATTTCATCCCTACATGCCTGGCTCTTGTTCTGGGCTCTCTGTTCTATTCCACTGGTACCATATTTCTACTTATTCCCTAATCTCAGAGATAAAACAAACTCAGCTGAATAGGTAGTCAATACATAGATTAACACTGGGCAGAAGGTGAAGGACAGTCAGGGAATCCCGATGTCTCAGAGAAGGGCAGAAGATTTCACAAAGCAGGGACTGTTATGTCCTTTTGATGATACATTTCCGAGTAAGCTGACTTACATAGTTAACTGTCAACTTGTAACTAAATGAATCCTCAGAAAAGAGAGAGCATGAAAAGTGCTCACAAAGAAGCGAAAACATTAAAGATAATAATACAGAGATGCAAAAGGTCACATATTGTATGATTCCATTTATATGAAATGTCCAGAAAAGGTAAATCTATAGAGACAGAAAGCAAATTTGTGGTTGCGAGGGGTCAGGAGGAAGAAAATGAAGAATAACTGCTTGATGGGTGGAGAGTTTCTTTTTGGACGATGAAAGTGGTCTAGATAGACGGGTAGGTAGAAAACTAGACAGATGTGATGGGGCATGAAATTGTTAACATACTAAAAGCCACCAAACTGTACACTTTAAAATGGCTAATTTTATGTTATGTGAATTTTACCTCAAAAAAAAAAAAGAAAAGAAACTTAATGTAAGCAGAAAATTATAAATATAAAGACGATGGGTTTTTTTTCCTACATAAGCTCTTTCTAAGCCACATGTCAAAGTAAAGTCAGGGATATTTTCAACAGAACTGGCAAAAAGTTGGCTGCAGGTTTTTTTAATTATCAAGAACATTGTTCAACACAGACTTTAGTTTTTATCATGAGGGATAATCACTGAAGACCAGAATGTTATTTAAAATAGTTGGTTACCTCCCTCACTTGTTTTAAATTTCCATTATAGGAAAGTTTTAGAATATACCGAAGTGTAGTCATTGTACGTATGTACCTTATACTAAATGGATGACGGTTAAGGGTTCAGATCCCACCTCTGTCACTTAATTGATGTGTGACCGTAGGTGAGTCACTACAACCTCCCCATGCCTCAGTTTCCTCCTCTGTAAAATGAGGCTAAAAGTAGTGCCCACCTCATAGGCTCAGTGGGTTGCTGCATATGAAAATACGTCCATTAGGCACGTGCTTAGCATTTTTACTGCCCGCAGTGTACAATCAAAAGTAGTGTGTCCTCAGCAGGTGGTCAAGGTCAACCATCAACAGCAGTAAATCAAACAGTAAACCAACTGATAGTATGTGCCTTTGATATATGATGAGAAGAGCACTTTACCTCCATGGCCTTTCCGCCAAAACCCCCCAGCCCTAGTCTAATCATGAGAAAAACATCAGACAAGCAAACATCAGACATTCTCCAACAGGCCCAACCAGCACTCCTCAAATCCCAACAAGGCCACCAAAAGTTAGGAAAGTCTGAGAAACTGTCACAGCCAAGAGAGGCCTAAGGAGACATGATTACATGTAAGGTAGGATCCTGGAACAGAAAACCAACATGGGGAGGAACTAACGGAAGGTGAATAAATTCTGGAGTTGGTTGACAGTAAGGTACCGTGTCAGTTTCTTGGCTGTGACAAACACACAGGTAACGGTAAGATGTTACATTAGGGAAAACTGGGTGCAGGGTCTAAGAAAACTGTACTTTCTTTGCAACGTTTCTATAAACCTAAAATTACTCCAAAATAAAAACCTGACTACAAAAAACAACCCTCAACAGTCTTCAATGAGCCTTAAAAAAAATAGCGTTGGAGATGCGGCTCTGGCCTGCTTCCTGAGAAGCCTGCGCGGGCCGTGCAAGGGTCTGCTTGATGGGGTAGTCACGTCTCGGGGATCTGCCTGTCCCGCGTGGCTCCAAAGCAAGCCTGTGCAGTCCCTGGCCCTACTGTTCTGTTCCCTCTGCCCCTGATTCTGCCCGGTTTCCTATAATCTGATCCCCACACAGCAGCCAAAGGGACTGTATCAGAGCCCAAGTCAGCTCGTGCCCCTCCTCTGCTCAGGCCCTCCTGTGGCTCCCGCCTCACTTAGTAGAAGCCCAAGTCCCCAGCACAGCCCAGCAGGCCCTGCCCCACCTGCCCCAGCCCTCTCCGCAGTCATCTCCCAGCCTCTCTCCCTCCCAGGCACACGCTCGCCTCAGGACCTTTGCACATGCTGCTCCCTGTCTGGTATGTTTTTGCTCTTAGCCTCTTTTCTCTACCCTTACCAGGCCAGTGAGGTCTAACCTAATTCTGTCCATGTCTGCAATCACTACCCTGGCCCCCAGTACTTCCACCCCCTTCTCTTTGCTTTCCTTCAAAGCACTGATTACTATCTGATCTGCCTGAAATGTAAATGTGATTTATCTTATCTACTGCCTGCCTGGCCAGTAGGGGGTGAGTGCAAGGGCTCAGTTGTCTTCACTTTGTGTAAACACTGACTAATGACTGAAGGCGGCCATTCTCTATGGCCACAGCTCATGCTGAATACTGTGGGCACCTGACCCAAGACTGAGCAGGGTTGGGGGAGGGCACGTGGGGACACAGGCTCAGGCTGATCAGAGATCCACAGGGCTGGGCTGAGAATGGGGGACTGGCCACTCGGAAGGGACAGAAGCAGCCTGTCAGTGGAGGGGGGAGAAGGTGAAAGGTCATGGACTGCTGGTCACAGCTGGGGTGCCCACTGTGGGCTCAGACAAGCCCCATCTATGGGGCAGGGGGTGACACTGCGCCTCGGCACAGAAAGCTGCTCAGAGGAGGGGTAACTGGGCACAAGTACTGCCGGGCAGGGACACCACAAAGGAAAGAGCAGTTCAGAGAGACAAGAGGATGGAGACGTCTTGGGAGAAGGGGGCTCGTCTCCACAGCACGGTGCGGGACTCGCCACAGGCCTCATCTGCCCTCTCCAACACGGCACACCAACCAGGAGGCAAATGAATCCAGTCTGCATCCAAGTTCCTGCCTGCTCAATGCCAGGGGCCACCCCAACGGCAGGCAATCCAAACCTCAGGCAGGTGTGCAGAATGCCCCCTAGGGGGCGACACTGGCCCTGTGAGCCCTGCGGAGCCCAAGGGAACACCCTCTCAGGGGGGCCAGCAGCCTGGGCAGCCCCTCCACGTCTGCACTGACCACACGGACATCTCGTTTACAGCCGTGGAAGGGAACGTTCTGAAGTCCCCAGAACAAGAGTTAAAGAGCTAAAACCAGCAGCCGGGGCTGTGCTGATGGCTGCCAGTCGTCGCCCAGGAAGGGTTCTAGGAGAACATGAGGAGGGACAGGAGTATGTCAAGAAGGAAGGGGAGCCCAAGAGAATCCCTACCCAGCATCACGCGGAGCCTGGGGCTGCTCGCTGTGCCGGCCAGATGTGGATGAAAGGGCACCCTCCAGGCTGTTCATGGCACCTTGAATGAGAACAGCCCAGGGTCCGTCAACGGGAGTGGCCACGGAAATGCTGTGGTCCGGCCATGACGTGGAATACGACTCCACCATGGAAAAGGACCAGGTACTGATAGACACAACTTGGAAGACTCAAAAACCTCATAGTGAGTGAAAGCGAACACCACTGCAGGATTTCACATGGAAAGTCCAAACCCGGGCAACATGCGCCCATGGAGTCAGAATCAGGCCACTGGTTCCTTGCAAAGGTCAGAGGTATGGGGCCAGGAAAGGGCATGTGGGAGCTGGTCACACGGATGTGTCCAATCTGTGACAATGCATCCAGCTAGACACTTACGAGCCATGGGCTTTTCGGTATGATTCAACAGAAAGCTCCCCAAAAGGGGAAGAAAACAATAAAAAAGAGTAACTGGGCCCCTCGTCTGCTGTTGGTAGAATGCAAACAGTGTGACCACATGACAGGGGCCTGGCAGTTCCTCAAAAGGCTAACCACAGAGCCACCCACACCCGGCAATTCCACTCCCGGGAGACACTGAGTAGGAGCAGAAACACACATCCACGTAAAGATTTGTACACAAATGCTCAGAGCAGTTCGAAAGGTGGTCTACCCGCACAGTGGAACATTAATCGGCCGTAAAGAGGAATGAAGCCCGGAAGCAGGCGGCAGCGTGGGTGAACCTCACAAACATTATGCTGACCTGGGATGGCATGTACAGTGTGATAACTATATTAATAAATAGGGTGTTGTATATTTGAAAGTTGCTAAGAGTAGGTCTTAAAGGTTCCCACCACGAGAAAAAAAATAACTATGTCTGGTGATGGATATTAACTAGATGTACTGTGGTGATCATTTCTCAATATGTACAAATACCATTATGTTTTACACCTGAAACTAATGTGTCCAATATACCTCAATTTAAAACAAATACGGAGTAACTATGTATGAGGGTATTAGTTCACAATTGCTGGACGGAACATTCATATTTTAAACTTTTCTGTATGAATCCATTATTTCACAATTAAAAAAAAAGGAAGAGTGGCAAATATGTACTGACCACACTAAGGCACTTGATTACCCGCGTTTGACCTTGGGAGGCTGAGGTGACAGCTCCCTGGGCATGCCCTGGGCCACAGAGCGGGTCTCCCAGAAGCCCGACCCCTAGCTGTCATGTTGCTGTGTCCTCCCGGGGGATGGCTGAGACACACCGTCCCGCCCTCTCCCTTGCACCTCTGCTTTGGCAAACGAGCCCATCTGCTTTGCTGAACTCATTTGTTCATTCAGTCAAAATTAATCAGTATTTCCTGAAACCACATTCTGCCCGAATTTCTTCATCAGCCCCCTCACTGGTCTCTCCACCCCCACCCTACTTAGAACCTGAGTCAGCTCGTGTCCCTCCTCTGCTCAGAACCCTCTCCAGGTTCCTGTCTCGCTCAGACTCAAAGCTAAGGCCTCACTATGGCCCACAAGGCCCCACACGGTCTGCCCCTGTGCCCTCTGCCCCCATCCCCTGCCCTCTCCCCTTTGCTGGCTCAGCTTTGGCTACAAGGGCCTCGTCAATATTCTCCCACCACACCAGGCCTGGTCCTGCCTCAGGGTTTTTGCACTGGCTGTTCCCTCTGCTGGAACACTCTTCCCCAAATACCCAGAAGGCCTATCCCCTCATTGTCCTCAGGTCTCCACTCAAAGGTCATCTCCTCAGAGACCTCGCCTTCCCTGACCACTCTATGTAAAAGTACAGCTCCAATTGCTGTACCTCGAGGCCCCGTATCCTGCTTTATCTTTGTGAGGAACACTTACCAACATCGGACATGGTAAATGTTTCGCTGACTGATCTTGTTTATTGTCTGTCTCTGTAGTAGACACTTGAGAAATATTTGCTGAACACCAGGCAACGGTGTACTGCTGTGCAGGCTGTACCCTGCACAAGCCGGTCGGGGTGGGGAGGGCATGCCCATCTTAGCGCTCCGCAGATCTGCGTGCATGCCCACAACTCTCTGGCAGATGGCAGGAAAGGGTCATGAGAAAGAGGCATCTGTTTTTAGTTACACAAAAGCGCCACATGGGCTCGTGGAGGCCACAGTTAAATAAACAGGCAAACTGCTTCTTCAGATGCAGCCAGAAAGTCCGCCACACACACCCAGACCGCCCGGGTTCCAGGCCCACTCCCATCCTTAGAACCTGACTGCCCTTGGGCAAGTTACTTCTCTCTGCACCTCAGTTTCCACTTCTGATAGGAACCAAACCCCTCCCTGGTATTGCTATGAGGATTAAATGAATCAGTACGAGTAAAGCACATGACCTGGGGCTCAGGAGATGTGCTAGAGTAGCTAGCTGGCACTCTGATCAGTCACAGCTATTGTTCCCAAATCCCCAGGCTCAGACTTCCAAAAATAAAGGGGAAGACTGTTCTCAGGCACAATGGTCCTCAGCCGGTAACTGCTGGGCCGAGCTGTGTCCCTCCCCACCCCCAGGGCTTTGGGTTCTGAGCCGGGGGAGTGGCTCAGGAGATCTAGGGATACTTGGAGCAGGGACCCAGCCCGACTCACTGAGAAGAGCAGGCTCTGGGTCCCGCCCAGGGACGAGCCCTCAGCGGGCTCCCCAACGGGGACCGGCCCTCCTGGCCAGGTCCCAAACACCCCTGGACTGAGCCTGACCTGAGGTTTCCTCTGGTCTTAGCTCTCAAAATTCGTCACTCACGTCAACAGTGCAAGAATGAGTGCCCCAAGGGCAAGGGGAGAGTAATGAACGGGGAGGAAATTTGCCAAGACAGTACCCTGAGCTACCCCGGTGACAGAATTCCGACTCACTTCTGGGTCCCGGTGTTTCTGGAACCTGGTATATTCCATCATGCCCCCTTTTCCCCCCTTTTGTTCCTTCTAACAATCTTATTGACTTTTTTCATGTTAAGAGACTGTTTCTCTTTAACTTTTTATTGATGGGGCATGCCCCCCAAATGCACATAGAAGATTGTCACAAACCGGAGCCGCCAGCCACAGGACAGGAGCAAGGAGACGCCAGCCCGCCACAGTGCTCCTTTGAAAGGGGTACTCTCCACGTTATCGAGAGCGCGGGTTCTGAAACTTCCAGCCTGAGGAGGCGTGACCTGAGTCTCACTAAGCAGCACCTTCAGTCCCAGGCAAAAGAGGGGTATCTCGCAGAATGACCGGTCTGCACCCTTCGCAAAGGCCAACGTCTCAAAACACAAAGAAAGGCTAAGGACACACTCCAGTGAGGGAACGAGAGACAAGACAATTATATGCCAAGCATGACCCCAAACCAGGGCCTGTACTGGGCAGAGAGGACCCAGTCTAACCAGGACAATTGGCCAAACCAGAACACAAAGGGCGACCAGATTACAGAGCTGGGTCAACGTTCAACCAGGTGTGTTTGGGAACCATCCTGGCGTTACATAAGAGAGGACCTTTGTTCTCTGGAAGTACATCCCCAAGGGTTCAAAGGCCAGAACAGCACCAGTACGGTTCCTATTCTCACGTGGTTTAGGAAGAATCGTGTGTGAAGGTCAGGTGTGACCGGCCCACTGTCCAGTTGAGGAAACTGAGACTTGCAGACAGAGACCGTTTGCTCCACGGGCCCACAGACAGGAAAAAAAGAATGAAAAAAGGAAATGTGGTAAAATATTAAAAGTTGGTGAACCTTCATAAAGGTTTCTTTCTCTATTAGGTTTGCCCCTTTTGTAGGAATTTGAAATTTTTCCAAAATTTAAAGTTCGACTGGCTCTGGGGCCACACTGCCTGGATTTGCCCAGAGCTCTGTCCCTCCTGGCTGTGCAACCTGGAGTGAGTGACTTCCCCTCTCTGTGGCTCAGTTTCTGTGTCTATAAAACAGACTTGGGGATAAGAACCACACTTCGCAGGCTGGTGTTGTTCGGCCTGCACATGCGCACAGGTGTTTCACAGCCCATGTGGGTTCTGATGGGGCTTAAATATTCTCAACATCACCCCTGCCATGGGTGATGTTAGTCCACGTGCCTAACTCATCAAATACTTACTCATTGTTAGCTGTTACTACTGCCATGAGGAAACCCAAACCATGAAAATGTATGCCTCATTTTGCCAGCTAATGTAGGGGCTGCATGAAGCCAAAGAACATGGCTGCTCACCCTCCCGTATGTCCACCGAACAGGGCGCTGGTTCCCAGCTTATCACAGCCTATGTGATGCTGGGGACCTTGATGTGCGTGGCCCCAGGGACACTCAGACAGGGCCCTATGTCTCAGGAAGCAGGTATCCCTCCAGGGCCTGGACTGAGCCGCTGTACTAGGCAGCAAGAGTCACGTTCTAACCTGTCACTCTGACAGAGAGACAGCAACCCAGAAGTCAGGTATGTTTGAGTTGGTCTGCATAGAGTTACTTTGGCGAGCCAAATTTTAGAAACCCAGAGGAATTCTTTTTTTTAAAGATTCTGGGGTCCCAGGTTTTTCTTGAAAAAACTGGCATGTCCATCCTATAACAAGAATTGAGCAGCAACTGACCCCTTTTGACACAGGATGTGAATTCAGAATATATACAGAAATCCTACAACTCATTAAGAACATAAACAACCCAGTTGAAAAACCAGCATAAGAAGGCCTAGCTAGAAATGGCCCACAAACCAGAGATGTTCAACACTTTCAGTCATCAGGGAAATTACAATTAAGACCTTAATGAGACAGTGCTACATACCCATTAGAATGTGTGAACTTCAAAAAAATGACACTACCAAGTGGTGGTGAGGATGTGGAGCAACTGGAACTTTTATACGTTGCTGGGGGTAATGTAAAACGTTACAGCCACTCTGAAAAATGGTTTGGCAGCTTCTAATAAAGTTAAACACATCCTTATCTGACCCGGCCATTCCACTCCTAGGTATTTACCCAAGAGAAATGATAGCATATGCCTACACAAAGATCAGGACACAGATGTTCACAGCAGCTTTGTTTGTAATGGCCAAACAGTGGAAACAACTCAAATGTCCACCAACAGGTGAATGGATAAACAAATTGTGATATATCTGCATGAGGGAAACCTGCTCAGCAACAAACAGAAATAAACCACGAATATATGCAATGTAGATGACTCTCAGAATCCTTATCCTGAGTGGTAGAAGCCAGACACAAACGTACATGCTGTGTGATTCTCTTTATATGAAACTCTGGAGAAGACAAATCAAACTTATAGTTAAAGAAGGCAGATTTTATTGCCTGAGGCCAGGAGGTAGAGAGGACTGACTGCAAAAGGCATGAGGGACTGTTTTGGGCATGGAAATGTTCTGTGTCTTGATTGTGGTGGTGGTTACATTACGGTACTGTTCGCCCAAATACATCCAATAGTGGTCTTAAAATAGATATATTGCATCATACATAAATTATATCTCAATAAAGTTCATTAAAAAAAAAAAAACTGCACTGGACTCCGAATCTAGCCTGCCTGGTTCAAATGTTTCTACCGCTTACTGGCTGTGACTTGGGGCAAGTGTCTTCACTTCCCTGTCCCAGGGCCTTTGCACTTGCTGTTCTCTGCCAGGAACACTCTCCCTGCAGACAGAAACAGGGCTTGCCCCATCACCTTCCTCACATCTTTGCTCAAACGTCACCCTTCTAGCAAGGGCTGGTTAAAATTAACACCCTACCACCAACCCCCTCCCACCCACTTCCCCTCTCTCCTTTCTCCCCAGCACTCAGCACCTTCTGATGAGTCCCATCACGGGTCTCCCCAGCCAGCAGCCAGCTCTCGGGGCAGAGATCATTGTCCTGTTCCCGGCATATCCCTTCCTGTGACACAAAGCCTGACACACACCAGGTGCTTAGTAAAGAACTGCTGAATAAATGAACAAAGGGATACACGTCACTCCCATTTTGGGATGTGAGTTACAGAGACACTCAGTATGTGTCTGATAAAGGAAGGAAGGAGAAAGGCCAAGGGAAGACAGAAAGAAATGGACTTCAAGACTATCCTGTGAAGGAACTGAGGCTCAGAGAGGTGAAGGCTCTGGCCCCAGGTCACATGACAAGTAAGGAGCAGAGCTGGGGCTCCCACCAGGTGGGACACTGTCAGGGCCTGTACCGTCTGCTGCCGCGGAGGGACGGTAGGAAGCAAGGGCCACCAGGAGACCCAGACTTCACCTCCTCAATCCCCAGGGCCCAGTGGGGCTGGAGGCCTCAGTATGGGAAGACTACTCAGGCAAGACTGAGAACCACGGCATCGAGAAACCAGGGCCAGAGAAAACAGTCAGGGAGGGAGAGTGTCCCGGGGACAAACAAGACAATCAGTAACAGTGGTGCCATCCTTCATCTGAAAACATAATCAGAATTTAAAATGCCCAACACCCCATGAAAAGAGGCTCAACATCTTTAGCCGTCAGGGAAATGCACGTCTAAACCAATGAGACACTACTTCACACCCACTAGGATGGTTATGATAAAAAGGACAGAGAACTGGGGTCCTCCAACACTGCTGACGGGAATGTAAAATGGCGAAGCCGCCAAAGAACAGTCTGGAGGTTCCTCAGTAAGTTAACAGAGTTCCCACATGCCCCAGCAATCCCACTCCAGGCATATACATGAGGAAAATTAAAATACACACCCACACAAGCACTTATCCATGAATGTGCGTGGCAGGATTGTTCATAACAGCCCCAAAGTGGAAATGACACACATGCTCATTAACTGACAAACGGAAAAACAAAAGGTGGGAGAGCCAGACAATGGAATATTATTCAGCTATACAAAGGCATGAATGCACCGACAGGCTGCAACGTGGATGAACCCTGAAAACACTGTGCAAAGTAAAAGACGCTGGACACATAACCACATGGTATAGGATTCCATTTATAAGAAATGTCTATAACAGAGGCAAATCCACAGAAATAAAAAGGTGATCAGTGGCTGCCAAGGGCTTATCATGGAGAAGAAGGACTTGGGGAACTGAGGAGGCTGCTAATGGGAATAGGATTTCTTTCTGGGGTGATGAAAATACACTGGAACCCAATTGTGGTGATGGTTACGCAAGCCGTGAATATACAAAAGCCCAATGAACTGTATGCTTTAAAAGGATTACTTAGATGGTATACAAATTATATCCCAATGAAAAAAATGTGAGTAAAAAAAGCACACCCCTTGATGGTACCAAACGACTTAATTTTCTTATGTTTGATAATGTCATTGTGGTTATGGAAGAAGATGCTTATTTTTGTTCTTGAAATACATACTTCAGTATGCAGAGTTAAAATGATAGGAGATCTGGGATTTGCTATAAAATATTTAAACAACAATAAGAAAGAGACCAAGAAAGCAACTGTGGCCAAACTGCGATATGCGTGGGACCCAGAGGTAAGTAACAGGAGTCCCCAAGGCTGCCACTCTCTCTACTCCTGTGTACACTTGGAAATTTCCATAATGTTTTTTTCAATGCACATACCAGTTAAAATCTGGGATTTTAACTTACAGCTCTACTCACATTTATGCAAATCAACAATTATACAGTTACTTGCAGCCTTGTCTGTAAGAGCCTGGAGCTAACCTAGGTGTCCAGCAAAGGGGTACTGGCTCACTACGTTAAGGTTCTCTAATGCAATACTAGGCAGCTGAGAAAGACACTGAAACTTGCTAAATCAGAACCTCCAGGAGATATTATTAAAAGGAAAAGGAAAAGGGCAGAATGGGGTTAGAATATGCTGTCATTAGTGCCTTAAAAAAGCGTGTGTGTGCGTGCGTGCGTGCGTGCGTGTGTGTGTGTGTGTGTGTGTGTAATGCTTACATATGCATAGAACATCTCTTAGGAAAGAGGACCAAACTATAACTATTTTACTCTGGGGAGAGAGGAAGGCTTTTCACTAGAAATCTTTGGTACCATCTGAGTTTTGCACTTGAGCTTGTGTTCCCTAGTCTGAAAAATAAATGAATACGTAAGTTTTTAAAAGCCTAAAGAAAAGTGGTTTCCTAAGTGTGGCCCTGTCCACACACATTTCCCCAGGGGCAGATCAGAAGGATCAGGTTGTCGCTGCTGCTCTCTCCGCTGGGGCGGGCATCCTGCATGAGATGCAGGCCGAAGCCTCCCTGTGGGGTCAGGAACATTCCACGGGCCTGCCTAGGGCTCCCTGGAAATGACTCCCAGACTCATACTCCTTTAGCTGAGGCTGGGGGAGAGGGAGATACCACACAGACAGAACTGGGGGAGGGAGGGCGGGAGGGAAGGAACGGAGGAGGAGGCCCACGCGCCTGAGGGAACAAAGCAACAACAGGCCTGGGCAGCAGCCACAGCTGAAGAACTAAGCCACCAAGTAGCTTTATTCAGAACTGACAAAAAGTGGGAACAACCCAAATGTCCACCAATGGATGAATGAATAAACAAAATGTGGTATATCCATACAATGGAATGTTATCTGGCCATAAAAAGGAAGTGCTGACGCATGCTGCAACACGGAGGAGCCTTGAAAACAACAGAGAAGGTGAAAGAAGGCAGACACAAAAGGCCACATGGTGTGGGACTCCATTTACATGAAAAGTCCAAGACGGGAAAATCCACAGACATGGGAAGCGGTGGTTAGTGGTTGCCAAGGGCTGGGGGAAAATAGGTACAGCGTTTCCCCTTGGGGTGATGAAAATGTTCTAGAACTAGATTGTGATGACAGTTGCACAACTTAGTGACTGTACGAAAAACCACTGAACAGTGGCACATAAATATCTCAATTTTTGGAAAGACAGAAAAAAAAAAAAGGAATGATGCATGGACACAGGCTACAACAGGGATGAACCTTGGAAACATACTGAGTGAAAGAAGCCAGTCACAAAAGGCCCCACGGTGGGTGACTCCACTTCCGTGAAATGTCCACAACAGGCAAACCCAGGAGAGAGCAAGCAGATCAATGGTTGCCAGGGGCTGGCGGTGGGGTCAGGGAGCGACTGCTCATGGGGATGGGTTTCTATTTTGGGTGATGAAGATGTTTTGGAACTAGACAGTGGTGAATATACTAAAAACCATTGAATTGCACACTTTAGATGGGTGAACTTTATGATGTGTGAATTATAGCTCAGGGAAGCTGTTTAGAATTTTAAGCAAGTTAAAGATGAGGAAAGAAACTGGTCATGTGGTCCACGACCCTGACCCGACCCAACCCCAAATCCCAACCAGCATCTCCCCACTGCAGGGCTGCCGCTCCCAAATACAGAGGACTGACCCAGAGGGACAGAGCCAGCAGCTCTGCCGCCAGGCCCAGCTCTACTTGCCGGTCCCCTCCATGATCTGGTGGGTCCCCCATGTCACCCTGGGCTGCCTCCCTCTGTGCCCACTGCTGACCTGGGGGGCACAGAGCTTTGGCCTCACATGCTGCGCACCATTTGCCCCATGTCCAAAGCCAAAAGTGGCTAAGATACAGAATCACAGAGTAATGTGAAATGTGCAGGGCCTGGAGAATTTCCTAAGCGCGTAAAGTGCTGATTTCAGAAGCATAAATACCTTTGTACTCTAAGATGAAACATACATGTTTTTACTGCATTAAAAAATAAAAAGACAACCATACATGGAAAACCAGACTTGAGGGACTCAAGGGACAGGACCGGATCCTGCCCTCCCGAAACACCGACTACATCACGGTGCCTCATGAGGTGAAGTTATCAAAAGGTGAGATTTAGGATTGGTTTTAAGCAGGGCACAGGGAACAACCTGCATTGTTCCTAAGCTTTTCTTTTATGAAATAATAATCTATAGACACATGTCCTTGTTTTAAGCAACCAAGCTATTCATTCCATAGAATTCCTGGGAATGGCTTTCCCGGCTCCAGTCCTCTCGCTCCCACCCCTCACCTGCTCCTCCAATACCACACTCGTCTGCCTGTGTTCTGAGGTCAGGGAAAACAAAACAAAATATTTTGATTTATTCACTCAGCAAATATTTTGTGCGTACCTACTATGAGCAGGCCCTGGGAGACCCCTCATGGAGCTGAATTCTCCATGGTAGCAGGTGCACACCATGAATTAGTAAACAGATTAATCTACAATGTACTGGTAACTAGTGGTAAGTAGCTAGGAGATCATAATGCAGGATAAGGGAGCGATGGGGAAAGGGAGGTTTCAATTTCAAATTAGGATGGTGCTTAGAGGCAACACTGAAGCAGAGACTGAAGAGAGAGGAGAGAGCCATGTAAATATGTGGGGGAAAAGCCTCCCAAGCAGGCTGCACAGTGAGTGCAAAGGCCCTGGGGCCAGGATGTGCCTGGCCGGTTTCAAGAACAACTAGATCCTTGTTGTGGGGTGAGTGGAAGGCACTGGAAATGATGTCAGGAAGGTAGAGGGGTTGGGGGACTGAGAGGCACGGGAGGCATGTGGATTATGGTCTAAGTGCTCTAACCTTCAGTATTGCCTCATCACCTCCAGCATGCTTCCAAAGTGGGGTTAGGATGCATGGGAAACTGGGGTGGTACTGTCAGGAGTCCAGAAGTCACCCATACAGTGAAAATTGCCTCCATTTCCATTTTCATTTTCAGTGTTTTTCAGATTGTAGGTTGCAATATTTGAGCACTAATGAATTCAGTGTACTAGGGTTTCAGCCCTATGTACTCAACAAATGACAGAAAAAGAAAAGCATAACAAAAACATATCACTGAATGACTCAAAGGCAATCATGCTTAGTGTTCCACAGACCTTTTGTTTCAGGTTATACGTGTGTATGTCTGTCCATCTGGATCAGGGTATAAAATGTATTTCCTATTGGTCCTTTTTGACTGCAAGTCAGAAAGTCAGGAAAATAACTAATCCAGACACCCCTGCGCCTAGACCTGAGTCCTTCCCACCTACTCCACTGGCTATGCGGTCTCTACAAATACATGCCCACAGTGGCAAAGACTGTTGTGAGTTTCCCCCAGATCATTTCCTTTTCCTCCCAGGCACACTGCTGGACTGCATTTCCCAGCGTCCCTGGTGGCTGCAGCCACGTGACCGGCCAATAGCACGTAGGACAGTGACGCATGTGTTTTCCAGGCCTGGCTCCTAAGGCATTCCTTCACTCCTCTCATCCATGGTGGACTCCACAGACTGAAGAGGAGAGCAGGGCCAAAAGAGGGAGGGTCTGGTTCCTCAGTGAGGTCACAGGAGACTGCCTAACCAGAAACACCCCCACGCGTCTGAATTGTACAAGAAAAAAAAATGCTTATCATGTTAAGTCACTGAGAATAAAGAGCTTATTTGTTACAGTGGCTAGTGTGACCCATGCTAACTCACCCGCCCACCAGCCTGCTGAATGAAGACCCCCTTTGGAGAAGTTCCAGAAGAGAACAGGGGAAACTGAGTCTCTGTATGCCTCAGAGCACAACAGGTGCACCCAACTTGGGAAAGCCTAGAAATATCAGGCCATGTCTAAGGCCTAAGATTTAGGGTCCACAAAACATTTTAAGTCATGTCACGTTCCTATCCTGAAAAGAAACCTGATCCATGTTCAAGGCTCAACCTGCAGCCCAGTACCACAAACGGAAAGAGCCCCCATTTGTAAATCACCATTACCGTAAACAAGGTACTGGGCTTTCGCAACAACCCCGCTGGCACCTTTCTCCCTACCTCACAATGAGGAAAGCTGAAGCCCACAGCAGCTCACCTGACAGCAGGAACTGCCATTCGCCACAGGCCAGCCTCCCTCCAGTTAGGCACTTAATTTACGTGGGCCCCAGAGGTGAGCACCTAGAACCTCAGTGAAGGCAAGGAGGTTGCCTACCTCTTCTACCACAGTGCCTGGCACACAGCAGGTGTGCAGGACACAGTTGTTGAATTAGTAAACAAACAGCTGTTATTTTCCCTTTTTACAGATGAGGCAATGAGACTCAGAGAGGGCGAGCCACTGACTTAAGGGCACCCAGCAAATGAATGAGGGAATCTGGTTTCAGGTCAAGAGTGAACCCACGAGCACTCACTCTGCCTGCTCGAACAGCCGGCTTGCCTGGTGCCCCTCACACCCACCCAGGGCTCAGTCAGAGCCCACTAAAAGCCGCAGGCCTTTACTCTGCTGTTCACTTCCCTCCCTCCACTCCCAGGACACTTTCTTTTGGCTCATTCACGTCCTCCTGGGCTCTTCATTTACTAAGTAGTAATCCATTCAGCAATTAAGGGCCAAGACACCTGCTGCATGGAGGCTCTGCTCTAGAAGCTGGGGCATGCCCGTGAACCAAAGAGGTCCCTCAAAGCTTAGTGTTTGAGGAGGCTAAGGATGCAGACAGAAAAGAACGGGAATATAACAAATTATACTATGTATTTACGTATATTTAATTTACATGCATTTACTGAATAAAAACTGCATTATAGATCATATGTATAAATATTAAAAGAGAAATGCTGTTACATACAGAATTATTTATAAATAGTAAACATATTTACAAATATAAAGTATTGATATATATGAAATCAATACAAATGTAAAATTGATGGTATGTCAGAAGTTGCTAAGTGCTATGGAGGAAAAGCAGTGAAAAAAGGCAAGGGTTTGAGATTTTTAATAGGGTGAAAAAGGCAGGCTTCGTTGAGGAGGGTGGGGAGGGAGTCATACAGCTGGGGAACAGCAAATGCAAATGCCCTGAGGTGGGCTTGTGTCTGACTTAAGGAAGGCGGCCAGTGCACCTGAAACAGAGTGAGTGAAGGCGGGAGACGAGATTAGATAGAAAGTCAGGGGCCAGAAGCCAGGGCATTAACAGTAGTAACAGCTAAAAGGGAGACATAACCCAAGTATCCATCAACGGATGAATGGATAAACAAATCGTGGTATATCCATACAACAAAGTATCATTGGGCCCTGGAAAGGAACGAAGTGCTGATATGTGCCACGACACAGAAGGCACGATGCTGAGTCAAATAATCCAGACACAAAAGGACAAAGATTGTACGATTCCACTTACATGAGGTGCCCACATTAGGAAAATTCATTAAGACAGAAAGTAGATCAGAGGCTATCAGGAGCTGGGAGGAGGGGAGAACTGGGGGCTAGTGTTGAATGCAACAGTCTCTGTTTGGAGTGATGAAAAAATTCTGGAAATGGATAAGGGTGATAGTTGTATCCAACACTGTGAATGCCCTTAGTGCTGCTGAATTGCACTTAAAAATGGTGAAAATGGTAAATTCTATGTTTTGCATATTTCACCACAATTAAAAATTGTGCTAATACTTTTGTGGTGCTTGATATACCAGGTGCTGTTCTAAAGGCTTTAACATGTTACCTCCCGTGCTCCCGTTGGCCCTGCAGGGGATGTACCTTCTAAACCAGTGTGTCTAACAGAACTACGATGTGAGCCACGCATGTCATTTCAAATCCAGTTTAAAAACTAGGGGAACTTACATATGTTATTTAAATAATATATTTCATGTAACCCGATATATGCAAACAGATCATTTCAATGGGCAATCAATACAAAAACGATTAATGAGGTGATTTACTTTTGCCCCCTTTGCTCTAAGTCTTGAAACCCAGTGTGTATTTTACACTCGGAGCTCACACAGTGCTCAGGGGCCACGTGTGGCTGGTGGCTACTGCACAGGACAGCGGGGTTCTGGGCCACCGCAAGGACCTGGCCTATCCACGGGAGGACTCGCAGCAGAGGAGGGCCGTGGGCTGACTCGGGGTATGACAGGGTCCCTCTGGCCGCGTGAGGGGAGCAGACTGGGGGGCTTCGGGTGGAGCCCAGGAGGAAGAGACCGCGACAGATGGGCTGGAGGAGGCAGAGGGGGCAGGGGGACAGGCCGGCCTCAGGAGACACTGTGCAGGCAGAGGCGGCAGGCAGCACCTTGGGACCGGTGGGAGGCAGGGGGCTGGAGGAAAAGGGGCATCAGCACAACCACAGGAATGTGATGAACACTCCTGAACTCACACTTAAAAAGGGTTCACACGGTAAATTTTATGTTACTTGTTGCTTATCAGAACAAAAGAAATTTTAATCTTAAAGAAAGAGAGAGTGTGTGTAGAGGAGGATGTCGAAGCTGCCAGCCCAGGCCCCTGGGGGGACGGGCTGCCACTGAGGGGGGTGGGGACACCCGGGGAGGAGCAGGCTGTTTTGGTTCGTTTGGGAGCCAGGGGAGCTCAGGGCCGGGAACGTCAGGTTGAGGGGCCTTATTAGACAACCCAGGGGAGAGTTCAGCAAGGCGGCATGGGCTGGACACAGAGGAAAGGGACCAAGAGGAAAGGGCCCCGGCCCGCACATCCAGAATTCCTCCACCTGACCGTGTACAGGGCCTGACCTCTCTCCTTGGTGCCCCACGAGGAGGGTCTGTGCCAAGGGCTGGCCCCGGTCTAACCCATTACCAAGGCACCCCGTCCTCCCTTACCACCAGTCACAGCCCAACCCAGACTCCAGGCGCCCCGCTTTCGGACAACAGGTTTCCAGAAGCTCTGCTGCTCACTCCTCGGCCCGCCCTGCTTCCTCGCCTTCAGAGCCCATCAAAGCTCGTCACCACTGCTCATTCTGAATCTTCTAGCAAGGAGTAGAGAATCTGGGTGGTAAATTCAACTGAACGGGGCGCTGGAAGACGCCAAACAGTGTGCGTGTACAGCGTGCAGTCTGGGATGTGTGAAAGGGGGAGACAGGATTGTACCTGAATAGGTTCCCGATCCTGGCTTCAAAGCCCTTGAGGGGAGGTGTTCCAAAATAGATGTTCTCCAGTTTTACAAGGTGGACAGGGGGTGCACGTGTCTATCACAGAACACCCCTGGCAGGCTCTGAGGCAAGAAACCTGTAATCAAACACTTAATACTTCTGCAGCTGAACATATGAATATTCATGTGGAGGCGAGAAAGACAAACTATAAATAACCTCGCTTCAGGTCGGGTCTTGTTGCCCATGAGTCACTGCGGGTGAGTGGCCAGGACCACTGCTGACGGTGGTGATGGTGTCTAGAGAGCATCTTGCTCACCAGCTGTTCTAAGAGTCTTTGTGTGCTAAACCTCAAGGCTCCCCAAGGACCCCCCAGGAGGAAGCTCACGAGCTCTGGGTTGTTTGGACAAACCTGGCTTTCAAAATCCCACCCTGCAGTTTTCTGACTCTGAGAAACTGACCTCATTTCTCTGGGTTTTCAGTCCTAGGGGATAAGGAAGGATCTGGCTGTTGCCCATAAGCCTTAAGTTAATAATAATGACAATGCAATAATAATAATAACAGCTAACCTTTATGAAGCCTTACTACGGCCGAGGGAGGTCCTGAGCTCTGCGGTTTCACATCACTGCCAACCCCTGTCACGCTCTGAGGCCGCTTCTACTGTTATTCATCCTACTTTAACAGAGGCCTGCAGCACCTTGCCACAGGAAGGGGTGAGCTGGGGCTCCAAGCCCAAGTGTGTCTGACATGGGCCCTAAACACTGCCCAAAACTTGGGTCAAGCCTGCCCCTCAGTCAGGTGGACCTGTACCAATGCTGATCCCCTCCTACCTCAGTGATGATTTAGTCAAACAACAACCCCTGTGCTCTCTGCCTTCTCGTGGAATCCTCCCAAACAAAGCCCCAAGAGGGAGGTACAATTATTTAACTCAGCTCTACCCTGACAGGACCCGCCCTGATGGGGATGGTTCCCGTGCGGTCCCCAGACCAGTGCAGTCCGCCTCCTGACCCAGCCGGCCCTCTGCCATTCGGCAAGTGGCAACCCTCCTTCCACCTGAATATCCTCTTGCCTCCTTTTCTGGTTCCTATGGAAGCTCTGCCTTCCTCTGAGCTCAGAGGCAGCTCCAGACGCTGCCCTGGACCTCAAGGATTGAGAGTTGTTTAAGCAGCAGGTCCTGAGCCAATTCTCATCTGTGTCCCTAGGGCCTGACACCAAGCAGCCACTCAGTAAATCCTGGATGCTGTTTTCAAGGGGTGAGAATACTAAAGCCTTTCTGGAATGCAATCTGGCAGGGCCTACCCACCTCTGAACACATGCTTCCCTTTGCTTAGCAATTCCTCTCCTAGGAATCTGGCTGGATGAAACACTCTTGCACAAGTCACTGAAGGTGCAGACACAAAAAATGTCAGGTGGGGTTACTCCCCAGCTCAAAAGCCTCCCGTGGCTCCCATCTCACTGAGAATCAAAGCCCAAGTCCAAGTCCAAGAAGAATGGAAACTGCACAGCAGCAAAGGGACTGCGTGAGTCAGCTACGAGCAGTAAGATGGAATGCAAAAATACTCATTTAACTGAAAGGAGATGGAAAACAAGAAAAAGAAAGGAACAAAGAACATAGGAGATAAACAGAAACAAATGGCAGGATGGAGATTTAAATGCTGCCACATCCCTAACAATAGTAAAGGGGGAAATAGTCAAAACCTGTGCTGTCCACACTGGGCAGCTTCACGTGACTGCCAAGCACAGGAAACACAGCTGGTCCAAATACAGATGCACTGTGAGTGTAAAATACACTCCAGATGTCCAAAACTCAGTGTGGAGAGAAAAAAAAAAAAGATTGTAACACAAGCGCTGGTGAGGATGTGGAAAAACTGGGGAGTCTTGTGCACTGCTGGTGGGATGTGAAATGGGGCCGCCGCTGAGGAAAATAACAGTTCTTCAAAAAGTTAAACACAGAGTTGCTATGTGACCCAGCATTTCCACTCCTATGTCTATGTCCAAAAGAATTAAAAGCAGGGACTCAAACAGATACTTGTACACCAACGTCCACGGCAGCATTATTCACAATAGCCAAAAGGTAGAAACAACTCAACCGTCAACCAACTGATGAAGGATAAACAAAATGTGCTATTTACAGACAATGAAATGATTCAGCCTTAAAAAGGAATGAAGCAGTGTTATATTCTACAAAGTGGATGAGCCTGGGAGACACTATGCTAAGTGAAATAAGCCCCACACAGAAGGCTGAATACCGTATAATTCCACTTCTGTGAGGTACCCGGAGCGGGCAATTCAGAGACAGTAAAATAGAGGTTACTAGCAGGTAGGGGAAGAGGGCATGTTTAACGGGGACAGGCTTTCTGTTTGGAATGCTGAACTAGTTCTGGAATTGGATAGCGGTGACCGTTACGCAACATTGCAAATATATTTGCCACTGAGTCATAAACTTAAAAATAATTAAAATAACAAATTTTTGTTACGCATATTTTATCACAATAAAAAGACTGAAATAATCTCATTAATGATTTCTATATTGATCACATGCTGATGTGAGAGTGTTTCGGATATACTAGGTTATGTAAAATATTTTCGCATGGATTTCCCGTGTCTAGTGTGGCTATTAGAAAATTTAAAACATTTGTTTCTATTGGCCAGCACTGGTCTCAACGGAGACTGTCGGACCACATGCCATCTGCAAGAGACACACTTTAAATATAAAGGCACATACAGGCTCATAGCAAAAATTGGAACTAATATGGAAAAAGCTATCCAAAGGATGAAGGTTAAATAATAATGTTTTCGAGTACTTTTCAGCTGCTAAAAGAATGGGGTTCTAGATTGTTGACATGGAAACAATTCTAAGACACTTGCTCACTGTTAAAAGTAAGGTGTAGAGAGCTCGTGTGTGTGTGTGTGTGATCGAAGGGGAAAAATGTACGCATAGGAAAGGAAGCTGGAAAAATCAACCCCAAACTCCTCATGGGGGGACGAGGTAGGGACAGTGAACAGACCTCTGTAGTGTTACTTGACTTTTTTAATTGTATAATAATGAATACAGACCTGCCCTCAAATTGGGAACCCCAAAAGCCACGACTTGAGGAATCTTCTTTCAGCCTCGGCGTCCGATGCCCTCCATTCCACTTGCAGAGCCCTTAAAGCAACTCAGAAACCACTGAACACCCCCTCTGCACCTTGCTACTCAGACGTGTGGGCCCCCTGCTGGGGGCAGCGGGCAGCCTCACCTGGGAGCTTCTCAGAAATGCAGAGTCTTGGGCCTACCCCAGCCCTACAGAATGAGAACCCACATTTTCACAGGATTTCCAAGGAATTCACGTGCACATTCATTCAAGTTTAGGAAACTGCTGATCCACAGCATGGTCCAATCTCTCCGCACCAGTAGGTACACATTACAGGCTGGTTAGTGATGATAACTGCGACAACCACGGTGGCAACAGCAACCAGCACTTACAACATGCCTATCATGTGCCAGTCACCATCTCAATTAAACTCCACAACAGTCCCACCAGGTAGATGATATTTAGGTCTGTGACCCCAAGGCTATATACAGTTCCATCCTCCCTAAATCTCTAAAAACCATTCTTTTTTTTTTCTGACAGATTTGGGGGTCAAAGCTGGCCTACGATGACTTATATTCTTAGCATCACAGCCACAGATGTAAAGCAGCAGTAATATTACTCGGCCTGTCTGGGGATCGGGGCTGCCCACCCTGCTTGGGGGTTTCACAGTTCATCCAGTGTGAGCTCTGGTCTGAAATATTCTGAATTTCCAAACACCTACAATGGCAGTTGTTGCCATAAATGCAGTGCTTCTGTTGACAGGTGAGGTCATCTACTGAACCTCCAGGAGGAGGGCACTAGGCCCCTCCCCGCTGAGGGGAAACTGAGGCTGAGATAGGAGGGGGCGTTTTTTTATTCCAAGCCTCACAGCTGGCTTCAAGCCAGATGGGCCCTTGGAGTCCTGCCCCCATCCTTGCAGGTCTTGCTGACTCACATCAGCTCGTCACCCACCTGTCACCCACCCATCACCCACCCAGTTTGCTCACAAGCTCACCAACACATCCGCTGTCTGGAGGAAGCTGGGGCAGCAGAGTTATGTTAATGAAGACACAAAGGAGGGTAAGAAAGGAAAGAGGGAGGAGTGTCACCCTGCTGAGCCTGGCCTCCAATCTCTCAGCTGAGACTCAAGTTGGACCCCAGGGCAAAGAGGGGGAGGTGGCTTTTGGACTGTGGGCCTTCTCACCTTGGCCCCCCTGCAAGGAAGCAGCAGTGAGGCCTGATGGCTAAAAGCCTGGGCTCGGGGGCCAGACTGCCTGGAGGGATTCCCTGCTCAGCCATTCAGCAGCCGTGTGATTCTTGTGATTCTTGGAAAGTCACTTAACTGCTCTGTGCCTCGGTTTCCTCATGTGTGAAATGGGGGTGCTCTCACTTACCTCAGAAGGTCCTTCTGTGAGTCAATGAATCAGTACTTGCAAAGGGCCTAGGCCAGTGCCCGGGGCAGGGTTGACTGTCATTAGTGCGGCTGGGGCCACAGTCTGTGTAAAGCTCTTAATGGGTCCACAGTCCTTCTGAAACCCTCTGCCAAATCTGGGGGTGGAGAGCCCCCTCCTATCTCAGCCTCAGTTTCCCCTCAGCGGGGAGGGGCCTAGTGCCCTCCTCCTGGAGGTTCAGTAGATGACCTCACCTGTCAACAGAAGCACTGCATTTATGGCAACAACTGCCATTGTAGGTGTTTGGAAATTCAGAATATTTCAGACCAGAGCTCACACTGGATGAACTGTGAAACCCCCAAGCAGGGTGGGCACTGTGTTTCTCGGGGGAAAGGTCTGTGGTTCCGAGCAGGTTCCCAAACGCATTCAAAGCTCCTTCCTCCAAACTTAAGAACCACTTCACGCTCTTAAGACCTTGGGCCCAAAGAGGTAAACAGCACCTCTCCCAGGTGGGATGAGATGGGGAGACGCGCCCCCCACCAGCTGGTAGTACCACGGGGCGCCCCACCCCCAGGCCGCCCTCCCGAGCTCCTTCCCAACGGCACAAAATCTTTCCTCTGCCTTCACACCTTCTCCTCCTGGCCTCCTGACCTGCGAGGGAACTTTACTCCTGAGCCCAACCCCGTACTACCCACTCCTGCCTCTTCTAGAATCTTCCTTCGTTCCTTGCTCTCCAAAACCTCTAAGCCTGCTCAGATCCTTCAAAAAAGGTCCTATGTGTTCTTCTCTTCACGATCTGGGTAAAGTCTCCCTGGCCCCACATTTGTGCAAAAAAATACCTACTATGGGGTTATTCCGAGTCAGGGCCTGGGGAAGAATCCTAACACGGAAATACAGTGAGGCGACGGGAGTCGGTCAGGGCTGTCAAGGCTTCCCGAGGAGCGGGTGTTTGCGCCGAGGCCCTAAGCCAAGCAGCGGGAGGCAGGAAGGAGTGGGGGCAGATCACTGCAGGCAGAGGACAAGCACGGGCGCGGGCGGGGGAGGCAGGAACAGGCCTGGGGCTGAGAAGGCGGGGTGAGAGGGCAGGAGAGGACGGCGGGGAGAGGAGCGCAGGCACCTGAAGTGGGGCTTTGCAGGGGGCGAGGTCAGACTTTCACCTGAGGGCACTAGGGAGGCATGAAGTGTAGCAAGATTTTTTTAAATCTCTAGCTGCCAAGCTCTCTGACTTCCTTCCTGCCATCTGCAAAGCCATCCTTCTCCTTCTCAAGTTCCTCACACATTTCAGTCTGGCCATCAAACTCAGCAGATCTTTGCTTCCAGAACAGCTGCATCCAAGCCAGGAAGACCTCCCTCAGGTCCATCTCAGCTAATCCTCCTAATCCTCCTCCCCTCTTCCTACTTCAGCCAAAGATTCTGCCACTACACGTGGGCAGCCACCCAGGCTGATTCTCTGCCCTCCCCGGTCCCCTCTCTCGGGAAACGGCCCCATCCTGGGCTTCAGCTCCCACTCAGCGTCATCATCTCTCACTCATGACCTATTCAGTTCACTCATTTTCCACTTCTCTCCCCCTGCATCCCTCCACCAGCCATGAGGGGGTCAGAGCTTTGCTCTCGGGGGTTTACATTCCCCAAGCCAGAGACACCTCCACTTGGTCTCAAGGACACCTGCCTCCACCCAGCTGTTCAGGCCAATGACCTTGGATCACCCTGGGCTCCTCTTTCTCTTACCTCCCACCAACAAAACCAAGGCACCCCACATCCAACGTCCTAGGCCCTCCTTCCCCATGAACCTTTAACTGGCCTTTGAGCAAAACATCCCAGCCTCTAGCAGCCACTGGGCCATCCCTCTGCTGGGAACAGCCTTGAGCCCAAAGCCTGTCCCCAGAAGCCCCCTCCTGCAGGAAGCCACCCTGATGCCCCACCACACCCCAAAAGCAACGCTTCCTCCTGACCTCCACCAGCCCAGCTGGCACGCCCGAGATACTGTCTCATGGCAGGGACGATGGGGGCGTTTCTGGCGTCCCTCCCTCCACTGCCCGTGAGGGCAGAGCTGAGGCCAGGCACAAACCCTTGCTCTGCCAGCAGCTAGCTGTGAGACCGTGGACAAGTCACTTTACCTCCTGCTGCTTCTCACAGGGAGGTGGTGGCGACCCGGGCACTGACCCTGGGGAGAACTTTAAGCAAACCGTGATGACAGCACCCCAGGGAGCACTACAGCTGGGGAAGCGACAAGAGGGACAAATGGCAGTGAGGGTGGGGGGCAGAAACAGGACAAATAAAGCAAGATCCTCTATATGAAGAAAAACACCACACAGAACAACCAACCTGCCAGGACAGTAGGACAAAAGGATACACACTGGATACAGGAGGCGGCCCAGGGGATCGTGGATGGGAATAAAAGGGAGTTTTATACACACGTGTTTAAATACATGTTTGTCTCTGTATATATTTATATATAATACATGCATTTATTACATTTCTATTATATTACATTTATTACATATCTATTAAATGCATATCTAATATATGCATTTATTACATATCTATTAAAATCATCATATAATGCATAACAATGTACATGTCTGTATTTGTTTTATTTTTTTTGTTAATAAAAAATATGACTTATGTTAGAAGCTGGTTAAATAAAACTCCCAAGTCTGCTACTGAGCCTGGCTAGGGGCTCAGCAGGCCCAGAGGCTGGCTTGGTGTCCCACTGTGGCAAACGGAGAGCTCCCAGCTGCTGACAGGCCTAAATGGCAAAACAGGACTGGGGAAGGGGTGGCCCTGAGGGAAGGGGACAGGCTGGGGACCTCTGCTCATCCAGCTAGAGAGACAGAAGTCTGACAAGAAGAAACAGCCCCTCACGCGACAGCTTTGAGACGAGGCGGCAAACAGGCCGCCGGAAGGGCCCCTGAAACCACGGGCAAGGACCGGATGGGGGCTTTCCCATGTTTTTATCAACTCTGAGACATGCATTTTCCCCCACTTTTCCATTTCTGAAAAGGGGGGTGCATTACAACCAACAGCTGTGTAGAGCTGACAGAATACGGTTTGGCTTCACTGCTGGCTGAGTGGTGAGGGCAGCACCTGAGCCCCACTGAGCCTCAGTTTCCCTGGTGAGCAGCTGGCATGCCAGTCCTGCCCCACAGGCTGACCCAGTCCCTCTGCCAAGCGCATAGTGGGTGCAGGGGAGGCAAAGAGGGCAGGATGGGTAACATCCACGGGGTGGGGTGTCAAGTGCAGCCCAATGAGGGGCCTGCAGGCAGGGCTGCACCTTTGGGGGGTGGGCTTCCTGAGCAAAGGAACAGCTCAGAGGCGCAGTTTGATAAAAATGCTGAGGGGATGGGCCCAGGGGAAGGAGGAAGGCAGCTGAGCCTGGCTGGGACCCTCACCGGCCCCACCAACCAGGACTCCCAGGATAAGTCTGGGAGGGACCTGGGGACTGGTATTTTTAACCTCTGGTGAGATGGAAACAGGCAGGTCACTTTCTCAAAAACAGAACAGGTGAACAGCATCGGCTGCACTCCCCTTTCTCCATCCCTATATGTCCATCAGTCAGTCTGTCAGCCAGTCAACAATCATCCACAGGGCTCCTGCTGCACACGGAGCTGAGAACACGGGGCACACTGTTTCTCTCCCACGGTTTAGAATCCAGTGAAGCAGCCAGGACTGAAGAGGAGCTCACAGGAGACCTACTATATCCCAGCAGGGCTACGAGGGTTGGACAGCGAGCCAGGAGGGCGTCCCTGGGCCAAAGTGGGCCCAGGATGGTGTTAAGAGGATGAGACTTCACAGGGTGGCAGTGGGGAGAAGATCTTTCTCTCCTGAGAGAAAGACAGAAAAACATTCTCAGGGCTGCTTGATGCCAGAAGGGAAGGTCCTCCTGGTACCCAAGCAACACAGCTGCATCTCACAGTGATGCTGAGCCAGAAGCCGGGACCATGGAAGGGGCGGGTGCTGACTGGCAGGGGGAACAAGGGGACTCTCTGGCCACGAGGTGAACATTCTGGATCTTGATAGGGGTGCAGGTCTATCAAGGTTTGTCAAGACTCATCGAAACGCACACTTAGAACTCTGTGCACTTTATTGTACATAAGTTACACTTCAGTAAGGTGATGTGGGGAGTCACACACACACATTCCGTGAAATTAGGGGCACTGTGCACAAGTGAGAGGTCACTGGGCACACTCTGTGGCGAGAAGACCTGCGTGGCAAGAGCTTGAGAGGCTGAAGGGAGCCCAGCAGGGGAGGGTAAAGAGCTAAGAACTCTTCTTGGCGGTCCCCACCCCCACCTAGCCTGGGGGCACGGCGTGTGAAGATGGCAGAGGTGCCATGAAGGGCAGGAGGGAAGTTAAGAGTCCAGCAAACTGTCACCACCACCCTGTGAGTCAGGGGCGGTGGGCATCCACCTGCCCAGCACCACACAGTGGACAAGAGGCAGCACCCACCCTCTGGAAAGGGGACTCCAGGGAGCTCTCGCTAGGGGGCAGCCTGGAGGAATGAGTCCCCCTTCACCTCCAAGCTACAGAGCCCACTGGGAGCTCCTTCCAGGGCCCCAGGGGTCATTAACAAGGGTCCTGCAGCTGCAGAATTCCCCCTCACAGTGCTGCCAAGGCTGCCAGGCTGGGGCAGAGGGGACACAGGAGGCGGGATGGGGGTCACCAAGAAGTCTGCCTCCCGCCTGCCGCTCCAAGCACAAGAAGCACTTCGAAGGGTTAGTAGAGAAGGACGGAGTGGGTGAGAAGAGGGGATGGCAGCTCCAGGGGCATCAGCCCTGCCTCCGACCCTCTTACCCACAAAAAGTGCATTTGGTTCCTTTCCCCTTGGAGCACACACTTAACACAGAACTGAGAACAACGACAGCCCCGAAGACTACCACCTCCTGCTGAGCGCTTACACTGAGCCAGGCACTCGCAAAACACTTGTCCACGCAGGACCTCACATGATTGACACAAAGGCTCTCGAAAGAAACATCTGTTACTATTCTTGTACTTCTGGTTCTCTAACCTGGGATAGAGAAGGGAAATAACTTGCCTCCACATCACAAGGTTAGAAGGGGCAGAAAGAAGACTGGAACCTGGGAGGCTGACCCAGGCACCCCTTACCTCTGGGGGTCATCCCATCCATCCCCCTACTGCTGGCCAAACTTCTCCAGCTCACCCTTTACCTGGACGATTTCTGCACAGAGCAGCAGCATCTACACCCACACTGAACACCGCAGGTGTTAAGTCCCCAAAGCCGTGTAATCAGAAACGGCCCCCGTGGTGCGAGGTTCTGGGTGGCCCAGACAGCAACCTCAGCAAGGTCCCAAAGAAGGGAGCACAGAGAAAGGGCAACCTGACCAAAACCCACTCCCTGCTGCCTCAGTTTCCCCGACTGTGATATGGTCTTAATGTCTTGTCTATCACAGAATATGACAGATCCTGGAGGTGGTGAAACAGCCTCTGGACTCCAGAACCAATACCATTAATATGCACAATAATAATACAGTTGAAATAGTCTGATGGCTGGAATTTGCTTTATGGTATCTACCAAGAGAAAAAAAGTGTGGGGTTGGGAGAGGGGTAACACAAAAAAGATCAGCAGAAAGCCAGTAATGGGTACACAGGGTTGATTATATATGCTATTCTCTCAACTCCTGGTGAGTGCTTTTAAATTTCCATGATAAAAAGTTAGTAATAATAATAACAATGAGCAAAGTGAACCCCCACTGCCAGCTCCCGGATCCACCCGGGCCACCTTCAAGACTTTCTGCGTCTGCACTCAATTCAGCCTCACAAAGAACCCCCGAGGGAAGTTCTGATACAGGGGAGGAAGCTGAAGCCCACAGGGTACTGCCTTGGACCCTGTCCTCTGTTTACAATGCCAACATTAATTGCCTAGGGTTTGGGGAAGGCAGTAAGGGCTTGGGGATGTGAGCCCATGGGAGCCTTCGCTAATGCGCTGATAATCACCACCACTCTCAGCATCACCACCCCACCACCCCCACCAAAGCCACTAATGTGACCAGCAGCACGGCCACCATCACCACGGCCACTAACATTTTCCTGAGCACCTGCTATATGCCAGGCACATGGTAAGCACTGAATATCCATGAGCACTTCTGAAGTGGGTTTCCTGTCATTCTCATTCCCCCAGTTGAGGAAACTTAGGCACAGAGTGGGGAAGCCCTGTCTGTTCCCAGAGTCACACCATCGCACTTGATGCCAGAGCAGTCTGCTGTGTGCCCTCTGCTGCCCTGTGGTTCAGAATGCCAACACTGTTCCCCATGTGCCTTTCGGGAAGGCAGTGGGGACCTTTGGAGTGGAGGAGTCAGCATGGGACCCTCGGAGAACAGTCATCACAATGAAAACAACAGCAACGTCAGTTGCAAGTTCCCAAAAGCCTACTGCAAGCCTGGCGTTGGGGAGACAGCACCGTCTCATTCCAGACCCTACAAGGGAGCCATCATGAGCCCATTTCACAGACAAGGAAACCGAGACCCAGAAAAGGGATCACTTATCAGGGTCACACTGCAATTAGGTGGAAAAGCCAGCATTACCTCCCATGTCTGCCAATTAGGGATTCACAGCCCTGAAACAGGGGGTTCCTGACCCCCTGAACTGTCAAACAGATCACAGCAACATTCGCAAGGCTGCTGGTGCATGTTATGGGTGTTATTTAAGCCTCACAATCGCCTTCCAAAATTGGTAGTGAGATGAACCCATTTAGTCGCGAGGAAAACTGAGGCCCAGAGCTCGCAAGCCCCTGGCCTGCAAGCCACTCAGCCAGCAGTGGCAGAGCCTGGATTTGGACCAACAAACAATTGGCTTCCAGAGCCCATGCTCTTGACCTCCACGCCAACTGGCAAGCACGATCCAGGCCACAGGCAGGAAGGAGGGGTGCAAGGAAATCACAATAGGGTAAAGACACTGGGACTGGCAGGTTGGCTGTGCTGAACAGGAGGGGAGCAACTTCCTTCAAGATGCAGCTGCAAAAGTACCAAGAAAGACCAAATGACCCAATGCAGGCTCTTGAACCAGCAATGCCACTTCCAGGAGTTTATCTCACAGACATACCCACTTCCCGATAAGATGTGGACGCGTACCTTCCAGCTCTGCACACCAGGAAACGCCTCCACACCCACGTTAAGTAAGAGAGGGTTCACCCACCCTGCAGAACACCATGCAGCCAAGAAAAAGACAGGGTGTGCAATACAGTCTCCCAGGGAGATGACCTGACAAAAGCGAGGTGCAGCACAATGGGCAGAGCGAGCTGGCCCGTGTGAACTGTTTCTGAAGACATACACAGTACATAAATGTGTGTGCACAGAACATTAGGACTGAGGTGCTGCCCCTCGGGAGGCAAACTGGGGGTGGGGGGCAGGGAGGCCAAGGGGGTGGAAGGAGAGACTTACTATGCTTGGGTTTGTAATTTGTACCACGTGCATGTAGGGCTTGGAAAACAAGAATGAGAGACAGAGAGAAAGAAGCTGCTTCCTCCTTGGAGCCCTCCAGACCACCCAGACAGAATTAATCATATCCCCCAGCAGCTAATCCAGCCCTGTGGACAATTTATTTCTAGCCTCCTCCTGGACTGGGTCCCAGTATCCTAACTGAGCCCCAGGGCCCTGGCACACAGTAGGCCCTCAGGAAGTTTAGGTGGGGAACGAGGGAAGAAACAATTCCCTGTCACTGTGAATACACAAACTTGTACACAAAACTAATTGCCACCAAACTAGGAAAATCTTAGAAAACTCTCTCCATTGGGGGATCTTGCATGTCACGGAGACGTGAAGGCTTCAGTCTGTGGGGACAAAACTCTAATGGTGGCAGGGAATTCAAGGGAAGGAATGAGGAGGGAATCCTTGGGGAAAATTCAACCAAACATTTCCCATGTGTCTCTAGTGTGACAGGTCCTACTCTGGGGAGCCGCCTCAGACAGGCCCTCTGACCTTAAAGAGGGGAGAAAAACTCAGATATGAACAGGAGAGTAAGTGGGGTGGGGAGGGATCACTCTGATGGGGGGGGCGGCTTACATCCATGGACCAGTAGCTCAGGCAACTGCTGTTTCCACCAAGAGGGAGGAGGGTGCCTGGGGAGGAAGGCCCAAAGGGGCAGGGCCAGACCACCGCAGCCCCCACCCTCTCCCCTGCTGTGGGACAGGGAGAAAGGAATGCCACGTTTTCCTGTTTCCAATTAACTTCCCCCCACCAGCAGCCTTCTGCATTCTTGAGACCAGGAGTCAAAACGGCCACAGGGGAAAGCTGGGACTGCTGGCGGGAACTCCACTGGTGGCTGGGCTGGGGGCTAGAAGGTGGCCCTCAGGACCCTGGGAGGGAGACCCCCTCACCCCAGCCAGGGCACCCTGGCCCTTCCACAGCCTCAGGGCAGGCGGTGTGAGAAGACCCCACATCCCCAGGGAAGGTTGGGAAGGCCCAGGAGGCCTCTGGGAAGGAAGTCAGCAGTGGGGGGCGGGGAGGGTACAGGCCTGACCCTGTGGGCCTTACTCATGCTTCCCCACTCGAAAAAACCAATCTCTACTTTCAGGAAACACTCACCCTCGAGATCTGTGTGTTTCCTAATGCCCATCTTCTCCAGCCCCCCACCCCACCCGCCCCCAGGAATTGTTATTACTTAAGCCTGTCATCTCAGGAGGGAAGATATTTGCACATCAAGAAAAGGGCAGCAGGGGAGGGGCAGCACCGGGGCTCCCTCAAAACACTGCCTCTCCAGCTCTGCTGACAAATACTGAGTCCCTGTCCTACTATGCCTGGGCCCTGCTATCTGGGTTGGAGTCCCCTCTCAGCCCTGGACTCAGTTTCTCATCTGTACAATGGCAAGATCATCTGTGTCACCTCCCTCACTGGGCCATCCCCAGCCACCCCCGCAAATGTTTATTTAACACCAGAAGTGCTGAAGGGGTAGGGGCCCGTTCAGAAAGCTGGAAGGCAGCCTATCACCAAAGTGGATTTATTCACAGTCTCCCCTTTGCCCCCCACCCCCACCCCAAAGCACAGGGAATTCCTCCAGGGTGCCTGCCATGGCTACTCCCCCTTAAATGCCCAGCACCCAACACTGCTCCCCGCCCCTACAGGCAGGCCATACCCCCTCTGCTGAATGAGAAATAAAAGTTAACATGCTTGGATAATACTTTCCCTACCTCAAGGTCCGTTAAAGGAACTCTAATTATGCCCAACTGCAGAGGACTAGTGAGGTCAATGGCCTGCCTAAGGTCACAGAGTGGGACAGGGGGTCTGACCCCCGGGCCAAGGGGAGAAAGCTCCCTGCCAGCCGCATCAGGTCACCGTGGAGGCTGACAGGGCAGAGTGACTGCAAAGGTCCCCCACAGTTCAGCCGCCCTCCCAGCAGCAGCAAGCCGGGCCAGGTTCCAGCTCAAGTGGAAAAGGAGGATGACAGTGGGGCTGCTCCCAGGTGCCCCCAGTGCCCTGCTCGGCCAAGCCTGGGGCCCTCCTTTCCCTGACTCTCCACCTCCAGCTCCCAGGTTCTGTTGGCAAACACTCTGCTCCAACCCCAGGGGCAACGATCCTGCCCTCAGCCAAGCTTCCAGGTCCTCCTTACCCCTTCCCAAAACCAGCATTCAGGAGGGAAAAAAAATCCAACACCTTTTCCAGGTATTATCCATATTCGAGACCCATGTCAACAAAATCAAAAGGGACAAAATGCCACAGAGAACCTGACAGTTTGAGCTGAGCTGGAGAAACTTGAGAAGGTGAAAATGGGAGCTGTGTGACCCCAGGCAAGTCATACAGCCTCTCTGAGCCTCCATTAGCCTGTCTGAAAAATGGGAATAACTGTCCTTCTTCCTCCTTGGGCTGGGGCCACTCATAAGGCACGCAGCCATCAGCCAATCCATAAAGCTCCCTGGGTAGACAGATGTTGTTATTTCCGGCTTGTAGGAGTTGGGGAGCCAGGGAGGAGGGTGGGGTAGGTAAACATGCTCCTCAAGTCCCACTGGACAAGGGCACACGGGAAGGGATGGTTTCTGAGCTGTCCACTGTCCCCAATTCCCACCACCCGGTACGTCGGAGGTGCCTGCACCCCCCACCCCCAGTCCAGGTGAGAGACGAGACTGGAAGACCCAGAGCTCATCATAAATCTCAGGTCTTGGAGTCTTGGGTGGTCCCACAAACTGTTTCCCAACAAGCACCCTCGGAAAGGAGGTGTGAGCGCAAGGCCAACACATCCCCCAGTGCAGAAACAGCACCTCCCCAGACTGCTACTGCTCTGCTGGAGGGCTGTGCGACAAAAGCGGCTGATTGTCAGGACAGAAGGCTGGGCACAGACAGCAGCCCACGGGCTGGGAACACCAGAGGGCTGGGACCTGTCACCCCCGCCACCCGGACAGACGACACGGTGGCCTCTGACCCCACCTCCCAGGAAGTTCAGCTGCTTAGAACCACAAAGCAAAACAAAGGGGCGCGGAGGGGAAGGAGCCGCCGTGCCTTCCAATCACGGCTGGCTGCGGACCCAGAGCCAGCCCTCCCGCGGCTTGTCGCCCCGTTCTCCGCTGGCCGCGGACCAAGGCCTGGGCAACCCCCGCTCCCTTGTCTCCCCGCGGCCGCTCGTGACAGGAGCCGGGGAAGCAGCCGAAGGGCAGCCAGGGATGGGAAAACCAGATGGCTCCTTCCCGCCTCCCTCCTCCTCCATCCCTCCCTCCGGGAGCCCGCGGCCTGGCCGCCCTCCCCAGGGCCCTGGGGAGGCCGCGGGCCCGGCTCGTCCGGGCTCACCCCAGGGAAAGGGTTGCCTTTGTCTAAAGGTCACCACCCGAGCGCGGTGCCCGGGCTGGGCCTGGTACCTCCCATTCCCAGGCCGAGGGGGCGGAGATGGGGGGCCGCCCCAAGTCTCGGGAGGTGACAGGGGTAAGACTCACCTCCCTCCTTTTACCCCCACTCTCCCCCCGCGTAACGGCCCCCTCCGGGACTGGACAGCAAGCGGGGGAGGGGGCTCAACTCCTTTCAGTGCTGGGGAGTGGGGGACCAAGTCAGCTCCTTTCATTGTTTAGGGGCGGTGGGGAGGGGGAGACCCAGTAGCCTCCTTCCGCATCCATCCCTGCCCAGCCTGCCCGAGGCCCCGTTTCTCCCGGCACCCCCAGTAAGGATTTGGGGAGGGGGGCGCAGGGGACGGGCGAGAAGCGGAGATGAAGGCTCGCCACCTCCGGCCGGGAAATCACCATCCTCTGCCCCACTGCCCTCTTCTCCCCCGAAAGGCGGGGAGCACGGCGAGGGGAGGGGTCCCCGATCGGGGGAGGGGGGTCTCCCGCCCCTCCCCCCGTGGAACGTTAGGTCTCGTTTTTCCGCCGCTCCATTGTATCCCCGGCAGCCGGCGGGAGGGCCGGGGAGGCACCGGGCGCCGGGTTTGGGCAGGGGAGCAGGGGTGGGGTGTCCCCGCAGGTCGGGGCGGCGGTGGTGGTGGGAGAGACGCGGGAGGTGGGGGGGCTGCCGGGGGTGGTGGGCGCCGAGCGAAAAAGGAGGCAGCGGGAGCTGCGCCCCGGTTGGGGGGCTGAGTGTGTGAGTGTTGGGGGGGTGGGTTCGGCCCCGGCTCCGACCCCCCACACACACACCCTCGCCGCCAACCCCCACTCCCCCCTCGCTTTTGCGCCCTGTCACAGCCCCGACTCGCAGGTAGAGAGAGTTAAGAGATTTAAAGAGAAATTGCTACATTGTGAGAAACTCACCCTGATGTTTGAGCAGCCGTCGGCGCGGGGTCTCCGAGACGGCCCCGCACGGGCTGCAAAGGGAGGACCCAGAAGGGGCCGACCGGCCGGGCCGGTCAGCGCACTGCCTGATCGCATGGCGGCCGCCCGGCAGCCTCCAATAGGCCCCGCCGCCGCCCCGCGCCGCGGCCCGGCCGCCCCGGACCCGCGCCCGCCCCGGGGAGGACCCCTCGGGTTTGGAAAAAAAAATTTTTTTTTTTAATTAAATGCAAAAGAAAAAAAAACCTTACAGGTTTTGTGTTCCGCCCCCCCCTTCCGCCACCACCGCCTCCTCCTCCTCCCTCCGCCCTCGCCGGGGGACGGGCTTGGGGGGGAGGCCCCGCCCCGCGCTCCGCGCTCCAGCCCAGTCTCGGGACGCAGAGCGGCGGGCCCGCGAGCGAATGGGAGGCCGCGGACTCCCCGGGAGGGCGACCTCCGCGCCAGCACCGCCCCCTCCCCAGCCCCAGTCCCGGGGCTTTGGGGGAGCGCCTTCCAGGCTCCGGCGCAGTCTGTCGGCTGCGTGGAGCAGTGCTGCGGCTTGTGACGGGAACCAAAGGGCTTCGCGTTCTCGGATCCCGGGCGCCAGGCCCGGCAGGGGAGGGGGCTCCATGAGCCCTGGGCGCGGCCCTGACGCAGGGGATGGTCGCCGGGCGGGAGGACGTCCCCAGGGCGAGCGCCGAAGGTTCGCAAAGGTAGACGGAGGCGAGGATAGAGAAGAGGGGAGGCTTCGCAGGTGGGACCGCGAAGGAGCCGGAGTACGAGCCAAGAGGGGTAAAGGCGGTGGGGGCCTTGGGGCCACCGGCCCGGACACCCGGCGTGGCTTGATCACTCACCCCAGCCTGTCTTTGCCAAGCTGCGACGGCTCCGGAGAGGGCGCCGGGGACGGGGTCCGTTCTGCCTCCCGAGGCCTCTCGGGCCGCGCTGTTGGGATTCCCAGAAGCCCCGCGACGCCTCGGTGATGTGGGGTCCGTTTCCGCCCAGCCAGGCCGTGAACGGCCTGCGGGCGGGACGCTTGGTGGGTGCCGACTGTATGCCCTGCGCCTGTCTGGGAGCCCTGCGGGGATTCAGACGAGCAGGACCTGCGCTCCTTGGGCGCACAGACCGGGGCGATTTATATTCTGGTCTCTTACTATCATTTGTCTCTCCAGTGTCCTAGCAAAGCTATGTGCCTACAAAAACTGGTCAATAAATTTGTGTTGAATAAATGAGTGATTGAGACATATCTGCGTTTTAAAGTTTAGTATTTATCCTAGTATCTTGGTACAACTCATTATTTAAGAGACCACAAACGTAATACAGCGGGTAAATCTATAAGTTAGTGCTCATCCTCTGAAAGTATGTGACCCTTCAGGGAGCAGCAACATACACACAGACTTTTTTTTTAATGATTTTTCTTCGTTTGTTTTTTGTTTTTTTCGGCATCATTAATCTACAGTTACATAAAGAACATTGTTTACTAGACTCCCCCCTTCACCACGTCCCCCCCACATACCCCTTCACAGTCACTGTTCATCAGCGACACAGACTTTTTTGAGTTGCCTTTCCAGTTGCTACGATTGAGCCTAGGCTTTGGGTATTCATTATCTAATGACAAGCGCAATGTTGCCCATCCTCAGTACTGCCCACTGGCGAGAGACCACTAGTAACCCCATCTCACAGTGCAGAGAACTGTACCGGCTGAGAGGAAGTGCTTTGCCCAAGGTCACGCAACCAGGAAGTGGGGCCTGATCTGAGCTGGATGGCACTGTGTCTGCCATAACCAGCTCAGGGGAAATCAGAACTTGAGGACTCAACTGGTTCAAAGCAGATTTGAGGCATAGATATGTGTGGGGGTAGAGGAAGGTGACTGTCCAAGTTTATCCATTCATACAGGAAGTATTGAGTAGTGTGTGCCAGGAATATAGTAGTGAATAAGAGCACCCTGGTTCTTGCTCCTGCACCCCTTCACAGTCTATTAGGGACACAGTATCTAGTAAACAAATAAGCCACTTACCCTGTTGCCCCCATGCCCTCCATGGCAGGTCCCAAGTCTCTGGAGCACTGTGATATCCTCCACCCCTAGAACAGTGCCTGGCATTTGAATGCGTGTTCAAGAAAGGTATGCTGGACAAAGAAGTAATACCCACCCTCTCACAGGCACACGGGACCTTTTAGGAAGGTGGTCCTCAAGCTGTGCCATTTGGAATAGGCCTGGCTGGGTGTAAAGGAAGCCAGCAAAAGGCCAGCCCCAAACCTAGCCAGGCCTGGCAAGGCTCTGGGAGTTAAGTGGCCAAGGCCAGTGTAGGGATCAGCATGGGCCCAAATGGAAAGAGACCTGCTGTCCTTTGGCGGTGGCATATCTCTTCCCTTTGGGAAACATGAATATTGTTTCAGGTAAAGAACTGAGTTGCCAGAGAGATCAGGTAGCTTCAGCAACTTGCCCCAGGGCGGCCAGGGTGAGGACTAAACCCATTACACCCAGTATTTTGTCACCAGTTTTATTTCTGAGTCACCAGATAACCTGGGGCAAGTCACTTGTTTTTCAGCTCCTCCATTTCCTCATCTGTCCAATAGGAGTGTGTCATCAGATACCAAAATCCATTCCCCCCGTAACATTTTTTATGAAAAATTTCAAACATGGAAAATACAGAAATCAGTAAACACCTAAATACCCACCACCTACATTTGCCATCGGCATGTTACTCTTGCTTTACTCCGCATCTATGCATCTCCATCAAAACCATCTTATTTCTTGATTTGTTGCAGATAATCTGTTTACCACCTCCGGAACACATCATTAACCATAACCAGGTAATCCTCACTGTATCTCGGCTATAATAAGGGCCCCCTGGGATAGGCACTGGCTCTCAATTAAAACCCAATTCTTTTTTTTTTTTTTTTTTGTGAAAGAGTAAGGGACAGAGAGGGAAAGAGGGAAGAAACCAGAGCTAGGTCACACAAAGATTCAAATCCAGCTCCTTCTGTCCCCAGAGTCCAGACTTTGAAGACTATAGAGAGGATGAAATGAACAATAGCCATGGAAGATCTTTGGGGACAGTGACAAAGCAGCAGACAAATGTTGAGATAACAGGACCAGAGAAGATGTACCCATCTTTCCTCAACCAGAAAATACGTTGCACCCCTGTGTTCATCTGGGCTCCTGGTAATTGGGTCGTTGCCTGCCAGTTTGGGACTTAATCCCAAATGGGTCATACATAGTATTTCCTCTTTCCTAACATAGGGACGGTGATGGACACCTCCCAGACACTTGCTGAATGAATAAAGGGACCCAAAAAAGCATGCTACCAGGCAAATGGCTTCTACAGGCCCCTGCAGCCATTCAATAGCAAGGGTAGCCATAGGCATCAGGCCTGGGGTTTTGAAAACCCCATACCCCCAACATGAGCTTGGATTTCTGGGTCCCTCATTTCAACGTTTAATGGCCTGTTTTAATTATAACCGTGCAGCTGAAAAGGAACATCAGGAAATTCCCTATATGCTGTGGAAGGGTGCAGTACATTGGGCAACTAACCTGCACTCTCCCAGGGGCCTGCTTTCAGAGCACTGTTTCCAAATCCCTCTTACCCTCCCAGCCCTCAGGCCAGACAGCTCCCCTCCACCCCGGTATAGTAGCATTTTTCTACCCGCCCACGCACATTTCCACTCCTCTCTCACCGCACCCCCAGCTCTCCTAACCCAATTCTAATCCCCTTCTCCTCCTAGACCTGCGCTTCCTACCCAGCCCAGTTGCCAAGCTCCTACAGCTCCTACACTTACAAAGGTCTAACCTGATTGCCATCTCTCCACAGAGGGGGTGGTTCCCCTATTTCCTTTTTAAAATAAGTGGTTTGTACCTCTGAAAGTCAAAACAACGCCCATCACTGCTCCTCCCTTCCACTAGCAGCTGCAAAACCGAATACTTTGCCAACCCAAGTTCTGTGTCTTGAGCTGGTGCTACGGTTCTTAGTTTTCAGTCGAGCAGTACACTCATGATCCGTGCACTTTTATGCTTGCCTGTCACACTTCAATAACACGACGGGACAAAACAAGAAAAAGCCTCGCCCAACCCTAAAATATCCCTGCATCCCTCCAAGTTTCCTTCAATGGGACGTAAGGGGAAAAACTTCCATCAAAGACCTTTCCGGGATCCGAGTTTTAGCCGCTGGACGGGGGAAACACGTAGGGCACTGACTCCGAATGACCTCCGCCCTCACTGCTCCCTTAAAATATGGCTCGTACAGAGGCCGGGCGCTGCCCTAGCTCCCTTCCTGGCTGCCCCGCCGCGAGGGCAGAGACTGAGCAGCAACGAAATCAGGCAGCTGCGAGCCCAGCCCGGCCTCGGGTCCTCGGCGTGCAAGTGCGGGGGGCGGGGTCTGCCTGCCCATTGGTCCAAACTTGGGGGCGGGGCAATGCTCCATTCCGCCCCCACCCCCCTCCGAGTTAAATGGGCCTTTTTCAGACTTTTGGAATTATTCATCGGTGGGTGGGGCCTGAGTTTGTTTACACGCTGCCATTGGCTGGATTTGAATCGGCTCGACTGCGGGCAGGCCGCGGGGCGGGTCTCCAGAGGGCTGTGGCCGGCGGCTGACAGCTTCTCGGCTGAAGGGCCTACGCTGTAGGCGCTACCAGAACCGTGGGACACGGGCCTGGGGGGACTCTGGGCGGAAGCAGGTAGCGGGGACGGGCCGGTTGACCTTTCCGTCCGTCTTTGATAAATGTTAATCAAAGGGTAAGGTGGGAAGCGTTGTTTTTGTTTTCATAAAAATGTGTAAGGAAAACCAAACCCGAAACAACCTAGCTGCCCACGGATGGGGGACTCTTTAAATAAGCTGCGGTCCGCCGGACAAGAGGGACACGAAGTAACCGTATAATGAGGAAGTAATACAAGAACTGACACGGAATGAGCTCTATATGTATCTAGCCAAGGGAAAAAAGCAAAAGAGGGAGCGAAGTATATAATTTAAAAGTCTGGGGTGGGGGGGGTGTAGTGAAAAACAAGCTTTTGCTTATTAAATGTATAAAGCATCTTTGAAAGCAGAAACAAACAGGTAACAGCAGTTACCTGTGTGGAGGGAGCCCCGAGGGACTGAGATGGAGGGTACCTCTTTTTGTACTTTTGAGAAGTTTGAGTCTTGTATTCACCCAAAGAAATACGTACATGCACATAAAAATACTGAGTTCTGAGAATTCCCCCACTGCAGCCACATGCCTTGCCGCTACGGCCCGTAGGAAAACTTTTGGCTCTGGAGTCCATGGAGCCCGACCTGCGCCACCTGCACCGTGCAGTGGCGTCGGGATGGGGACACGCTGGGAATGAGTTTCTTCACCTACTCTTGCTCCATCAGACGTCCAGACCCAACCAAGGAAGTGGTTTTGTTTATTTGTTGATTTAAGCAATTTAGTGATCACCGCCGCATTTAACATCCTAGCTGCGCGGAGGGGAAGCTTCCTTAGTGCTGTTTGGGGGAGGAGGAGGAAGAGGAGGAGAAGCAAGCCGAGCTCAGACAAGCCCTTTAAGGAAAAAGAAGAGAAAATCAAAACTAGGAGAGGCCCCTTTAAGAGGGGAAGCCTGCCTTCTCCGGAAAACGACGTGAGGCTGGGAGTGGATGGGCAAAGCGGAGAGTTGTTCGGGTTTCGACTTTTACGATTAACTCTCTTCTGGGAGATCTGAAGAAAAGGATGAAAACGACTTTCTGCAGCCAATGAGTTTTGGCCTCTTAGAAGGCTATGAAAGCCACCCGTGCCTAGAGTGAAAATTTGCCAGGCTGGAAGGTGATGCAGTTACAAGTGGCTGCTTAACCGAGCTGGCGCTGCCAGTGGGGTACATACACAGATAAACTCAATGAATGGGCCAACGTTCCCAGCAGGTAGGAGGTTCTGACATCTTCCCTGGTTTACAGATGTGGAAACCAAGTCACAGAGCGGTTATAGAATTGTGAAAAGCAGGTGTCACAAGGATTTGAACCCGGACAGCTTTGCTGCAAATTTCATACTTTTAAACACTATACACTTGCCCCTAAAGACTTTCCTTATGATGCATTGTTTTAAAATCTATAAGGAGCTTAATATAGTCTCTTAATGAGGGGGAACCATTATTTTCTGCAGTAGAGTTGTGTATTATTTTAAATAAAATAATTTCTAAATTTTTTCCTAAAATCCTATACCGGGGTGAACTGTTTGATTTTTTTAAGTACCTGTCACAGAGGAGAAGTCTTGCCCTTGGCACTCCTACTCATCTGCATAATCACTGATCTGATGTTTCCTGTGTGCCAGGCACACTTCTAAGCCTTTTATATACCTTCACTCATTAAATCGTTTCATCAACCCCTGCTGTCAAAACTGTTATCATTCTCATCTCACAGCGGAAGAGATGAGGCACAAAGAAATTAAATATCTGGCCCAAGTTCACACATCTCCGTCCAGAGAAAGAAGAGGAAAACCAAAAATGGGCAGGTCAAGGCTGGAGAGGAGGGAAGGTGAAAGAGAGAAAAGAATGCGAATTAAGATAAACCATCAGGTTAGTGAAAGTGGAGAAAATGGCTTTAGGGAGATGTGGGGTGGTAGTGGCGTGTGGGGGGCAAGGCTGAGGTCAGCTTGCAAAAGGTGGTGAGAAAATAGCCAACGAGCACATGAAAAGATGCTCAAGGTTGTTAGTCATCAGGAAAGTGCAGATTAAAATCACAGTGATAAACTAATTCACACTCACTAGAATGGCCATAATCAAAAAAAGGGGAAAATAACAAATGTTGGGCACAATGTGGAGCAAAGAGAACCCTTATACACTGCTGGTGGGTACCATGGAGTGGCTGAAATGGAAAACTTTGGTGTTTCCTCAATAAGTTGCTCCTAGAATTAATATATGACCACTTGTAGACATACACCCAAAATAACTGAAAACAGGTATTCAAACAAAAACTTGTACACAAATGTTCATAGCAGCACTATTCATAACAGCTGAAAGGTGGAAACAACCCAACTGTCCATCAACTGATGAATGAATAAAGAAAATGTGTTATAGCCATACAGTGGAATATTATTTAGCCATACAAAGGAACAAAGTTCTGATAAATGCTACAACGTGGAACCCTGGAAACATGCTGTGTCAGAAGCTACATACCAAAAGGCCATGTATTGTACAAGTCCATGTACAAGGCCATATATCCTACAATTCCATTTATATGAAATGTCCAGAGTAGGCAAATCCAGAGAGAGAAAGCAAGTTAGGAGCTGGGGGGAGGAAAAAGGAATGGAGAGTGAGCACAAAATGAATATGTGGGTTTCCTTTTGGAGTTACGGAGAAGTTTTGCATTTAGATAGTGGTGACTTTTATAAAACCATCAAACAAAAACTTGTACAACTAACTTTGTGAATGTGCTTACTGCCACTGAATTGTACATTTTTAAATGGTCAAGGTGGTAAATTTTATGGTATGAAATTTCTTAACTAAAAAAATGGTGGTGAGAAAGAGAGGTGTTGAGCAAGTGGGATTTAAAAATTAATACATATCGCAGTGTATACAAGGAGAGGAGCTGAAAATAGCTGGCGAGGCAAAGAGTGGGGAGTCTGAGGAGATGGCGGCAAGGTAGGGTCCGGCCAATGCACCTGCTCCGGAGGGTTACAGAAAGCCCAGGGCGGACCTCAGGGAGGAACTTTCACAGGTCTCTGGGGGGTCCAGACCCACTCCCCAGGGTAGGAAGGGCTGGGATAGGGGAGGCAGGGTACTGTGCGTGCCCCCAGCAGCTGCCTGACCCATCCTGTGGTTCGGGAAGACCTCCTGGAGGAGGAAAAAGAGGAGTTTCATAGGAAAAGGTAGTACGGGAAAGAATGTTGATTTTCTGGGTCCAGAGTAGAAGTGAGCCTGGAGTTTCTAAAGCTCAACCTTGACACTCCCCTGATTGAAACCCTCCTACGGCTCCTTAGTGCCCTTGGGAGAAAGTCCACACTCTGCAGCAGCTCTGCAGCAGCACATTCAACATTCCCTGAGCACCCGCTCTGTGCCCCACCCTGTGTGGGCAATGCTGGGGACACAGCAGTGACAGAGACAGGCCCAGCCCTGCCCTCACCCGGCTCACACCTCAGTGGGGGAGACAGACATAAAACAAAGCATTCCCGTGTGGTAGATACAAGCCTGGTGGCAGCTTTGGGAGGTCACGCAGAGTTAACCCAGCCCCACCGAGCCTTCTCAACTTCCATTATTCCTCAAGGACTACTCCCCAGTTCCTGAAGAGTACTGCCTCTACTGTGTGTGCCTACAATTTGTTCTTTCAAGCAGCTTTTTTTTTGTTTTCCCTTAAATGGGTTCCCATGGGGCCACTTTAGGTGCATCCTAAGCAGGGAGAGTCATGAAATTACAGGTGCGATGGGCTGGTTACTTTTTTTCCTAACACGCATTAAAATAAATGCATAACCATTAAAATAAGTCACCTGGAAATGATTTCAAATGCTACTTTTTGCAGAGGGTATCTGTGACCTAGACTCTGGGGATTAGGGGAGACCTTTCTGAAGGAAATCACTTGGAAGCGAAGACGTGTAAGATGAACAGTTAGTAGACAAGGATGGAGGGAAAGTGTGCAAAGGCCCAGAGGTGGCAGCGTCAGGGAAGGTAGGCAGTCCAGGCTGCTAGAGGGACAGGAGCTTGGCTAAGAGAATGGGTGCCCTTGCAGGGACACCAAGGCTTGGGGTTTAATCCCAAGGGTAATACACAGTCATTGAAGGGTTTGTTCTCATCATTGTTTACCTTTAACTGCTATGCAATTCACATACCATAAAACTCACTCATTTCAAGTGTGCCATTCAGTGATGGTTTTCGTATATTCAGAGTGTCGTGCAACCTTCACCACCATCTATTCCAGAACATCTTCATCACCCCAACAAGAAAGCCTGTACCCACGGGCAATCACTCAGCATTTCCCTGTCCCTCCCAACCCCAGGCAACCATCTGTCTGCTTCCTATCTCTATATAGACATGTCTTTTCTGGACATTTCATGTAAATGGAACCACACAGTATGTGGCCTCATGTGTCTGACTTCTTTTATTGAGCATGATGTCGTCACGTAGTGTGGATCAATGCTTCCTTCCTTTTTATGAATGACATTCCACCATCTGATTACCCCACAGTGGGTTCATCCACGAACCACTGGATGGACATTTCTTTCTACATTTTGGCCTTGTGAACAAATGCTGCTTCATACATGTGTGTACAAGCTTTTGTGCAGACATAGGTTTTCATTTCTCTTGGGTATCAACCAAGGAGTGATGAAGGGTTTGTTTTCATTTTGTTTTCGACCTGAAATAAGATCAAACTACAGAAAACTAGCAAGAAGGGTAAAGAGAACTCCACTTGCCTAGATTCATCAGTCAGTTAACATTTTGCCACATTTGCTCTATGTCACTCTTCCAAACATTCGAGAGGCACTTGTAGACTTTGCGTCCTCTGATCCTATACCTGCTTCAGAACGGGGCCACAGAACAAAGAGGGTCCTTCCCAAACCCCAGGACAGCTATCAAAATCAGGAAATGTAACACAGATACAATAATCCTATTGTTTCATCCACAAATTCAAATCTCTCAGTTCATCTCAAAGATATCCTCTGTAGCGATAGGTTCCCCAGTCAGGATCCCATCCCCAGTTGCACATTGTATTGAATCATGTTGCAAAAGGATCTTAGGAAGGCAGAAGTTTGGTCAGCTTTTCCCCTTCTTGGCACGTGGGAGAAGAAACTGGAGCAGCGAGAATAGGGGAAGCAGGGAGACCTGCAAGAAGCTGTGTTCACAGTCAGAAAGAGAAATAGGAACCAGAAGTGTCTGAACCTCTCTGTTTGATCAGAAAAATCAATGGGACTAAACTCTAAGCTTGCTGGGAGGACCACTGACATAATGAGCTCATACACAGCACACGGGATGGAATCAGTCCCCTCTACCACCCTATTATTTCGCTATTTATTTCCGTTGGTTATCAGCACCCAGAAGTCCCAACTGCTTCAGATGCTCCCAAGAGGCATCATTATAAGCAGGTATTGTTACCACCCCCACTTTATAGAGGAGGTGTCTGAGGCCATTTGGGTGGCTATGACAGAAGACCACAGACTGGGTGGCTCATAAACAACAGGAATTTACTTCTCACGGTTCTGGAGGCTGGGAAGGCCAGACCAAAGCGCCGGCAGATTCAGTGTCTGGGCCCACTTCCCGGTCCGCAGATGGCTGTCTTCCCGCTGCGTCCTTGTAAGGCAGGAGGGGTGAGGGAGCTCTCTGGGGTCTCTTTCATAAGGGCACTAATCCCATTCATGAGGGCCTCACCCTCATGACCTATCACCTCTCAGAGGCCCCCACCCCCAGACACCATCATACTGGGGAGTAGGATTTTAACATACGAATTTTGGAGAGACACAGTCAGTCTACAGCAGAAAAATGACTTTACACAGAGATGTACAGTCACTCCCCTGAGGCCACCCAGCTAGCTAATCAATGGCAGAACAGAATTAAAACCCGGCCTCCACCCCACCCCAGCCCCACCTGTATGTATGGTTGTTGTTAGTCCAGTGAGAGAGGCTGGTGGCCTGGCCCAGGGTGGAGCTGTGGGGATGGAAACAAGAGGACTGACCCACAGGGAGGAAGGACGGCAACGGACCAGGAAGGGGGCTGAGAAAAAGTAGCAGAGATCTGGGTTGAGCCCCTCATAACAAGAAACAGTTCCTTGCAGGAGATGGAAGGCATAAAAAAGAGGTATAGAAGCTGGAATAGGCCTCCACTCCGTGGTGGGAGGAGGTGGAGTCAGGGGCTGGGCGTGAGGAATCGGGTAGAGTCCCCAGAAGATACCAAACGAACCCACAGGAAGACGCAAAGATGGAACTCAGAACACAGGAATGCCGATCTACCCCTCTCTGTGTGCGGGCCCTTTGCCCTGTGACTTTGTAGCTCCTCCCATGAAACAGTGGCGTTTATTTCCCCACCCCCCAGAACTGGAAATCGCAACTTGCTTGGGTCAGTAGAAGGCAGCAGAAGTGCTGGTCTGCAAGTTCCTAGACTAGGTCTTAAGGGGCTCTGTGTATTTCTCTTCTCTCTCTTGCTTCTCCGCCTCCTTCTTAAGAACGTGTCTGGGCTAGTGTGCCGAACGGATGCGAGGGAAAGGTAGAGAGGAGCTGAGTTATCCCAGCTGAAGTCATTCAAAACCAGCCCCTAGGTAACTAACCCACCAGAAGATGGCCAATTCATGAGGGAGCCCAGCCAAGGTCAGCCGAGCCTGGCCCAGTTCACAGAACTATCCAAATTACCCAGATATATGGGAGAAAAAAACAGTGGTCGGTGTTTTAAGCCACTAAGTTTCAAGGTAGTTTATTACACAGCTGTAACTAACTGATACAAAGGAGACACTGAGAGCTAAGATCAATGTGTGGGTATCCCCAACACCTAGTACTTTAGTGTTTATTGAATAAAAAGGAAAGCCCAAATCCTCTTCCGTCTTTCCTTCACCAACCCCCACTTAAAACTCTTATTCCAATCCCTAGATCCGAGCTTGCTGCTGCCAATACAATGTATACCCCTTCCGGGGGTGCTGGATTTGCACTCTGAGGTAGAGAATGGCACAGCTCTGGAGAGTGGGCCATTTATTAGCTGCCAGCTATTATCATTTAGGTAAAGGAACAATGATCTTAATTTCAGGGGAACTGATGATCTTGCTGAATTTCAGGAAATGAGGGGTTAGGCACTGGTAGAAGGGAGAAAAGCACCACCTCAGCCACCTATGTCTCCTGAGCTAAGATGGCTTTGACCCACCTTGCCTTTGTTACATCCTTTCTTTTCCAGATTGCACGTGGGAAACCCGCAAGGACTTTGGTAAGGATGGGAGGGTAGCTGTGAACCTGGATCCTTCTGTGAGGAAAAAACAGTCCTCTTTCTGGCGAGCAGGCACCAGAGCCACAGAGAGCATGACCTGGGTCCATTTGAAGTCCGTGGTTTCTCCGACTCAGGTCAAACTCGTTGGGCGGGTTCGGTGGTTTCCTCCTGCTGTGTGCACCTGGCAGGGAGAAGGCAGATGGCTGGTGTTTGGCTAGGTGTGTGCTCCGGAGGATAAGAGGGCGAGGAATCTGAGAGTGCTTGAAGGAGGTGATTCGAAAGATGAATCATGAAAAGTGGGCTGAGCAAAGTGACGAAGTGAGGAAAGGGTGGTGGAGAGAAGAAACCCGTGGCCACAGTGGACCCCTCCCTCCTCTGAGGAGCATCTTTTCCCCTAGCTGCACTGGGCCTTCCCTTTTCATGGATTTCCTTCCCCTTCTCTGATTCCTCTTTTTCAGTGTCCTCACCGATTGACTTCTCCTCAAATGCTTACTTTTCTGAGTGCAAATCTGGATCCCCATTGCCTCTCCTTTTCTGCCTGGTCTTCCTAAGCACACATGCCGTCCAAGGGTTCTGTGACCACAGATGCCTTGATCCCAGCGTGTGAAGCACGGTCCCAACCTAAGGAGAAGATCAGGTGGTCTGCCTGCAGGCGAGGCAGTGGTGGGAGGCAGAGAAGACCAAGGGGGCAGCTTCACCCAACGACGTCCCAGGGAGACCGTGGTGAGCATGTGACTCCCAAGACATGATCGGCCACAGCAGGGATTCCCAAACCTGGCTGCACACTGTGATCACTTTTAAACAAAACAATTCCGGGGTCACAGGAGACCTGGCTGGTGGGCCCCAGGATAGCACACTGGCCAGCACATGATTCCATCTGGGGTCGGTTGTGTGCGATCTGGTTACACCAAGAGGAAAGCTTTACCAGATGGTGAATTTGGCACCCTTAACAGATTCTCCTTTGCAATTACATATAATGAGCCCCTGTGACAGCTCTAATTGTTACCTGGAATAGTCTTGCTATTAACATTAGTAAGGTGAGGTATTTGGAAGACAGGGAAATCTGAATTTGAACTGTTTGATAAAATATTTGATAAAAATCATGGACGAGGATACAAAATTAATACACAGAAATCTGTTGCATTCCTATACACTAACGATGAACTAGCAGAAAGAGAAATCCAGAAAACAATTCCATTCACAACGGCATTAAAAAGAATAAAATACCTAGGAATAAACCTAACCAAGGAAGTGAAAGACCTAACCCCTGAAAACTACAAGACATTCTTAATAGAAATTAAAGAGGACACTAATAAATGGAAATTCATCCCATGCTTTTGGGTAGGAAGAATTAATGTTGCAAAAATGGCCATTCTGCCTAAAGCAATCTACAGATTCAATGCAATCACTATCAAAATACAAACAGCATTCTTCAATGAACTGCAACAAATAGTTCTAAAATTCATATAGAATGGCAAAAGACCCCAAATAGCCAAAGCAATCCTGAGAAGGAATAAAGCAGGGGATATCTCGCTTCCTAACTTCAAGCTCTACTACAAAGCCACAGTAATCAAGACACTTTGGTAATGGCACAAGAACAGACCCATAGACCAGTGGAACAGAATAGAGAGTCCAGACATTAACCCAAGCATATATGGTCAATTAATATATGATAAAGGAGCCATGGACGGAAAGGGGAAATGACAGCCTCTTCAACAGCTGGTGTTGGCAAAACTGGACAGCTACATGTAAGAGAATGAAAGTGGATTACTGTCTAACTCCATACACAAAAGTAAACTCAAAATGGATCAAAGACCTGAATGTAAGTAATGAAACCATAAAACTCTTAAAAAATATATAGGCAAAACTCTCTTGAATATAAACATGAGCAACTTCTTCATGAACATATCTCCTTGGGCAAAGGAAATAAAAGTAAAAATGAACAAGTGGGACTACATCAAACTAAAAAGCTTCTGTACAGCAAAGGACACCATCAGTAGAACAAAAAGGCATCCTACAGTACGGGAGAATATATTCATAAATGACATATCCAATAAGGGGTTGACATCCAAAATATACAAAGAGCTCACACACCTCAGCAAACAAAAAGCAAATAAGCCAATTAAAAAATGGGCAGAGGAGCTGAACAGACACTTCTCCAAAGAAGAAATTCAGATGGCCAACAGGCACATGAAAAGATGCTCCACATCACTAATCATTAGAGAAATGCAAATTAAAACCACAGGGAAATATCACCTCACACCAGTTAGGATGGCCACCATCCAAAAGACAAACAACAGCAAATGCTAGTGAGGATGTGGAGAAAGGGGAACCCTCCTACACTGCTGGTGGGAATGTAAATTAGTTCAGCCATTGTGGAAAGCAGTATGGAGGTTCCTCAAAAAATTCAAAATAGAAATACCATTTGACCCAGGAATTCCACTCCTAGGAATTTACCCTAGGAATTCAGGATCCCAATTTCAAAAAGACATGTGCACCCCTATGTTTATCACAGCACTATTTATAATAGCCAAGATATGGAAGCAACCTAAATGTCCATCAGTAGATGAATGGACAAAGATGTGGTACACATATACAATGGAATATTATTCAGCCATATGAAGAAAACAAATTCTACTATTTGCAACAACATGGATGGAGCTAGAGGGTCTTATGCTCAGTGAAATAAGCCAGGCGGAGAAAGACAAGTATCAGATGATTTCACTCATCTGTGGAGCATAAGAACAAAGCAAAAACTGAAGGAACAAAACAGCAGCAGAATCACAGAACCCAAGAATGGACTAACAGTTACCAAAGGGAAAGGGACTGGGGAGGATGGGTGGGAAGGGAGGGATAAGGGGGAAAAGGGGCATTACGATTAGCACACAAAATGTAGGGGGGTGACACAGGAAAGGCAGTATAGCACAAAGACAAGTAGTGACTCTTTAGCATCCGACTATGCTGATGGACAGTGACTGTAATGGAGTATGTGGTGGGGACTTGATAATGGGGAGAATCTAGTAACCATATGTTGCTTATGTGATTTTATATTAATGGTACCAAAAAAAATAAAATCACGAAAGAATTTTACATTGTGTGGTTTTCTCTTCTGGCCACGCCTAACCCAGAACCATATATTAAAGGGTATTCTGAGAAATGTGGTGCCAGCTTAGCTAGGTTGTTGCAACATGAAGCCATCGTAGGCCCAGAGGCATGTTTTTGTAAATGTCAATCAGATCGTGTCCCTCCCTTGCATTTGGCCCTTCAGTGGAGTCCACTGATTTTACATGCTATCCGTACTCCTTTTGGGGGCCCACCAGGCTTCTAACTTCCTGACTTCAGCCAGTACCCCCAGCTCTCATACCCTGTCCACACTGGTCCTCTTCAAGCTCCTCAGACCTCTGCCTGGTATTGTAATATTTGTCCTTGAAGTTCTCTTTGCCTAGAATTCTTGCTCCAGACCTCTGAATGACTGTGTGACTCCCAACTACCAGGTGTTAGTTCAAATGCCACCTCCTTCGAGGCCTTGATGGGTCACGCTATCTAAGGTTGTGCCTCTCAACTTTCAAGGTGCCCTATGGGAACCTCACTAAAAATGCAAACCCTTCTGGAATAGGACGTCTGAGATGGGCAGAAACTTGGGCATTTCAAACAAGCTGCTGATCGTGTGGCACCATGCTCTGAATGGCAAACATCTACAGCACCCAGGTCCTATCACACCATCGTGTTTCTTTCTTTCACAGCCCTCATCTCACTTCAGAATTAGCTTACTTTTTCCTTATGGATTTCTGTCTGCCACCCAAGAATGTAAATTCCACGAGACCAGGGACATTGCCTGTTCACCGCCGTATCCTGGCACAGAGCAGGTGCTCAATATTTGCTAAATGTCTAACTGCAGGAGACTCAAAGATAAACAGAGGTGGTCCCCAACCAGAGGACGCTGAAGGGTAAACACGCACTTGTATTAAGATAACACGGGTGTGGCAGAGTACGGCAGAGGCTTACCTAGATATGCTCTTTTTAATGAAGGCTAATTCTTTGTTCTTTATGATTTTATGTGTCTCTTTTTATCTCTGCAGGCTCTCAAGCCATCATGAAGTCAGTAAGGGTGCCAACTGTGGCAAAATCATGACTAATTAATACATGACTCTGTGGTTTTTGAGGCAAAGGCATAAAAAGGCAATATGGTGTCTCGTTAGCTCTCTTGGGACATTGCCTTTGGGGCCCTGAGCTGCCCTGTAAGAAGTCCCAGTGCCCTGAGGCTGCCATATTGGGGGGAAGCCCAGAGCACACAGAGAGGCCATGCATTGGTGTTCTGGCCCACAGTCCTCGCTGAGGTCCTGGTCAATACCAGCATCAAACCCCAGATAGTGAGTGAAGATGCCTTTGAGATGATTCCAGCTCACTCATAACCTAACTGCAGCTGTCTGAGAGGCCCTGAACCTGAAACCAATCAACCCCCAGATTTGTGAACAGAATAAATGATTGTTGTTATTACTGAAGCCACCATTTTAGGGCAGTTTGTTATGTGGCAATAGATAGTCCCAACCCTGGGTAACTCCTACACATCCTTTATATCTCAACTCAGCTATCTCTTGACTAAGCCAATCTTTCCTGACTCTCCAGGCCTCACCAGATTCTCAGGGCACACTCTCTTATTGGTCCTCAGCATCTCCTTGTAGCACTTGGCATCATTATTATCAGTTGCATAACTGTTTAATGTCTGTCTCCCCTAAAGACTAAGTGGGCATTTTCTGGCATACTCAATTATATATAACTCCAGGACCTTGGTTCATCAGGTCCAAACATATCTAAAACCCAGCTTGTCACTGTCCTCCACTCTTCCATCTATCCATTCCCCACCTCCTGCTGCTGCGCCCATCCCTGTGACTGGTACTGCCACCTATTCGCTCAATTGCTTGGCTTGAAAGTTTTGCCATCAGCTTTGATTCATCCCATTCTCTCCTCAGCAAATCATCTTCCCTCAAAATCAGTCCTCCTTCACAAGTTAAGCATAGAAGTGCCGTATGACCCAGCAATTCCATGCTTAGGTATACACCCAAAAGGGTGAATACAGGTAGGTATTCAAACAAAAACTTGTACGTGAATGTTCATAGCAGCGTTATTCATCATAGCCCCAAAGGCAGAAAAACCCATTGTTTTCAAGATGCATCCATATTGTAAGTTTGTGTCAGAACTTCATTTCTTTTTATTGTTGAGTAATATCCCATTGTATGGATATACCACATTTTGTTATCCACTTACAGCTGATGGAAATTTGGGTTGTTTCCACCTTTTGGCTGTGATGAAGTAATGCTGCTCTGAACATTTACATACACAGTTTTTGTGTGGGCATTACTAGGAGATTTTAAACCGGTCAAAGTGACAAAGAGACCTACCTGTTGCACCTCACTTTATTACACTTTGCAGGTAGTGCATTTTTTACAAATTGAAAGCTTTGTGGCTACCCAACACCGAGCAAATCTGTCAGCGCCATTTGTCCAAAAGCATTTGCTCATTTCATGTCTGCGTGTCACATTTTGGTAATTCTCTCAATGTTTCAAGTTTTCATTATCATATTTGTTACGGTGATCAGCAATCTTTGGGGTTACCACTGTAATTGTTTTGGAGCACCATGAACTGCACCCATAAAATATAGTAAATTTAATAAGTGCTGTGTGTATTCTGACTGCTCCACCCGTTGGCCGTTGCCCTGTCTCTCTCCCTCTCCTCGAGCCTCCCTATTCCTTGAGATACAACAATATTGAAATTACACCAATTAATAATCCTACAATGGTTTCTAAGCATTGAAGTGAAAGGAAGATTCACACATCTCTGCCACATGCCTGGAGCAGGTAGAGGCTAAGGGTGAGGCTACGCAGACGCCCCCAGGCCTGTTAGACAAGAGTCCAAACTGCTCCACCCATCACATTCTGTTAAAAGCCTCCTCTTCTGTGAAATGATGTATTAGTACTACACTGAGGGCTTGTTGTAAGGATTAAGTGAGATTGTGCAGGTAGAATATTTAGAAGAGGACTTGGTGTATGATGCGCTGTTGAAGTGTTGTTTCCTATTATGATTGCTGCTGCCACTTGTGTTATTGTTTCATCAATCTTGGGGCATCAGTCTGCCTCCCCTAGATCTAACTCTGGCCCACATCTGAAATCCCAGGTTCACTTTCCCTTTCTAAACCTTTGTTCAGGGAGATTCTGCCCAATCCACACACTCCAACCATACTTCTTAGCAAAGCGTCTGGCATGTGGTGAGCACCTAACGCCACTGGGCTGCAGGACTCCAACATATACTCGTCCTTTAAGATGCAGATTAAGTCTGAAGCTTTTTTTTGTCTGCTCCAGTCCTCAAAACCTTCTTCTTCCCCCTGTGTAGTCCAGGGAAGTTACACTCCTCCTTTAGTAGTTAACCAATGCTGCTGGTGTTCTCCAAATATTCGGGGCTATGTAATTTCACATTGATTTGCTATGTGCCAGATGCTGCAGACACAAGGATGAGTAAGAGGGTCTTGTTTCTTTGACTAGATTTTATGGTCAAATACTAAGGTACAGTGGGCCCTCAAACAACATGGGTTTGAACTGTGTGTGGGGGGTCCACTTAGATGCAGATTTTCTTCAGTTAAATACATTGGAGAATTTTTTTGGAGATTTGTGACAATTTGAAAAAACATTTTTTCTAGCTTTATTGTAAGAATACAGCATATCATACATGTAACATACAAAATATGTGTTAACTGACTGTTAGTGGTAAGGCTTCTGGTCAAGAGTAAGCTATTACTTAAGATCTGGGGGAGTCAAAAGTCATACACAGATTTTCCACTGTACCCCTGGGTCATTCAAGGGTCAACTGTACTATTCTTAATCTACTTATTCAATCAACAAATATTGACTGAACACCCATGCTGGTAAAGAGGTGGGCTTATTCCCACCTCTGCCCCTTCCTAGCTGTGTAGCCTTGAGAAGGTTACTTAACCTCTCTGAGAGGGTTTCCTCATGTTTACAATAGGAATGATGGTTATATTCCTTTCTCATCAGGATGTTGTGAGGGGTGAGTTTGTAAATGGTTTCCATTTATATTACACAATATAATTAGGGTGACCAGCTGTCTTGATTTGCTTGGCAGGGAGGAGTTTCCAGGGACCTAGAGTTTTCAGTACTAAAACCATACAAGTTCTGGGCAAATTGGGAAGAGTTAGTCATCCTGACATAGTTATTTATTATTAATAAAAGCATTTATTTTTTATTATAGATGATAATGTCTTGCTAAGTGCTACAGGAGATAGACTGTTGAATGACGCCAGACCCTGTTTTCAGGGAGCATAGATTTTATCGGGTAGAAGAAGCAAAAGACTTACACAAATAACAAAAAATAGAAAATAGAATTGTGAAATACATTCCATAACATATAGTTAGAAAAGTTATTCTACAAGTAAATATATGCCCTAGGAGATAGGGTACTGCAATTCTCATATAGTGCCCCCGAGAGTATTGCTCACAGCAGACAGTCAAAAGGCGTTTGTTGAATGATTTGCAAAACAATAAAGCACAAATGGAACCGTGCTGTAGGAGAGTTTGGTACTTATCCAGTCGGAGGAACCGTTCCATTTCCTCCTCTCCATGATCTTCACCACTTACTGTTTATTCACCGAGCCAGAGAAATGGTATTCCACTTCTGGGGGCTTGGCATTTTCGTGGCTAAATATTAAGAAGCAGAGCCCTTCCCTCCCTCCCTCCCTCCCTCCCTCTCTCTCTCTCTCTCTCTCTCTCTCTCTCTCTCTTTCTTTCCTTGGAATCAGGGTGGTTCAAATCCTAATTTCAATCAGAAGCATCCTGACAATGTCTCTGGATATCATATTTTAAGGTAGGGGACAGCCAGTAATTTTTATTGTACAACAAACATGCCACTGATTCATTCATCCCACAAAGGTGAATGCGTGCTGTGTTCAGACCACGGCGATGAGTTGGGGTGGGCAGGTGGGGGACCACCACCCTTCCCTTGAGAGAGTCTAACAGAGCACCCCTAAGCTGCAGGAGATCACAAAGAACAGTGATTCTCAAAATGTGGTGTCTGGTCCAGGGACAGCCCCACCGCCTGAGAACTCATTGCAAATGCAGAGTCCCAGGCCCCTGTCAGACCTCCGCAGTCAGGCCTTCAGGTGATGCTTGCGCAGACTCAGTTTTGAGAACCACTGTGCTAGAGAAAGTCAAAGACCTTCCTCTACAGAAGATGTAGTGGTGCCTGGTTACCCTCAAAAGTTTAAAAACACTTGAGTTTTTAAAGATGAATGTTTTTATTGAGGTAAAATTCAGATAACATAAAAGTTAACCATTTAAATGTATACAATTCAGTGACAGTCACATTGTTGTATGGCCATTGCTGTTTTCTAGTTCCAGGACATTTTCATCACCCCAAAAGGGAACCCCGTACTTATTAAATAGTCACTCCCCATTCTCTGACCTGCCCACCACCCCTGGGCAACCACTAATCTGCTTTCTGTCTCTGTGGACTCACCTAGTCTGGATATTTCCTACAAATGGAATCATAAGATATGTAACCTTTCGTGTCGGGCTTCTTTCTCTTTGTATAACGTTTTCAAGGTTCATATCATGGCACGTACCAGTGCTGCATTCCAATAACATTCCGTTGTCTGGATGCGCCACATTTTGCTTATCCTTTGTCAGTTGGTGGGCATTTGGTTGTTTCCACCCTTTGGCTATCATGATTAGTGCTGTGTGGAGCTTTTAAAGGCATTTTTATCTGGAAAGGCTGACAGGATGGCAACTTCCCTTCCACACACAAACCTCATAAATATGTCTCCACTTGGAAGTCAGGGCAAAGGGCCATTTGCACAGAGGCCAGCACCTCCAGACAGAGAGAGCACAGCCATTCTGAGGCTGGCTCTGATGACCTTCCTCCTTCCCACTTGTGTCCTCTGCCAGGTATCTTCAGGAATCGGAGACGTCTGACCCTCACGAGACTGTAAGCTCTCCAAAAGGGGGGACTTCTTAGTCTGCACTGGGCACAGAGTAGGTACTTAGCAACCAATACGTGACAGTGAAGCAAGGACACGACTCCTTTTGAAATCTCCCAGCTTTTACTTTGCTCCTTGCATTTTCTTTGTCATCTCCAGCAGAAGCTCTGAGCAGAAGACAGACTCACTTAATACGTCTTAAACTCTATTAAAGAAATGCAAGCTGTCCTAGAATTTCAGTCCCATCCTGCTAAGTGGACTGACATCTCCCTTGACCAGGGTCCCCTCCTTCCTGAATTTTGGCATCTTCATAGAAAAGGGCCCACCTGTTATTGGTTTAGGATACTCTTTGCTTGAGGGAAGGAATAGCATGTTATTGAATCATTCCAGCAGTTAAGTCCTACTTCCTGTAAGTAGATTCTCCATGGCCAGGTCTCTGTCTCCTTATTTTCTTGTCTGCCCAGCTCAGGCGTGGCACACAGGGAAGGCCTCAGTATTTCCTAATGTTTGCTAAATAAGGAAAGGAACAGATGCCTTTAAAACTGTTCCCAGGATTTAACTCCTGCCTAACTGGACTGCTGTCTCCCTATAACCAGCGTCCCCTCTTCATTTCTTGTAACTCCTTCAAAGAACACCACCAGGTTTTCAAGGTTTGAGAAGGGATGGAAGGAACTGCCTGAATTGTTTCAGAGGCCAAAGTCTTTGCTCCCCAGCTAGATGCTAATTTCCCTCTTAAAACATTTTTTGTTTTTAACTAAATATGGAGTAGAAAGTTAAACAATCAAATGTATATTTAAGATATAAAGAATATGAACCAAATGAACACCTGTGGGCTCACCAAATTTAAGAAAAACCCCCCAGCAAATCTGGCTTCCTTGTGAGCCCTTCTCCTCATTTCTTTCCCTCACCCCTCAGAGATAAGTACTTTGCTAACCTTCTTGTTTCCCTCATTTAAAAAAAATAAAAATAATCTACAGTCTCTAAACTGGATATTATTTAGTTCTGCCTGTGTTTTGAAACTTTATGAGTAGATGGAAGCACAGCTGTATTGTTGTAACTGAAATTGACTGAGTTTCACTGCTTACAATATTTCATTGAATAAATATACCGCAATTTATCCAGTCTCCTGTAAACAGACATTTTTTTCTTTTTTTCCTAAACCTTTGATTTTGGAATCATTTCAGTTCTATAGGAAAGTTTGGGAGACATACTCCTCCATATACCCCTCACTGAGTTTTCTCTAATGTCAGCATCTCTTATGTTATTTCACTACATTTGTCAAAAGCATGAAAGCAACGTTGATACATTACTACTAACTGAACTCCTGTCTTTGTTGATTTCACTAGTGTTTCTGCTAATGTCCTTTTTCTGTTCAGGATGATCCAATCCTGGTGTTTTGAGGGCTATTACAAACGTTGTTGCTTAGGACTATTCTACATCGAGTGTATATGTGCAAAAGTTTCTCTACACTCAATCCCTGGGTTTGCTGGGGTACGGGATACATTACAACTTTCATTTGATACAAGAAGTCAGATTTTTTCTCCAATGTGACTGCACCAACTTCACCCACTACCAGTCCTGTATGAGCTCGCCTTGCACCACTTGATAGAAAAAAATTTTTAATTGCCAAACTGGTGGGTGGGACATGCTCTCTGTAGTTTTAATTTGCATTTCATTGTTATTGTGGTTATGCCTCTTTTCATATGTTTCCTTTTGTATGAAGTGCCACTTCATATGTTTTGTCTTTTTATTGGGCTGTCACATTAATTTGTAGTCTTCTAAAATAACTTCAGAAAGCTAAATCTTATTGTTATGTCTTGCAAATATCTTTTGTCTCTGTCTATAAAGTGCTCAATGTTTGTCGAAGGACAGAAAGATGTCAATTTATTTCAGGAGCTTCTTAAGTCCTGTTCTTTAAATTCTCATCTACCCAGTGGCCAGGGTCCTCATTTCCTCCATCCAGGGGATAGATGACACAGCTGAAACTCAATAGTTCTTAATATTTGATAAATGAATGAAGAATCCCTCCTAAATTGAAGGGAGATGTTTAATTCCTGTCTTTGCATAACCTAGAAGGCCTATGTGATCTGCCCCTAGTTCAACCCCTTTACTCACACAGTTCTAGCCACACTGGTCTCTGCTGATCTTCAAGTGAATTCCATATCTTTCAGCCTCAGGGCCTTTGCACTTGTTCTTCCCCCAGATGGTTTTAGGGCTTCCTTCCTAATTTCCTTCAGGTCCTTGTTCCGTGTAACTTCACCAGAGAGGCCTTTACTGACCAGTATAAAACAGAATCTTCTGGAGGATTCAAGATGGTGGCATGAGAGGTGAGACAGAGAACTCCTCCCAAAACCACAAATAATACAAAAATATAGTTAATACACCTAACCCTAAAACAGCAACAGGAAAGAAGGATGAACCAGACTGCAAACAGACCTCACAAACAGAGCAGACCTCACGAAACAGGGTAATGTACCAAAGCCTTGATCCAGTGGGACCCAAGCCCTTGCCCCACCCCAGCTCACCGGCGGGAGGAAGAGAAATGGAGCAGGGAGGGGGTGGAAGCCTGGGACTGCTGAACACCTAGCCCTGGAGATGTACTTTGTGAGCAGAAACCTACATTGTGTGGTGCTCTGGAGGCTGGGGAGCTGGGACAGGCAGAGTGCTTGAGAGACTGAGATTCCGGCCATTTGGGGAGGACGGGATCCACATCCGGCTGCTCTGGGACAAAGGAAAGGCAGGTGGTCTGAGAGGCTTCCTAGCAGTGAGAGGGCTGCTGAAGGGGCGGGGTTTGCACGGGGCTTGCTGTGTGGGGGAAGGGAGAGCTGGACAAGGTTGGCTGGGTGCGCTCTGCCCAGCAGGTTGGGAACTTTGAGGAGCTTCAGGCACTCCATCCCCCTGGCTGGCTGCTCAGCTCTAAGACCCCCACTGTGACACACAGCCTGTGGAGCCTTCCTCCTGGCCTGATGGCACCGGCTCGCAAACTGGCAGTCACAGCGCTGGCATCAGGCCAGCCAGAGGGAGACCCCGCCTACAACAGCTAGAGACACAGAGCACAGAGGCTCACACCTGTGTGCTCAGCCCACTGGCTCTGACACTGGAGACAGGCACTGTAGCAGGGAATCAGGAAGCAGCTCCTTCCTCCCCCCAGGCTCCAGCACCACTCCCCTACCACCCCCAACCTCACTCTAGGGGCTGAGCAGATCCAGAGACTGGAGCTTCTGGGCCCTAGAGGGCACCACATAGAAATATGAAATATCAAAGGAACCTGGTTCAGACCCAAATCTCACAAACCCCAGAAAAAGAGCCAGATGAAACTGAACTCACTAGTCTTCCTGAAAGAGAGTTCAAAATAAAAATCATAAGCATGCTTCTGTAGGTACAGAAAAATATTCAAGAACTCAGGGATGAATTAAAGATGGAGATTCAATCATTACAAAAATTCCATACCTGAAATGAAACATACAATGGAGGGATTTAAAAGCATATTAGATGTAGTAGAAGAGATGGTAAATGGAACAGAAATTAGAGAAAAGGAATACAAAGAAGCGGAGGCACAGAGAGAAAAAAGAATCTCTAAGAATGAAAGAATATTGAGAAAACTGTATGACCAACCCAAATGGAACAATATTTGCATTATAGGGGTACCAGAAGAAGAACAGAGAGAAAAAGGGATAGAAAGTGTCATGGAGGAGGTAATTGCAGAAAACTGCCCCAATCTGGGGAAGGAGATAGTCTCTCAAGCCATGGAGGTGCATAGATCTCCCAACACAAGGGACCCAAGGAAGATAACATCAAGACATATAATAATTAAAATGGCAAAGATCAAGGATGAAGACAGACTTAAAAGCAGCTAGAGAGAGAAAAAAGATCATATACAAAGGAAAACGCATCAGGCTATCATTAGATTTCTCAACAGAAACCTTACAGGCCAGAAGATATATTTAATGCAATGAATATATTTAATGCAATGAAGCAGAAGGGCCTAGAACCAAGAATACTCTACATGGCAAGGTTATCATTTAAATTTGAAGGAGGAATTAAGCAATTTTCAGATAAGCAAAAGTTGAGAGAATTTGCCTCCCACAAACCACCTCTTGGGTGCATTTTGGAGGGACTGCTATAGATGGAAGTGTTCCTGAGGCTAAATAGATGTCACCCAAGGGATAGACAAAGAGTACAGAATATGATTCATAACATACAAGGAATGGAGGAGGAAGAAAAAGGAGGAAAAAAATAAAAGAACCTTTAGGTTGTGCTTGTAATAGCACACAAAGTGAGTTATATTAGACTGTAAGATATTAAGGGAATTACCCTTGAACCTTTGGTAAACACAAATCTAAAGCCTGCAATGGCAATAAGTACATACCTGTCGATAATCACCCTAAAGGTAAATGGTTTGAATGCACCAATCAAAAGACACAGTCACCGAATGGATAAAAAAGCAAGACCCATCTATAAGTTGCCTACAAGAGACTTACTTCAAACCCAAAGACATACACAGACTGAAAGTAAAGGGATGGAAAAAGATATTCCATGCAACTAATAGAAAAAAGCAGGAGTTGCATTACTTGTATCAGACAAAATAGACTTCAAAACAAAGAAAGTAACAAGAGACAAAGAAAGACATTACATAATGATAAAGGGGTCAGTCCAACAAGAGGAAATAACTATTATAAATATCTATGCACCCAATATAGGATCACCTACATATGTGAAATAAATACTAACAGAATTAAAAGAGGAAATAGAATGCAATGCATTCATTTTAGGAGACTTCAACACATCACTCACTCCAAAGAACAGATCAACCAGACAGAAAATAAGTAAAGAGGCAGAGGCACTGAACAATGTATTAGAACAGATGGACCTAACAGACATCTACAGAACACTCCATCCAAAAGCAACAGGATACACATTCTTCTCAAGTGCACATGGAACATTTTCAAGAATAGATTATATACTAGGCCACAAAAAGAACCTCAGTAAATTAAAAAAGATTGAAATTGTACCAACCAGCTTCTCAGATCACAAAGCTATGAAACTAGAAATAAATCACACAAAGAAAATGAAAAAGACCACAAACACATGGAGGTTTAATAACATGCTCCTAAATAATCAATGGATCAATGACCAAATAAGAACAGAGATCAAGCAATATATGGAGACAAATGACAACAATAATTCAACACTGCAAAATCTGTGGGGTGCAGCAAAGGCCATGCTAAGAGGGAAATATATTGCAATACAGGCCTACCTAAGGAAAGAAGAATAATGCCAAATGAACAGTCTAAACTCACAATTAATGAAATTAGAAAAGGAAGAACAAATGAGGCCCAAAGTCAGTAGAAGGAGGGATATAATAAAGATTAAAACAGAAATAAATTAAATTGAGAAGAATAAAACAATAGAAAGAATCAATGAAAGTAGGAGCTGGTTCTTCAAGAAAAAAAACAAAATAGATAAACCCCTAGCCAGACTTATCAAGAAAAAAGGAGAGTCTACATACATAAACAGAAGCAGAAATGAGAAAGGAAAAATCACTACAAACACCACAGAAATACAAAGAATTATGAGAGTATACTATGAAAAATTATATGGTAACAAACTGGATAACCTAGAAGAAATGGACAACTTTCTAGAAAAATACAACCTTCCAAAGGCTGACCCAGGAAGAAACAGAAAATCTGAATGGACCAATTACCAGCAAAGAAATTGAATTGGTAATCAAAAAACTACCTAACAATAAAACTCCTAGACCAGATGGTTTCACTGCTGAATTTTATAAAACATTTAGTGAGGACCTAATACCCATCCTCCTTAAAGTTTTCCAAAATGCAGAAGAGGAGGGAATACTCCCAAACTCATTCTATGAGGCTAGCATCACTCTAATACCAAAACAGGCAAAGACACCACAAAAAAATAAAATTACAGACCAATATCCCTGATGAACACAGACGCAAAAATACTCAATAAAATATTAGCAAACTGAATTAAAAAATACATCAAAAAGATCATCCATCATGATCAAGTGGGATTCATTCCAGGGATACAAGGATGGAACATTTGAAAATCCATCAACAAAAAGGACAAAAACCACACGATCATCTCCAAAGATGCTGAAAAAGCATTCGACAAAATTCAACATCCATTCATGATAAAAAATCTCAACAAAATGGGTGTAGAGGGCAAGTACCTCAACATAATAAAGGCCATATATGACAAACCCACAGCCAACATCATACTTAACAGTGAGAAGCTGAAAGCTTTTCCTTTAAGATCAGGAACAAGACAAGGATGCCCACTCTCCCCACTTTTATTCAACATAGTACTGGAGGTCCTAGCCACGGCAATTAGACAAAAAAAAGAAATACAAGGAATCCAAATTGGTAAAGAAGAAGTTAAACTGTCACTATTTGCAGATGACATGATATTGTACATAAAAAACCCTAAAGACTCCACTCCAAAACTACTGGAACTGATATCGGAATTCAGCGAAGTTGCAGGATACAAAATTAATACACAGAAATCTGTTGCATTCCTATACACTAAGGATGAACTAGCAGAAAGATAAATCAGGAAAACAATTCCATTCACAAATGCATCAAAAAGAATAAAATCCCTAGGAATAAACCTAACCAAGGAAGTGAAAGACTTATACTCTGAAAACTACAAGACACTCATGAGAGAAATTAAGGAAGAAACCAATAAATGGAAACACATCCTGTGCTCATGGATAGGAAGATTTAATATTGTCAAAATGGCCATCCTGCCTAAAGCAATCTACAGATTCAATGAAATCCCTATCAAAATACCAACAGCATTTTTCAATGAGCTAGAGCAAATAGTTCTAAAATTCATATGGAACCACAAAAGACCCCGAATAGCCAAAGCAATCCTGAGAAGGAAGAATAAAGTGCGGTGGTGGGGGGGATTATGCTCCCTGACTTCAAGCTCTACTACAAAGCCACAGTAATCAAGACAATTTGGTACTGGCACAAGAACAGACCCATAGACCAATGGAACAGACTAGAGAGCCCAGATATAAACCCAAGCATATATGGTCAATTAATATATGATAAAGGAGCCATGGAAATACAGTGGGGAAATGACAGCCTCTTCAACAGCTGGTGTTGGCAAAACTGGATAGATACATGCAAAAGAATGAAACTAGATTCTTGTCTAACCCCATACACAAAAGTAAACTTGAAATGGATCAAAGACCTGAATGTAAGTCATGAAACCATAAAACTCTTAGAAAAAAATATAGGAAAAAATCTCTTGGACATAAATATGAGCAACTTCTTCATGAACATATCTCCCCAGGCAAGGGAAACAAAAGCAAAAATGAACAAGTGGGACTATATCAAACTAAAAAGCTTCTGTACAGCAAAGGACACCATCAGTAAAACAAAAAGACATCCTACAATATGGGAGAATATATTCATCAATGACACATCCAATAAGGGGTTGACATCCAAATTATATAAAGAGCTCAGGCACCTCAACAAACAAAAAGCAAATAAGCCAATTAAAAAATGGGCAGAAGAGCTGAACAGACACTTCTCCAAGGAAATTCAGATGGCCAACAGGCACATGAAAAGATGCTTCACATCACTAATCATCAGGGAAATGCAAATTAAAACCACATTGAGATAACATGTCACACCAGTTAGGATGGCCAACATCCAAAAGACAAACAACAACAAGTGTTGGCAAGGATGTGAAGAAAGGGGAACCCTCCTACACTGCTGGTGGGAATGTAAATAGTTCAACCATTGTGGAAAGCAGTATGGAGGTTCCTCAAAAAATTCAAAATAGAAATACACCCAGGAATTCCACTTCTAGGAATTTACCCTAAGAATGCAGAAGCCCTGTCTGAAAAAGACATATGCACCACTATGTTTACCGCAGCACTATTTACAATAGCCAAGAAATGGAAACAACCTAAGTGTCCATCAGTAGATGAATGGATAAAGAAGATGTGGTACATATACACAATGGAATATTACTCAGCCATAAGAAGAAAACAAATCCTACCATTTGCAACAACATGGATGGAGCTAGAGGATATTATGCTCAGTGAAATAAGGCAGGTGGAGAAAGACAAATATCAAATGATTTCACTCATCTGTGGAGTGTAAGAACAAAGAAAAAACTGAAGGAACAAAACAGCAGCAGACTCACAGAACCCAAGAATGGACTAACAGTTACCAAAGGGAAAGGGACTGGGGAGGATGGGTGGGAAGGGAGGGATAAGGCAGAAAAGGGGCATTATGATTAGCACACATAATGTAGGGGGGGTCACGGGGAAGGCAGGATAGCACAGAGAAGACAAGTAGTGATTCTATAGCATCTTACTACACTGATGGACAGTGACTGTAATGGGGTATGTGGCATGGACTTGATAAAAGGGGGAGTCTAGTAACCATAATGTTGTTCAAGTAACTGTACATTAACGATACCAAAAAAAAAAAAAAAAACCAGTATACTCTGACACTCTATCCTCTTTCCTTATTTTTTTTAAAGTATAACCATATTATATTCATAAGGTATTGGTCTGTCCCCCACTAGAGGTATGCTGTGGAGTACCAGAGCCACCAGCTATATGTGGCTATGATGTGGCTAGTCCAAACTGAGACGTCCTGTGAATGTAAATATACACCAGGTTTTAAAGAATCCAAAATAAGTAAATTATCTCATTAAAATTTTCATATTGATTACATGTTGAAATAACATTGCAGGTTGAATTGTTGATTAAAGTTGATTTCACCTTTTTTGTAACCTTTGTTTTAAAAAATGATTACTAGGAAATGTAAAATTGTGTCTGACACTCGGGGATTGTATTTCTTTTGGGCGGTGATGTTCTGGAATATAAGCCTAGGCAGGAACGTTTGTTTCTGAGGTACAGACACTGCTGTACCTCAGCGGAGAGCAGAAACTCAGTAAGCAGTATTTGCTGAATTAAGGAATCTGAAAGTAGAATGCCAGTCCTTTTTGTTGTCTATCCCAGGGATCCATTTTTAAAAAATAACAAAACTTTGAAGCATCATTTCCATAAAAATCACCCATTTTAGGTGTATAATCCAACAATTGAGTGAATTCACCACATTGTACAACCATGACCGTCCCTTTTAGAATATTTGCATCTCCCCAATCGGATCCCCTCATGTCCTTTACAGCCCATCCCCATCCCATCCCAAGGCAACCACTGTGCGTGGTCTCAGTACATTTTCTGTGTTGGATTTCTAAGGAATGAATCACTGTGTCCCTGACCAGACCGGGCCATTGCTCCTCCCGTTTCTGTCTGTCTCTCAACGCTGCTGAGCACAGGGCCAGACCCACACATGGCTCAGGGTTTGCTCAAGGGAGGCGGGTGAGCTCGCGCCCGGCACCCTTAGGGGTTCTCAGCCCCGCGCCTTCCCAAGGCCCCGAAGGGCAGGCCTGGGGGCTCGTGGTCCGCTGCCGCCTCCTGAAGAGCACGTGGGGCCGCCTCGCCGAGCCCCACAGCCCTGCGGGAGGGGCGCCTACTCCCCAAGCCCTCCTCGCGGGGACGGGGACTGCGGCTCCCAGCGGCCCGCACGGGCGCGAGCTCCGCATCAGCGCGTCCCGGGGCGTCCCCCGGCGGCTCCTAACCCTGCAATGCCTTCTCACTACCCACCCCCAACTGCCCTCCTCGCAAAATGGCGACCAACCGCCTCTCTTCCCGTCCGCCGCGGGCGCCTAACCGCGCTGAGCCCCGCCCCGCGCGTGGCCACGCCCGGGCCACGCCCCTCGGCGTTGGACGAATAGCCGCCGAGGCCGCTCCGTCGGGCCGCACGCGCTGGGAGCCCGGGCGTCGCAAGGTGCCCGCGAGGATGCTCCGGGCTGCGCAAGGCGGCTGGGGCCGCGCACGCGTGCCCGCGTCGCGGGTGAGCTCACAAGATGCCCCGGGGGCAGGCCCGGCTGCGCGAGCCCCAGAAGCGGGTAAAACCCGGTTGCTGCCGCCCCGGCCGCCTCTCTTCCTCCCTATCCCCATTCCCGCTCCTGCGTCATTTTCAGTCTCACCCCTTTCAAATCTAATTTGTTCATACATTTCTTTTTGAGGGGGCCCATCTCCCTTTCGAAGGGCGCCCCTCGCCCCGCGTCACGCACGCACTGTCGGCCGTCCCAGCAGCTCCAGGCCTCGCTGCACCCCTGCAGCCCCTTCTCCCCTGGATAAGACTCAGCGGCCGCTGGCCACTGCACCCCTTTTCTTACCTACGCCGCCCCCCAGGCCCCAACTGCCCCCTCGCACCTCTCCAGCTCGTACCTCGGGCCCTGCCCGACCTCCGCATTTTCTGCATCTTGACCTTGGATTCGCCGCCCCCCACTTCCAGGTTCGTTGTGCTAAAAATTCTCTTTCCTCCTGAAGAGTCCTCCTCACCTTGGGGACCCAGGTTTGTTTCTTTTTAGGATCTTCCAGCAAAAGCAAAACTTGACTGCACCCCTCCCCCTCCTTTTAGGAACTTATAGCAAAAAATATCTTCTTCACAGATTTTTTTTTCCGTCCAGGATTGCTTTGCAGCAAAAAGCTTTCCTTTCCACCAAGGATTTTTTTGGTATATCTTTCCAACTCATTAACAAACCATTCATTCCTAGTTTCTGTCTCGTCTGATTTTATTTTCCCAACCCTCCGACAAAAGTCTCTCTTGATCACCAGTTCTACCCAGTTAGGCTTGTCCCAGCGAAATCCCCAGGTCCCTCCCCAGAAAGGGGGGATAGGAAAGGAGGACAAAACAACTTTTTCTTAACAACAAAACCCTTTCTCCCACCTAGTCTCTCCCGTTTGCTATTGCTTCCTTTCTTCTAAAAGCTGCCATCTCCTCCAATTTCTCAGCAGTGTCCTGGCTTCCTTGGGGACCCAAGTTCTGAATTGTCCCCTTCCTTTCCAGCACCTGCTCTTCAGGACAGAAGAAGTTGGACGAATCCTGAATTTCCCACCCGGCGTTCCAGGAGGCAGTACCCAGTGGTCTGACCGTTGCTGTCCCTGTGGGTCCTGACCTGGGCCCTCCTGTTCCCTGGAGGATCCCTCACTTGCTCTTCCGGTGAGTTTCGGCCCTTCCTCGGTGGATTCCTTTCTTTCTTGGAAGTGTTTTTAATCCCTCCAAAAATCTCTGTACCAGTGGTGAGTTTATTACAAAATTGCTGTTTGGGAAATCAGATAAGGAAAGGGGTTATTTATTGTGCATGTTGACCTCTCTGGAGGAATGCAGACATTTATTAGACTGGCTTATGTTCCCTTGCTTATTGCAGAAATGCCTTTTCCCTCTCTAGCCCAGGCTAGCAGCTTAAGATACCGACAGGCCCTGAGTGTGATCAACCAGACTGCGCCCTAAGCGACGCCAGTCAATGCAAATGGCCGTGTAGAAATGCCAAGACAGTGTTGCAAGAACTTAATTTTTTTTAAATTAAAGTATTGTTAGTATACAATCTTATGGTTTCAAATGTACATCACAGTGATTCAGCAGTCCCTGTGACCGACCACCTTACATTGTGACTGCAAATTACTGGGCTCCTTTATCCCCCTATCGCCCCCCCTCCCACCACACTGGCCCCAACCCCTCCCCCTGGGTAACCACTAGTCACCTCTCAGTGTCCATGAGTGTCTTGCTGTTTTGTTCCTTATGTTTTGCTTTGCAGAACTTAATTTTTTTTTTGGTGCAGAGACCAGAACACTGTCTCTGTGTGAAACCTTTTGATCTTTAAAAATGCTGACAAGTTTAATAAATATTTAAAGACAGTGTAAGCCCCTTACAAAACATGTCTGGTGGCCGCCAGTTTAGAAGTTTTGTTTTCGGGTTTCTTTCTGTGTTAGACACACTTACACAGATACATATCCCCCTGGGCACATGCGTATATGCAGGACTTGTTCTCTTTAGGGCCGAAGTTCTCAAACTTCTTGATCTTAGGACTTGTCTACACTTAATTATGGAAGACCCCAAAGAGGCATTTTGCATGTGAACTTTATCTGCTGATATTTGCTGTATTACAAGTTTAAACTAATAAACTTTAACAATATTTATTAATTCATTTTTAAATAGCAATAGTAGACCAATTCTATGTTAACATAATTGACATTTTTATTAAAAGACTGTTTCAGAAAACAAAAAAATTAGTGAGAATAATAGCAGTTGTTTCTTATAACTGCTTTTGCATTCCACCTCTTTGGATATGTCCTGTAGCCTCTGTAAAGTTTCCCTGAGAATGAAAAAGGCAGATATTTTTATGAAAATAGTTTTGACCTTGTTGATTTCCTGAAAGACTCTTGAAGACCTGGGTGCTCCCCACATTGCCGTCCACCTCACCATGAAAACTGCTCTTCTAGATTTTAGTGCTTATTTGCACCTTCTGTTAGGATCAGCTTTTAGAGTGAGAAACTTTGGTGTCTCTTTTCTTCGTTTAGTTAATTCTGGGTAAGAAATTTTCCTGGAAAGTACAGTCAGAGGCTTCTGATTGCTCCATGTCTTTGTCTTTCACAATGTAAACTTTAAATCTGCTCTTTTCATGAGACATCGGAGGAAATGAGTTAAATTTCTGTTAAAAATTATATTGTTTAGTATGGCCCTGGAAGATGACTGGTTAGCCAGAGACGGGTAAGATTCCTCAAGGGAGGAACAACCTAAGACAGGCACAGTCGCAGGGGGGCCATCAGGTGAGAAATTGGGGAACAACAGTGGTGAAGCATAGAACCTCACCCCCCCCTGTGTTGAGAGAAAGCTTCTGCATCCATGGATGTTTTATTGCCCTTGTCTAGCTCGGATTAGCACATAGTCTACAGGCACACACCTGATCATCTACAATTGCTCTCTTACAACACTAAACTATGTTTTCTACCTTTATCTTACATCTACCTACCACTTCAGCACTTTATTAAAAGTAAAAATAGTAATAAAGGGAGAAATGTGGGATCCACATATAAATCAAGTATAAAAATCAAACAAATATTCATATTTGACCTGATTGTTTATAGTTCATAATGCGTGATCAAAACCGAAAGTTTCTGTGATGAATGCCCTTCTACTGTTCACCATGTAAGAACTTATTCACTATGTAAGAATTCGTTCACCATGTAAGAACTTGTTCGTTATGCTTCAGAAGATTGGAGACTGAAGAGAACTAGGCATGAGATGGATTAATGACTGTGCATTGAGCATTGAACCCCCTATATAGAATTTTGATCAATAAATATGAGAGATGCCCTCTAAAAAAAAAAAAAAAAAGATAAGTCCTCCATTTGAAGCAAAATCCTATTGCTGCTAAAATATGAAAAATACTAGCTATAAAAAAGTTATCTATATGAAAATTAGTAATTTAAATATTTATTATTTCAATTTGAAATAATTTCAAAAATACCTTAAATGACACCAAAAATTTTCCTTAAGGTTGTGACAAATATTGCGAAATATATGTCAGATCATGTTGATAATCTGGAATGATGTTAATCATTTTTGTAAATGATTCATGTATTTCTAGTGCTTAATTTTACCCCCAAATCACGTATATGTTAAAAAATAAATAAATAAATAAAAACCAGGTAAAAAAAAAATTATATTGTTTAGATGGCGAGAGGAGGGAGTCTTTCCTGACTAGTCAGTTTAAAAATGTGGGTGCTGAGTATTACACAGGAGTCTGTGCCTCAAGTGTGGAATTACAAACACAGTGGAGTGGTTATGTGTGAGGGCTTTGAAGTCAGACTACCTGGGGATGAATCATGACCTTGATTTGGGGGAACTTACTTAACTTCTCTGGACTTTACCTTATCTGTAAAATGGGGTTAATAATATAGCATATTGCCTCAAAGGGGTATTGTGGGAATTAAACGAGATGATAAATACATGGTTAGAGTAGGGCCTGGTATATGATAAAGCCTTGATAAATGTTTGCTTCTACTCTTACTATTATGATGATGACTATTAAGGGGCCTGGCAGGAAGGTAAGTGAGGACTGTGGGAACTGGAGGCCACAGCCTTCTCCAGATATGGCACCGTCTGTCAGCTCTCTCTTATTGATAACTATCAGGGAATATCAAATCTGATAATTTTTAAGAGAAGCCAGAAATCCACATATTTAGTTGAAATCTCTCCATTAAAAAAAATGTCAGTGGCTGATCCATTTTTATTTTATTTATTTATTTTTCATTTTGTTATCATTAATCTACAATTACATGCAGAACATTATGTTTACTAGACTCCCCCTTCACCGAGTCCCCCCAACAAACTCCATTACAGTCACTGTCCATCAGCATAGTAAGATGCTGTAGAATCATTACTTGTCTTCTCTGTGTTGCACAGCCCTCCCCGTGCCCCCCACCACATTATACATGCTAATTGTTAGGCCCCCTTTCTTTTTCCTTGCCCTTATCCCTCCCTGCCCACCCATCCTCCCCAGTCCCTTTCCCTTTGCTAACTGTTAGTCCATTCTTGGGTTCTGTGATTCTGCTGCTGTTTTGTTCCTTCAGTTTTTCTTTGTTCTTACACTCCACATATGAGTGAAATCTTTTGGTATTTGTCTTTCTCCACCTGGTTTATTTCACTTAGCATAATACCCTCTACCTCCATCCATGCTGTTGCAAATGGTAGGATTTATTTTCTTCTTATGGCTGAATAATATTCCATTGTGTATATGTATCACATCTTTATCCATTCATCTACTGATCCACTGATGGACATGTAGGTTGCTTCCATTTCTTGGCTATTGTAAATAGTGCTGCCATAAACATAGGGGTGCATCTGTCTTTTTGAAACTGGGTTCCTGCATTCTTAGGGTAAATTCCTAGGAGTGGACAGGCCTATGTTTTATAATAATGTTAGGACTGGGGAAATCAGGAAAAACTTTCATAGGGTAAAATCTGCAGGTCTGTCCTTTCATGCAGCTTCCAGCAGCCTGCTGTTACTCAAACATGATCACTTCCTCCCTGTAACACCGATGCAGAGTGAAAGAAGAGGGTGGTGCTTGTGTTAAAAAAGGCTGATGGTCCAACAGGTTGGGACTTTTCAGATAGGAAGAGAGGTGGCCCAGTGGAATCCTGTCACTCTTCAGTGTTATGTGAACAGTATTCTCTAGGTTGAGGGAGCATTTAGGCCTGATTTTGAAGGGCTTCATTTGGCAAAACTGACTAGAGAGATGTTGGTCAAAGGAAACCACACAAATCAGGGTTTTGAATTCAGATGCTTCTAGAGGCCTGGCAGGGCATATAAATGAGAGGGTGGGTGGGTGTGAGAGAACAGGGAGTGGTGAGGACTGTGGCAAACTGACGGGGGCATGCCCTGTCTAAAGTAGCTACAGCTTCTTAGCTCTAGCCAGTTGTTACTTTGCAGGAATGTGGACTCAGTGTTGACAGATGCTCAGATTTTTTTTTCCGGAATTTTAAATACAAATTGGGAGTCTTACTTAATGTAGAATCTCTTAATCTGTAGTGTCCAATTTGGTAGGCACTAGCCACTTGTAACTATATAAATTTAAACTGAATTAAAATAAAATAAATAGTCACTCAGCTGCACCAGCTGCATTTCTAGGTGTTCCTTAGCTCTGTGGCTGTGGCTGTCATTAGTGTGGATTTAGAACATTTCTGTAAGCACAGAAAGTTCTTCTGGAGAGTAATACGCTATCCAAAAGAACTCTGACAGATTTTTCAATTTGATAACTAGTAGAAAATATTTAAATTTACTGCAGGCTAAATAAAACATCTTTGTAGACCAGATAAACATTCAGATTTTTCCGTCCCTCCAAACAATGCCACAGTAAACGTTATTTATCTAGTGTGGACTTCCTGCTGCAGTCTAGAACCATATGACAGGTTACTCCCCCAAAAGGTAGCATTTCGCAGAATTTTTTCTCTTCCTACCTGCACCAGTCATGGAGTGATGACCCTGTCTTAAAAGAAAAAAATCGAAATTGCATGGGATCGCCAGTGTTGACTTAAATTGTTTTTTAAACAATGCAAAAATGTTGATGAAACAAGGCTTATATTCCTAGAGCTTAACAGTTCTTGTGTTATACAGTTCTCTCTGCTATGAAGTCAGCATGCAGTTAAACACAAGCCAAGCAACCGAGCCAATGTAATTCAAAATACAAACATGCTATTTTGTTGAAGTTTAGCTGCTTCCTTGAAACAACTACTTTGCTGACTGCCCCACTGAGCCCTTCTGTGTTTAGCAGACCCTGTGATGTCTCAATTCTTCCATCCTTTCTCAGTTTGAACTGCACTAAAACCTCCATTTGTACCAGGATGCCTGTTGGCTTTTAATTGAGCCAAAGGCATTACAATGAGCTAAATCCACCTCTAGCTTCTTCTCATTAGCCTGTGGCAGTAAAAATAGTCCTTGTTGGCCTTAGTGCCATTGTAAACACACCCTAGGCATTGAAATCAAATGGTAGTACTTGGTTATAGAGTGCTAATCCAATCATCTAGATACACTGATTTTTTCTCTTTTAGGTAATTGTTAAAATGAAAACACATATAAAATTCTTGGAAAGAGTATTTGGACCCTTGGGGATATCTACAAGGATCCAGGGCACCACAGACCCTGCCCCACAGGGACATGGAAGGTGCTGACACTTGATGAATTGAATTTGTCTGATGACAGAACCCAAGTAAAGTCAGTATCAGCTGAGGGGGGCTTGCTTTACTATGTGGAAAAGCACGGCCGTTGGACTTTGGGCTTGCTTGCCTGAGGTTGTAACCAGACCGATGTGTTCTATGGACTTTGGGAGTATGCTGGAAAGCAGGTGATTCAAGCGTTGGGGGATTCCAGAGACAGTCTGTCTCCCATCCTGGCCCCACCCAGCACCTCTTGTGTTTTCTAGTTTAAAGGGTACACAGTGTGGTCTGCCATTTATTCAATAAGGAATCAGTATTGTGTGGTGGATAAGCACACAGTTCTAAAGTCAAATTATCTGGGTTTAAGATCTGGCTCAACTACTTGTTAAGTACATGACTTTGGACAGATTACTTGTCCTCTCGGAGTCCCTTTCCTTCCCTGTAAAATGGAAGTAATAATAGAACCAGCCTCTGGGTAGTGAGGAGTGAGTGAATGAATGCATGTAAAGCACTTGGTGTAATCCATGAGAAGGAGAAAATGCTTAACATCTTATTTTACAAAATACTACTTTATATTTTATCAGCTTGTTTTATTACTGGGAGATGAATAAAGCTGGGTTCTTTGCTCCTCGGAGGACTGAAAACAGCTTCCAGCAGCCCTGTAAAAGAAACTTGAGAATTGGCAGGGAAATCATTTTGCCTCTGAATAGAAACTAATACAGTTCACACATACCCTTTTCTCTGCAGTCTAGAAACCTAGGAAGTTCTGAGAATGCCAGGGTGTCTCCAGTCTCCTTTGGTGGCCAAACCTGAATTCACATGTTGCTCTTTGCAGTCTATTTATTCCGCTTTCCTCCGAGTCATCCTAGGTGTTATGATTTGGTCACCAGGTGCTGTCCTGGACTCCCTGGGGATTATTTAAAACACGGTGTATGCATTATGCACCTTTCTAAATCCCCCATGTTGTGAATTCTGGAACTCAGTCAGGTCCCAGAGCTGTGGTCCATGTCTATGGACCTGTATTCAACTTTGAATTTGAGCTCCCTCCGTGGGCTACACACGCAGACACACAGGGAGATCCACAGTGTGAAACGCAGGTGTTAAAGGCACAGCCGTTCCGTTACATCTCAACACAAAAAGAGTTTAAACAGTACGCGCTGATATGGCCTGGAGTCCAGGCCCAACTCCTGGTATCCTAGCGTCCACCAGATTTGTTATCAGTGAGTCAGTGCATGTTTATTAAGTGTTTAGGTGTGGATAGAATTATTCATAAAAGCCAAAATGGAAACAATCCAGATGCTGATCAGTAGACTAATAGAGGCAGAAAATGTGGCCTATACAGACAATGCAATGTTTCCTGGTCATAAAAAGGATGAAGTAATGGTACATGCCGCGAAATGTGCATTAACTCAGAAAAATGCCATGCTTACTGGTAAAAGAAGCCAGACATAAAAGGCCACATCTTGTTTGATTCCTTTTGTATGAAATGGATGACCCTGTGATGGGAACATCTTTGTTTGCATGCGTCGTAACTTTTTGTTGAGAAACTGGACATGCTGAACATTCCAACGCGGGGACTCTGGGAGTCGGATTTTCCCTCTACCCCAGGGCTGCCTGTTGCCCTTCCTCGTGGTTGTAACTGTTCAGGGACTTTTCTAGACTATTTCTGTGGACTGTTCTTTGTCAAATGCTGTCAGTGAAGACTCTTTCCATTATTATTTTTTTATTTTTTATTAAGGTATTATTGATATACACTCTTATGAAGGTTTCACATGAAAAAACAATGTGGTTACTACATTCACCCATATTATCAAGTCCCCCCCAGACCCCATTGCAGTCACTGTCCATCAGTGTAATAAGATGCCGCAGAGTCACTGTTTGCCTTCTCTGTGCTGCACTGTTTCCCCGTGATCCCCACACCATGTGTACTAAACATAATACCCCTCAATCCCCTTCTCCCTCCCTCCCCACCTGCCTTCCCCACCCCTCCCCTCTGGTAACATCTAGTCCCTTCTTGGAGTCTGTGAGTCTGCTGCTATTATGTTCCTTCAGTTTTGCTTCCTTCTTATACTCCACAAATGAGGGAAATCATTTGACACTTGTCTTTCCCACCTGGTTTATTTCACTGAGCATAATGTCCTCCAGCTACATCCATGTTGTTGCAAATGGTAGGATTTGTTTCTTTCAGCTGAATAGTATTCCATTGTGTATATGTATCACATCTTCCTTATCCAGTCATCTACTGATGGACATTTAGGTTGCTTCCATGTCTTGGCTATTGTAAAAAGTACTGTGATAAACATAGGGGTGCATATGTCTTTTTGAATCTGAGAAGTTGTATTCTGTGGGTAAATTCCAAGGAGTGGGATTCCCAGGTCAAATGGTATTTCTATTTTTAGTTTTTTGAGGAACCTCAGTATTGCTTCCACACTGCTTGAACTAGTTTACATTCCCACTGGCAGTGTAGGAGAGTTCCCCTTTCTCTGCATCCTTGCCAGCATTTGTTGTTCCTAGTCTTTTCTATGTTGGCCATCCTAACTAGTGTGAGGTGATATGTCATTGTGGTTTTACTTTGCATTTCCCTGATAATTAGCAATGTGAAACATCTTTTCATGTGTCTTTTGGCCATCTGAATTTCTTCTTTGGCGAAGTGTCTGTTCATATCTTCTAACCATTTTTTAATCAGGTTATTTGTTTTTTGGGTGTTGAGGCGTGAGAGTTAACCCATTGTTGGATGTGTCATTTACAAATATATGCTCCCGTACCGTAGGATGCCTTTTTGTTCTGCTGATGGTGTCCTTTGCTGTACAGAAGCTTTTTAGCATGATGTAGTCCCATGTATTCATTTTTTATTTTGTTTCCCTTGACATGTGTTCAGGAAATGTGATGTGTTCAGGAAAAAGTTGCTCATGTTTATATTCAAGAGATTTTTGCCTATGTTTTCTTCTAAGAGTTCTATGGTTTCATGACTTACATTCAGGTCTTTGATCCATTTTGAGTTTCCTTTTGTGTGTGGGGTTAGACAATAATAAGTTTCATTCTCTTGCATGTAGCTGTCCAGTTTTGCCAACACCAGTTATTGAAGAGGCTGTCATTTCCCCATTGTATATCCATGGCTCCTTTATCTTATATTAATTGTCCATATATCCTTGAGTTTTATCTGGACTCTCTAGTCTGTTTCACTGGTCTGTGGGTCTGTTCTTGTGCCAGTACCAAATTGTCTTGATTGCTGTGGCTTGTTGTAGAGCTTGAAGTCGGGGAGTGTAATCCCCCTGACTTCATTCCTCCTTCTCAGGATTGCTTTGGCTATTCGGGGTCTTTTGTGGTTCCATATGAATTTTAGAACTACTTGCCCTAGTTGCTTTAATGTTTTCAACAAATGCCATCCCCATGGCTACTCTACTTGCTGCCTGAGTTCTAGGTTAGGCAAAGTCAAAGCAAGACCTTTGTGTTAGCTTTTCAAGAGCCATCCAGGTCAAGAGAGACATCAGTTCTTTGATTCTTTGAGAACAAGATTGTCTCTGCTCCCTCCTACACCAGGAGGCCCCAGGTGGAACTGGGTGCTGTCTGCAAACTGCAGTGGAGCTGGGGAGTGGGGTGGGGCACGGGGAGGTTACAGTGTCACAGGCTTCTCCTACCAGGTTTCAGTCACCATTTTCTTGATAGGAGTTCACTTGGTTACTATAAACCTCTGACTTTTTTCCAGAGTTCTGATGAAGTTTTTCTCAGTGGGGGCACAGGTAGGAAGTTTTAAATTACTAATTCAATCTTTTTACTTGATACAAGTCTACTCAGGTAGTCTGTGTCCCCTTGAGTTAGTTTGGGTAATTTGTATCTTTCTAGGAATTTGTCCATTTCAATCCAAGTTTCCTAATTTGTTGGCATGTAATTGTTTGTAGTATTCCTTTATAATCCTTTTTGTTTTTGTAAGGTCATTAGTGATGTCCCCTCCTTAATTTCTGATTTTAGAAATTTGAGTCTTTTTTTTTTTCTCTCTTTCCTTTCTTGAGATAAATCCTACTAGTTTAGATGCTACATAGTTTATTCCTTTCCTTTTGGTAGTTACACTTAGACCCCTTTAGAGTTTATGCTTAAAATATAAAATCAATCATTGTCACTTTCTTTTTCCCAAATGATTCAGAAACCTGTGAACTCTTAAGCCTTGAGTGAGAAAAGTCTATATTGCTCCTTAAATACAGATGTTGCTGTGTGTTGAGTTCTGGGCTGGCTCCCACCTTTCCTTTGTCTGCTGCTGGTATTATTCCACACCTTCCAGCGTTATTTCTGTTGAGAAGTTTGTCACCAGGCTAGTCATCTTCCCTTTGTAAATCATCTGATGCTGATTTTTGGTAGATTTTAGGGTGTCCTCTTTGTCTTTAGTGTTCGGAGTTCTGCTGCATGTCAGGGAGTGAAATCATTTTCATTTATTCTGCTCTGGCCTTGGAATGATTGGTTGTTATTAACCCCATGTCTTCAAGAATCAGACCTTTCAGCCTGGCATCATGTGCTTCTGCAGTCCCGGGAGCTCCTCCGTGATCTCCTTAGTAGCCTGTCCTCCTGTAGTGTCTCCTCTTTCCTCATTTCCCTATTAGACACAGGCCTGGGACTTTTGCATCTGCTCCTCATATTTCCTCAATTTCTCATTCATATTTTCCATGTCTTTATCTCTCTGTGCTGAATTTGGGGGGGAGTTCCTCAGATTGCTCTGCTGATTAATTATTCCTCTTTAGCACTGTTTAATCTGCTCTTCAACCTGCCAGTGAATTTTTATTTAAATGCTTTTCATTCTACGTTTCATTCTAGGAATTCCAATTGCTTCTTTTAAAAGATATTTGCTCTTGTCTCATACTGACTTTTTCTTTTCTTGTGCTGGGTTTTCTCATCTCTCATTGTCCTGGTTTTTTTTTTTTTTCTTTTAGTTCTTGGAGTGCTTCTCTAGGCTTGTGTGCAGAGTTTCTCTTTCATTTCTTTAGTTGTCCTGTGGATGTCACAGCTCTTCTGGGGTCCCAGGTCTCCATTTCCTGTGAGCTCAAGGTCCTGTTCCTTTTCCCTTATGTCTACTTTGACCCCATGTGCCAGCCTCCAAGGCAATGCTCTGTAATAGAAGTTTAATATAAGGCATATATAATTTAGAATTTTCTAGGAGCCACATTGAAAAGTAGAGGCAGACAAAATTAATTTTAATAACACTTAACCCACTATATCTAAAATACCACTACAACATGTAATAATGTAAAACATTACAGATACATTCTTTCTTTTGATTTGCATTAAATCTCCTAAATCGACTGTGTATTTTATACTCACAGTGTGTCTCGACTTGGGCCTCCCACAGTTCAAGCGCTTCAGAGCCACATATGCCTTGCGGCTGCCGTATTATGCAGCAGCTCCCAGTCCTGTATCTGAGTCTGATTTTTCCCCTAAGGCAGACCCGAGCTTGTACCTCCGAGTCGTCTTTGAGTTTTCACATTTTTCCTGGCAACTTGGGGTTTTACCTGTCTCTTGAGCCTGGCTATGTATTAAAAATTATCTTTTGTCATATTTGTATATGTTCATTGCTGGAGAAGAAGGTCGGTTCAGTCCATGAAGTTGCTGGAAATCTTTTAATTTATTCCCAACAACCACCTTATGATGGAGGTGCTCTTAGGCCCCACTTACAGATGACGAAATAGGCTTGTGGAGCTTAAGTGAATTCCCTGTGTTGACATGGCTGTTAAATGGCAGAGGACAGACCCAGATACAGGTCTGTCTGAAGTCCAAGTCCATGCTCTGTATGCTCCATGGCCATCTCATGATTTTGATTCCTCCTTGTTTGTTTTCAGGACTTAGAAACCACCGCGGGATCTCTCCTCCCCGATTCCTTGCAAGCCTCGCTCGTCTGGAGAGTAGCTCTTGGCCAAGATTTGGCAGCAGAGAGCCATGGACCAGAACAGTGCAGGGGAGGAGGGCGCCCATCCATCCGAGATACCCGTCCCTTCATTTTCTGAGAGTCAAGGACTCAACTGCAGCAATGCCCTCAACCAGGATCTGGGTCCCAGCTCCCGAGACCTGCTCTCTGCTGGCCTGAGTGGTTTGGACGTGGACCCCAGCCTCCCGGCGCCCAATGTGCCCAGCAAGGTGCTGGAGGACAACTTAGATGCTTTCTCCCCGTACTCTGGGGAGGACCGTGACTCCGTGAAGCTGCTGGAGAAGTATGCAGACCCGGAATCTCAGGCTTCTTTACAGGGTGAGGCTGTCCACCTGGGTCCCAGGGCCTGGTGGGCTGTGTGGAATTTCCTGGGCTAGCTACATGTTGATTCTGTGTGGATTGGTTAAGGAAACTTTCCGTTTCTGTGGGTGAATGGGGAAGGACAGTCACCTTTTGGTTTTCTGCTTGGGCATTGTTCCCAATTCGCTAGTCAAGGAAACTGAATACCGACCCTAGGAAATAATGCTGAGAAATGTGGATGTTTGGAGATATCCTAATCTTGTGTGTGGGGTGGGCAGACCTTTGAGGTGGTGAGAGACTTTCCTGCCCATGCCACATCTCAGAGGCTCTTCTCCTGTTTGCAGAATGAGCTAGGATCCTGTCCATTGGCTCCTTGGTTGTCTCTTCTTCCTGAGGATCAGTGTCTTCGTCTGCAAAGTGGGGGATGACAATACGCACTCTGCTTTCCCCAGAGTGACAGCGGTCAGAAGCAAAAGAAGAAGTCAATGTCAAAGCCCCTCGTAGATTATAAAGCACTGGACAGTGCGCAGATTTTTATCGATATTGTTTGAGTTAATGCCGGCAGTCCATTGATTTAGTTCTACGTCTTCTCTTCAGCAAAGAGAGAACTAAAGCAGTAATTAGACACCTTGCTTGTCTCCTTTTGCTTTGCCTTCACGCTTCCCGCACAAGATAAACTCAGTTTTTGTTTTAGCCTCTTCACGATATCCTTAGGTAAGATGCTTAGGTGGGTTGATCGAGCGAGAGTCACAGCACGTGCGGGGAAAGCCACATCTGGAGTGGCCCTGCAAACCAGATATTACTGCTGGTTGGGATAAGCAGCTCACGAAGCCCCCTGAAGACTTGCTAAAATGAAAAACATCCGAGGCCCCCACTCCACGCAAGGTGCAGTGCTCCCGTGTTGAAACAGTGGCTAAATATAAATTCCTAGAATCGGGACATCCATGGTACTGCCCTGGGCACTGGACAGGCCTGTGGGTACAGTAATTGGGGTTCTCAACCCCGTCCACAGAAATTAACATGAAAATGCCAGTGTGAAAATGTGTACACATGTGTGCATTTTGCTGGCCAGAGAAACTGCAACTTTCACCAGATTTTCATAGGGGTCCATGCGCCCCACCAAAAAATGTTACAAATCATTAACCTAGTTCAACATTTCCAAATTCATTTGAAATTGCATTTTTTTACCTTATTAAAAAAATCCACTGAACATTGAGTTTTAACTCTTTATACTTACATAACTTAAATTCATAAATGCATATACTTATATTAGTCTTTAAATTAGAAAAGTAATACATATTTATTTAAGAAAACCTAGAAAATGAAGAAGAGTAACAAGAAAAATCCCCACCCTGGCTCCCACACATAGATTTTTTTAAAACATGGATGAAGTCACTCAGAAAGACATGGTTTTGCAGAAATTAAGTGGACATTTCTATCTGAAATTTTTAAACCTTAGTATATTTGCTTTCATATATGAACGTAGAATATTCAGTTATCGTTGTAACGATTACTCCATGGTGTTGGGTGGCCATATTCTTGCTGGTTAGACTGTTACGGTGTTTCTGTGAGCAACTTCTTACATACATGTTTTCTTTTGGATCGGTTCTTTGAACATATTCCTACCAGTGGGTTTGTCCGTCAGAGAACGTACACAGCTGGAGAGCGCCTGGAACCCGGCCTCCGGGGAAGGGCAGGCGGCTTTCTGGGCCAGTGACTCCATTGCCTCTTTGTCAGGGTCTTTGCTAATTTTTTGAAGCAACGTATTGTTTTCTAGTTTAATTAAATTGCTTTAATGAGCATTTTAAAAGTAACTCAGCAGTTACTTGCCCCGGAAGGAGTCCTGTTTTTCCTCATTTAAACTGTTGGAATCATTTGACAGCTGGGGACAGTGATTTCCCATAGAGGCAGGTTAAGTAACAGGAGGCAGCGGCCAGAGGCAGATCGGGACGAGAGGCCGGGCCTGGAGGCCCAGCCCGGGCTCCTTGCTACTGGGTCTCTCCGCTGGGTCTCAGGCTCAGAGGCTGAGCACTCTGGCTCCCAAAGCTGAGCCCCTTCCACCCCCCACAAGCTGGCCTGTTGGATTCTTGGCCCCCACCTCTGCAGAGTCCCAGATAAATGGTAATTTCTTAACTTGCCCTGTCATGAGGCAGTGTGATGCTTTATATTTCTGGAGATTTGAGGTCAGTTTCCCTTGCTTCCTGGTCCCCAAGCTGTCTCTGTCCCAGATGGGAGCGTCTGCAGAGAGCCATTCCTCTGCAAGACAGAAGCAATCTGCTCCATCCTTCCCAAGCTGGCCCTCGGGATGTTTGAAGACCTCCACTCTGCCACCTGCACGCCCCCAGTCTGGTCCTCAGGTGACATGACTTGTTAAAATACCTTTTATCACTTTACCAAGGGACACAGAAAGCATGGAGACATATTCCAGTACCGAAGAAGAAGAAAATAAAATTGGCTCATAATCCTATCAGTCTATTCAATTCTCTCTGTTCTCTATTAAAATTTATTTTTCTTTTTTAAAGACTAGGATAATTTTGTTTTGTAACACGCTGCTCTTTTCATGTCATCAGATAGTTTTCCACAGTTTTACCTTAAATGCTTATGTCCTAGACCATTTAAACCATAACGGTGTCACCTACATGCTCTCTGATCAGGTAGCAGGCTGTTTCTAACAGGAAAGGCAATGCTGCGGGTAATTCCCCTGCAGTTAACTCCTCATATAAGTCTACATTTATTTCCTTTAAAAACCCAAAGGTAAAACTGGCTGGGAGAAAGGATTTATACTTCTGTAAGTTTTGGATGATGTATTTCTGGATTGCCCTTGTGAGAGAGCCATGATATCATGAGGCCCCTGCCGCCACGGCAACCTGGTTCTTAGAATCCTTCCAGGCCACAACTGACCACAGTTGGGCCACTGACTGGACACTGTCTGGCAGCATGGCCAGACCAGGGTCCTTTCTCTCCCTACTCTCCGGTCTAAGCCTTGTTTTCTCTGCGAGTTAAGGTGCTGGAGGTGGAGAAAGGGTTCCCGGGCCTCTCTCCCAAGCCTACTGCAGTTCTAAGAGGTGGCGAGCGCTTCAGCCCAGCTCTTCCATGTCCCCAGGTGTCTCTAATGTGGGCTTTCTCCTTCTGTTTGTTTAGACCTGAGCCTGGGCAAGCTTCAGGTGCCTAGAGAGGCTGACGAAGGAGGCAGGGCCACCTCCGGGCGCCCGAGGAAAGGAAAGCGGCATCACACACCTCAGAACCCGCTTCTGGACTGCAGCCTCTGCGGGAAGGTGTTCAGCAGCGCCAGCTCTCTTAGCAAGCACTACCTGACGCACAGCCAGGAACGGAAACACGTTTGCGGAATCTGCAGCAAGGCCTTTAAGCGCCAGGACCACCTGTATGTAGGAGTCTGGTCACCAACATCTGTGCAGGGGCCTGGGGAGAAGGGGGCATGTTCCTAGGTCATTCTCATCACCTCCCAGATTAGCCCGACACACCCTGTCCCTGTTGGGTCCCTGTGACCCATGCTTAGACGCGGACTCCATGTCTGGGGACAGGTCTGCCACTGCCCTGAACAGGTCACCCTTCCGAGCCCTCAAAGTCACACCAATGAGAAAATCACAGCCTTGACTTGCAGATGGGACCTCTTGCAATTTTGTCATGGAGGGAATTGGGTTAACTTTATAGAGAAATATTTGGAGACAGTGGTAGGTACCTGAGGAAAACCAGCCCGTGTTTATATGAGGAACGTGTACCAGGACTCCACAGGGCATGAGAGATTCCAAAATACCTGTGTCTAGAACGTGGCAGTGGAGCATTAACTCTTAGTTTGTCCTTTTTAACCCCTGATTTTTTTTTTTTTTAACTCTTGATTTTAAAAAGAAAGCCCATTAAGAGAGTCTGGAGCAGAATTCCTTTTATTCCTAATGTCTCTTAAATAATAAGCTTTTCTTGCTAGTGAGGAAGGACAGACAGACTTCCTCAAACCAAGAGACTGGCAAGTGGGAGACGGCAGTCCATTGCATTTTATATGCTCCTGGCCTTCCCACGGGGCTTTGACTGACTCCCTTTCCCACTCATCCTCTCGCCAAGCTCCCCCCCACTCCCGGGAAAGGCAGCGATTTGCTCATGTTACAGACTGGCTAACAGTGGAGCTGGAGATTGGGTCTCTGCCACTCTCCTCCGATGGAGGCCAGGGCCGACCTTTGGGGAAGGACTCTGTCATTTATCAGACACGCCCCGTGTGCCCCATTAGGAATGTCGGGAGTAGGGCTGTTGGGAATGTGGAGGGTGATCTACTCATCTGTTTATGTTATTAATGTAGATATAAGAATGACATAAACATAGTGCATATTTGTATGCATTTATATTATAGGAGGCACATTTAGCTGTTTTCTAGAAAGTTCTGATTGGGCATCTGTAAATTATATTTTTTCCTGTGGGGGGGTTTCAGGCAGCTGTCTCCTTATAGGAATTCTACGGTAGGGGAAAGACTCCTTTGTTAAAGGCAAGATCCTCCCCAGATGAGCTTTTCCTCAAATGTATTCTGTAAAGCTTTCGTTCTTAAGAGTGCTAAGAGGGGCTATTTCAGAAAACAGTTCTGTGGGCAAGTATGTTTCAGAGACATGGCAGGTCTACCTGCTATATGGCTTTTACATTTGCTCCCGTGAACCTCCAAGAAGCAAATGGTGCGCTGTTGGAACTTACTTGCCACCTAAGTCCACGACCTCGGAGAGCCACTGTGGAGGGCTGGTGTTCCTTGGGAACCCATTCTGGGGAGCTCTCACTAGGCTTCTGTTGATTTTTCTCTCAGATAAGGGGGTTGCTTAACGGTGAGGGAGGGGGGCACCCCTTCCAGATGCTTTGACTGTAGCCGGGGGCTGAGTGCAGGCTCTGAACTGTGGTTCTGACCTCCACTGCCCCTTGGGAGCACTGTGGGGGGAGTCAGGCTCGGGACCCTGCAATGGGAGGCTGAGCCCCAGTGCCCTCTGACTCCCTTCTCGTGTGTGACTGCAGGACTGGGCACATGCTCACCCACCAGAAGACCAAGCCCTTTGCGTGCATGGAGCAGGGCTGCAGCAAAAGCTACTGTGATTACCGCTCCCTGCGCCGGCACTATGAGGTCCAGCATGGCTTGTGCATCCTAAAGGAGGCCCCCCCTGAGGAAGAAGCCTGTGGGGACTCCTCTCCTGCCCACAAGGTGGCCAGCCAGCCTGCCATGGGTGGCCTGCGATTCTCAGGCTCCCTTTTGCCCAACCGAGACCTCCTGCGCTGTATTGTGAGCAGCATGGTCCACCAGGAGATCTCTTCTCCTGGCCCGGTCCTGGCAGGGCCTTCAGATGACAGGGAAGGGAAAAACACAGCCTGCCCCTGCCCACCCTCACTGGGGCCCTACCCCTGCACCCCAGTGGCCCCAGGGACCCTGGGCAGTGATGTTCCTGAGGAGTGTCACCCCCTGTGGAAGGAGCCCACCGCTGGGTTCACAGCCACTCACTCCAGGGAAGCAGAGGATGGTGGTCCAGACCCAGCTGAGGCAAAGCGGCCGCCCCAGCTGCCGCCCACCCTGGAGAGCGGGCAGGAGGGTGGGACCCTGCCGGCCGGCCTGCCTCTGTTCCAAGGCCAGGCAGCGCCTGCCAGCGCCGAGCCTTCAAACCACAACTTCCAGTGGCTCCAGAACCTGCCAGCCTGCCCCAAGAGCGAAGGGGATGATGTGTTTACCATCCAGAAGCCCACTTCAGTGTCCCCTCAGGAGGGCTCTGAGTCTGGGCCCAGGCCCAGCAGCACCTCCCTGACGGGGGAGGCCTCAGGTGACCCTGAATATGCCGGCAAGGAAGAGGACTCCAGGGCTTCCAAGAAGAGCAAGTGTGACAGTGACTCCTGCTCACGGCAGCACGTGGAGGAGCCCAGCCTCCAGGAGGCCCTGAAGCTGAGCGGGCTGTCGTCTGACGCCACGCCGCTCTTAGGGCAGTTGTTCCTAAAGTCGCAGGAGTTTCTGGTCAGTCAAGAGCAGATGCAGGTGTTCCAGATGATCACCAAGTCCCAGCAGATCATCTCTGGCTCCCACGTGGCTGTGGCCTCCTCCCAGCAGGCTGCGCCTGAGGGCAAGCAGGCTGCGCTGAAGCCACTGCAGGGGCCGCGGCCACACCAGCCCCCACCCCTGGCACCCACAGTTGACTCTTTGCATGGTGGCCCTGCAAACCCAGAGCAAGAGGGATCCCCACCTGGCAAGAGAAAAACCACGCCCGCCTTCCCCAGAGAGGCCTTGCCCGGCAGCAATAGACGGGACACGAAGGGGGGACCAAAAGTGGCCCCTGCACCATCGGAACCCCCCGGGGACCCAGACATCCCCTCTCTGGCCAAGCAGCTGAGATCCACAAAAAGGCCCTTAGACCTGGGGGACATCCTCCCCACAGGGGGCCCATGGCAGACCCAGCTAGGTGGGGACGATCCTGCCAGAACCCAGCTCCCAGAGAAGGAGGCCCAGGTGAAGAATGGCCTGGCCTCGGGGGCCAGAAAAGGTGCGAAGGGCCCGGCCTGCTCCCGGGGCAGAGGCCGTAGGCTCTTCTCTGGCGACATGCAGGCCCAACGTTTCTCGGACTTCCAGAAGGAGAAGGTGAAAATGGATATGTGCTGTGCGGCCTCTCCCAGCCAGGTGGCCATGGCCTCCTTCTCGTTGGCCAGGCCTTTGGTGGACACCCCGCAGGACTCAAAGTCCAAGCTGATGATACCCAGCAGGACCCAGGTACCTGACTTTATGCTGTGAGATGAGAGACTCACTCATCACTTGTTTCCGAATTTATGAGTCATCCAGACATTTTATTTAGTGCCCGTGCGTCCTCAGACCCAGTTTTGCAGAGGGGAAGTGAAGGTTCAGAGAGATCGTGGCTCCCCGCCAACCTCCCCAAAACGCCAGGATGAAGGCTTTGCAAGTCGCTGGGACGCCCTGTGTCACCTTTCCTCACTGAGTTTTTTCTGCTTGCCCTCCTTTTGCCCATCTCTTCCTTCTGGGTTTGCCCCTCAAACTCTTCAGAGGATATAAAGGTAGAGTTCCTTCCCCCTCAGTATTCCTGCATGAGATGCCATCTCTGGCTGTGGGGCAGGGGTGCCCACATGTGTCAGCACTTGTGCAGCATTAGCCTGGTTCCTTCCCAGGTGGTGGCTACGAGGACCTGGGCGCCAGGCGGTCAGCCGCTTCTCTTTGCGACGTGCTCAGGTCTAGCACCCGACAGCTGCATCCTCTTTTTTTTTTTAAACAGCTTTAATATTCATGTGCCATCTAATTGACCATTTTAAATCACACCATCTGGTGATTTTTAGTATATTCCCAAAGGTTGTGCACCATTACCACTTTTTCCACAACATTTTTCATCACCCCAGAAATTAACCCCACACCCTTAGTTGTCCCCCCAGGTCTCCCCATAACCTCCCAGCCCCTGGCACCATGAATCTACCTCTGTCTCTATGGATTTGCCTGCGCTGGACACTTCATATAATAGAAATCATACACTGTGGCCTTTCATGTCTGCCTTCTTCCACTCAGCATAATGTTTTCAAAGTTCATTCATGTTGTAGCATATGCCAGGCTTCGCTCCTTTTTATGGCTGAGTAATACTCCATTGTGTGGATACATCGCATTTTGTTTATTTATTTATCATTTGGTGGCCATTTGGGGTGTTTCCACTTGGCCATCGTGAATAGTGCTTCTTTGAGCATTCGTACCAGTTTTTGTGGGGACATACATTTTAATTTCTCTTGGGAATGACCTAGGGGTGGGACAATTAGTTCATGGGGTAGCTCTGTACTTAACCATCTGAGAAGCTGCCAGGCTTTTCCAAAGCAGTTGCACCCTTTCACATCCCCATCCTCGGGGGACGAGGGCTCTGATTTCCTCACAGCCTCATCAGCACTTGCTATTGTCCCATTTTTTTTTTTTACCATAGCCATTCTAGTGGGTGTGAGGTGCTGCCCCATCACGGTCAGACTCACGAGGCTCTAACGGCTGGTGGTGCTGAGCATCTTTTCATGTGCTTCTCGGCCCTTCATATGTCTTCTTTGGTTTGGTGTCTGTTCATATCCTTTGCCCATTTTTGAACTGGGTTATTTGAGTTTTGTTGAGCTGCAAGAGTTCTTTATGTATTGTACACACAAGGCCCTTATGACATGCATAACGTGTAATGATTTTCTCCCATTCTGTGTGATCTTACTTTCTTGATGGTGTCCCTTGATGCAGAGAAGTTTTAAGTTTTGATGAGTCCAGTTTGTTCTCTTTCTGTGTCATCCAAGAAAGCATGGCCTAATCCAAGGTCACGGAGCCACACCTGTATTGTCTTCTCGGCACCTTGTAGTTTTAGTTCTTGCATCTGCCTCATTTTTGATATGTCAGCTCAGATGTCTTTTCATCTTCAGGGTGGAAATACCTTCCGGCTCCCCGATCCAGTGAAGGAGGAGAGCACGGCAGGCGGATGGTAAGTTCAGAAGCCCCTCCCTGCCGGGCCTGGGGGTTACCCCTCGGATGTCCTCTGGGGGCTTTTATGTGCTGGCCTTGGGCGAGTGAGCTCTGGATGCTTCAGCCCTGAAGAGGTGCCCACCAGGCCACGAAGGAAGCGGGTATCGCCTCCATTTCTTGGGATTCATTGAGAGTTGTCAGTGGATCAGACTTAAAAGAAAAAAAGAAAAAAACAAAATATACAGGGTGGAGTCCCCTTCTCCCGTTCTTCCCCCTGCCGTGTCTGTCCACAGTAACCACCAAAATGGAGGCCCTGCAGACTGGGCAGAGCCAAGGAGCACGTATGTCTGCAAGAACTGCAGCCAGATGTTTTATACAGAGAAAGGGCTGACCAGCCATATGTGTTTTCGCAGCGACCAGTGGCTGTCACCTCGAAGGAAGCAGGACCAGCAGGTGAAGGGGCGCTCGCAGTAGGTTCTGTGCTCGCTGGGCGCTCACAGGCTTTGGGGGAGGGAGTCAGTGGCTGGGTGTCATGGTCTCAGGATGGAGGTGTCCTCCCGGGGAAGCCTGGGCAGGGACCAGGGGTCAGGCTGCACTGCTCTGGGGGGCAGGCCGGCGCTTGAGCCTGGAGCGGCCCCTCTGCCGCCTGCCTACGGTTCTTCTTACACAGCCATCTCCTCTGTGTTTAGGTGTCAGGCACGGAGTTTTTCAAGCCTCTGAGACAGGTGCTGAGGCTGGAGGTGGAGGCACAGAGCTCCGCAGGAGCCGGGAAGCCCTCGGAGGGCACGAGCACAGCTCCTCTGAGGACGCCTGCATTGGAACCTGTGAGCTCAGTGAGCCGGCCCCCGGGAAGCACAGCCAAGGTGGGTGGTGGTTGGTCCACTTCCTTCCCACTGCAGTGGAAGCCATGGGCAAAGCCCAAACCAGACGCCACAAAAAATCTCTCCAGAACAGCTTGGCTTGCACATTCATTCATTCATTCACCTTCTGTGCCAGCCCTGTGGGGGCAGTGCTGGGGACACCATGGTGACAGGGACAGCCCCAGCCTGGCCTCCTAGGGCTCCCAGTCCATGAGAGTAGATGGACCCATGCCAGACAGTGAGGACTCAGACTGGGTTGGTCTTGAAGGGGGAGCAGAAGGTCTGAGAGGACACCAGAGACCCTGCCTGAGGAGGTCAAGGAGGACTTCCTGGATGAGGGGGTCAGAGCTGAGACCTGGAGGATGAGGAGCAGTAAGACTGGCAGAAAGAGGGGAGATTGTGTTGAGGTGGGTAAGAGATGTAAGTTCAAGGGATCAGCCATTGCAGCCTGGACTGGAGGGTCCCACCTGGAGAAGCCCCCTCCAGGCCGGGCGACAGGGTTCATAGATCCCCTTGTCCATCTCACAGAGCTGTGGTCGTTTTTCATTTTGTCGTACTGTTGCACTGCGTCTCTGGCCCCATCTCTAAGTGCCGGTCATTTTAACAAGTTGACGCTGGCCTCATACATCTCCGAAACCCTTTGTATCAGGGCCTCTCCCTGGGGGCGTGGGCACATGAGGAAGCTTCCCGCATCATACATCCATGCCGAGAGTCTGGGGTCTGGCACAGGCGTGGTGGCCCTGCTCGGCTCCCTTGTTGAGGCCAGCTCGGACAGGGTGTTGGGTGTTACATTACCCTCTGGCTCCATGGGCAGTGCCCTTCCTGTGCTCGCACCCCCTTGAAGACTGAGCTGTGCACTCATGGCCTCAAGTCACCCCCTGTGGCTTTGAATTCTCTTCTCCAGGGACAAGACAGAGACGGGGAGGAGAGAGACAGCAAGGAGAGCAGCCAGCTGAGAAGGCGGAGAAAGTACCCACAGCCCAAGGCATCATTCCTGCTTCCCCCACCTTCTGCCTTTGGAGGGCCGGGCCCCAAAGGAAGCCACCAGAGCTGTCTGCGGTCTCCGGTGCTTCTGGTGGACCACTTCATGAAGGGATTGTACCAGCGCTCTCCCTATACGCCGCCCCCAATGCTCAGCCCTATCCGGGAGGGGTCTGGGCTGTATTTCAACACTCTCTGTTCCATGTCCACTCAGTCTGGTCTTGACAAACTCAGCAGCAGCAAGCTTGGTGAGTGAGGCTGGGGCCCGTCATCTCTGACCATCACACGGCAGGCCTGCTATGGGCCAGATCCACCTTGATGTGTAGCATTTGGTCCACGGGTTCTCTCTGGCCTTCGGCTGTGTCTGGCCTGGGGGTCCCATGGCTGCTCAGAGGTGTCCCAGGACTATGTGTAACCAGCAGCCTTCTAGGTACTGAGAATTTTACAGGCAAAAGGAAAATATAGATACCACTTAGCCTGACCACCCTTCTGCCTATCCTTTTGAATAATTTTGTTAACAGCTTTATTGGTACATAATTCACATACCATATGAATCACCCATTTAAAGTATACAGTGTTTTTCAGTAAATTCAGAGAGTTGTGCATCCATCACACAATGTAATTTTAGAGCAATTTCATCACCCCAGAAGCAGCACTGTACATTAGCAGTCACCCCCACCACCACCACAGCCCCCATCTCCCCAGCCCTGGGCAACCACTGATCATCTCTAATCATCATGGACGCACCTGCTCTGGACATTACATGTAATTGGAATCATACAGTATGTGACATTTGGTGTTTAATTTGTTCATTTAGCATAATGTTTTCAAAGTTCATCCATGTTACAGCATATACAGTGCTTCAATCTTTTTTATGGCTGAATAATATTCTGTTGTGTGGATACACAACATTTTATCCATTTATAGCTAATGGGTATTTGGGCTGTTTCCATCTCTTAATTATTGTGAATAATGCTGTTATGAACATTCACATACAAGTTTTTGTTGGACAAAGGCTTTCATTTCTCTTGAGTTTATGCCTAGGAGTGGAATTGCTGGGTCATAGGGTAACTATGTTTAATGGTTTAATGCCAGACTGTTTTCCAAAATGGCTGAGCCATGGGAATAAATTTTCACGCACATTGCACACAAGTTCCAATTTTCCACATCCTTGTCAACACTTCTTATCTTTTAAAATTATAACTCTCCTAGTGGGCATAAGATGTTATCTCATTGTGGTTTTGATGTGCATTTCTCCAATGGCTAATGATGTTGATATCTTCCCATGTGCTTATTGTCTATTTGTGTATTTTCTCAGAAGAAATGTCTATTCAGATCCTTTGCCCTTTTTTTAAATCGAGTTATTATCTTTGTATTACTGAGTTGTAAGAGCTCCCTTTATATTCTGGATGCAAGCCCCTTTTTAGATATATGATTTGGGAATTCTCTCCTGTTTCATGTCTTGTCTTTTCATTTTATTTATGGTATTTATGGTACAAGAGTTTTTATTTTTTGTCACTTGTACTTTTGGTGTTGTATCTATGGTTTTGCCTGACCGAAAGTCACAATTGCTTTTTAAGTCAGTTAAGAAAAGAGAAGAAATATGCAATTATGCTGACTTTTACTCCTTTTTCTTCTAAGAGTTTTATAATTTTAACTCTTACATTTAAGTCTTTGATCGATTTTAAGTTAACTTTTATGTATTATGTGAGGTAGGAGTCTAAATTCATTCCTTTGCGTGTGGATATCAGTTGTTCCAGCACCATTTGTTAAAGAGATTATTCTTTCCCCCATTGAGCTGGTGTGGCAGCTTTGTGGAAACTCAACTGACCATAGTGATTTAAATTTTTTCTTCTTTTTTAATACAGACAGTTACAACTGTAAGTTCCCTTGGAGCATTGCGTTAGCCACACTCCATAAATTTTGATTATGTTCTTCTTTCCTTTATCTCAAAGTATTTCCTAATTTCTCTTTTGATTTCTTCTTAAATACACCGATTATTGAGGAGTGTTTTTTTATTTCCACATATTTGTGAATTTTCCAAATTGTCTCCTTTTATTGATTTCTAATTTAATTCTGTTGTAGTCAGAGAACATACTTTGTATTAAGTTGGTCCTTTTAAATTTATTGAGACATGTTTTGTGAGCTAGAATATGTTCTGTCCTGAAGAATGTCCCATGTGTGCTTGAGAAGAATATACTCTACTGATGTTGGGTGGAATGCACCATAGATGTTTCTGTGTCTTGTTTTATTCTGTGTGGTTGTCCTGTCCATTACTGCAAGTACTGAAATCTCCAACTATTGTTTTTAATTGTTTATTTCGTACTCAATGGTGTCAGTTTCTTCTTCATGTATTTTTAGACTCTGTTTTTAGGTGCGTGTATACTTATAATTGTCATATCTTCCTGATGGTGTGATTGTTTTTTTTTCATGATATGACTACAATGTTATTTATCATCACTGCAATAATTTTATCATAATCTCTAGGGTTTTTTTGTTTTTTTTTAAAGCCTAATTAGCCTAACATTAGTACCATTCTGCCTCTTTTAAGGTTGTTTACTTGGTATATTTTTTCTGTCCTTGTATTTTCAATCTGCTTATGTTTTTTAAAATAAACCATGTCTCCTATAGATAATATTAGTTGGATTATATATTTTTTATCTAATCTGACAAACTCTGCCTTTTGATTGGTTTATTCAATCCAGTGTCATTTAATGTTACATTGATATAGGGAGGTTTACATTTGCCATTATGCTTTTTCTTTTCTGTATGTACCTTGCCTTTTTCTCCTTCTGTTCCTCTATTCTGGCTTGCTTTTGTATTGTGTTTTCTATTGTAACATTTTAATTCCTTTAGTTTTTCATTTTTTTCTTAGTCATTTTTTGGTGGTTGCTCTAGGGCTTAAAACTACATCTTAACGTTATCAGAATCTGTTCAGATGTATAATAACTTACAGTGAAATATAGAAACATTACTCCTATAGAGCTCTATTTCTCCTAACCCCTTTGCTCTTATTTATATATGTACTTTATATATTTCATTTTCTATATGTGTGTGTGTATATATAAACCCAGCAATACATTGTTTAGTTCTTACATTATACAATTTTGTATTATGTAACAAAAACAGAGAATAAAGGAAAGCAATCATTATTTATACAATTTGTTATATAACATTTTTAGCTACCATTTCTCATCTCTTCATTTATTCCTATGGATTTGAGTTACTGTATGAAGGGTTATTTACTCCACTGCATCTCCCCTCTGTTGTGTGTTGCTGTCATATATATGTTTATAAATTACAGACCTATAACACTAGTGTTTTATGCAATCACCTTTACGTCAATTAAGAAAAGAGAAGAAATATGCAATTATACTGATTTTTATCATCATCTATATAAGTACATTTACCAGTGTTTTGTGTTTGTTTGGATTCAGGTTACTATCTGATGTTGTTTTCTCTTTCAGTCTGAAGAACTTCCTGTAGTATTTATTTTCATTGTGGAGGTGTAATTCACATGTCATACAATTCATCCCTTTAAAGTATACAATACAGTGGTGGTTGGTATATTCTCAGAGCTGTGCAACCGTTGCTACCATCAATTTCCAGATATTTTCATCATGTCCCAAGGAAGCCCTGTACTCAGCAGTCACTCTTAAGAGTCCCTCCCCTCCCGACCCTGTCCCCAGCCATAGGTAACCACTGATCTACTTTCTGTCCTGTAGGCTCAGCTCTTCTGGACATTTCATATAAGTGGAAATCATATGATGTGTGCTTCTCTGTGTCTTCTTCCAGTTAGCATGAAAACTTAGGGTTTCACCCATGTTGTATATATCAGAACTTCATTTCTTTTCATGGCTGAATAATTCTCTAGCTTTAATGTTCCTTGTAAGACAGGTCTGCTAGCAAAAAGTTTCCTCAGTTTTTATTTACCTAAGGATGTCTTTTTTCACCTTCATTTTTGAAAGGTAATTTGCTGAATATAAGATTCTTGGTTGAGTTTTTACTTCCAGCAATGAGGTCACGTTGTCCCACTGCCTTCCAACTGCTATCATGTCCGATGAGAAGTCAGCTGTTAGTCTTACTGGGGTGTACATGTATATCACGTTATTTTTCTCTTTTTGCTTTCCAGATCTTTATCTTTGGCTTTCAATATTTTGCCTATGATGTGCCCAGATGGAGAGCTCTTTGTGTTTATGCTACTTGGAGTTTATAGAGTTTCTTGGATGTATGTATTGTTTTTTCATCACATTTTGGGCATTTTCTGCCATTAAATACTTTAAATATTTTTCTGCTCCTTTCTCCACTCCTTGTATTCCCATTACACGTGTTGCTGCACTTATTGATGCCCCACATTTCTCTGTGGCTTTTTATTTTCCTTCATTCATTTTTCTCTCTTCTTCAGAATCCATAATCTCCATGGATCTAGCTTTAAGTTGGCTGCTGGTTTCTTCTGCCAGCTCAAATCTACATTTTGGTTATTGTTCTTAACTCCAAAATTTCCATTTGGCTTTTTTTTTTTTAACAATTTATACCTCTTAATAGTATTCTCTCTTTGATGAGCATTTTTCATTGTACCTTCCTTTAGCTCTTTAGGCATGAGAGGTGGGAGGAGAGGGACCCCCTGTGCCCCTGGCTGCACCTCCCTGGAGTAGAGCCCTCCAAGTAGAGCTCCTGATACACAGTGCATGGGGCTGGTGGGTAAGGGAACAAGTCATGGCTCAGATGCCACAAACCCACTATTCTTACTGAGATTTACTCAATTGGCCTCAATGAATATTTCTTAAAATGCTGTATACTTTAAGGATAACTTCCAGAGACTTTAACTGCTTTTAAAATAATTTTTACCAGTTAATTTGTTGTTTTACTCTTTGTCTTTTTAGAAGTCCTTGTCTTCTTCCACATGATGTTTTTAAAAAATTTTATTGTGCCAAGAAGAGTTAACTTAAGACCTACTCTTTTAACAAATGTTTTAAGTGTTCAATATAGTATTGTTGGCAGTGCCGTACAGCAGATCTCTAGAGTTTATTCATCTTGCTTAATCGAGACTTTACATTCCTTGGTTAGTAACTCCCCATTTCCCATGACCCTAACCCTGGCCACCACCATTCCACCCTTTGATTATATGAATTTGACTGTTTTAGATACTACATGTTAAGTGCATTCATGCAGTATTTCTCTTTCTGTGACTGGCTTATTTCATTTAATGTCCTCAAGGGGTTCATCCATGTTGTCGCATATTGCAAAATTTCCTTTTTTAAAGGCTAAATAGGAGTCCACTGTACATATAAAGCACATAGTCTTTACCCATTCGTATGTTGATGGGCATCTTGGTTGTTTCCATATCTTAGCTATTGTGAATCACATTGCAGTGACCATGGGAGTGCAGGTGTCTCTTTGAGAGCCTGATTTCAGTCCTTCTGGGTCAATACCCAGTAGTGGGGTTGCTGGATCATACGGTAGTTCTGTTGTTAGTGTTCTGAGGGAGCTCCCTAGCTTGCAAGCTTGGAAACCCTGCTTTCAGCTTCTCTACAGAGGCAGGCAGAAGGGGCTCCTGCGTCACTTCCAGTCAGTGTTCTTGAAGCTTTCTGTTGCGTGTTTTCTAGATCAAGTGGATGACTCTTCTCGCATCCGTGTGATCAAGGATGACACCAAGCCCCACGTTCGATCGTGAGTTGGAACAGATTTAGAACCTGGGGGTCCTTCCAAAGTGGGGATATTTTTACCCTCCTTGTGTTCCCCCAGAGCTCCTTCCTCCCAGGGGGGTTAGCTACTCTCTGGGAGAGAAGTGGTAGTTTTCTCTGCGTGTATGTGGGAAGTTCCTCCAATATTCCTTCTTTCTGGGCATCCCATAGTTGGACCCACGGGGACAAATGCCCAGGACCCTGGGGTTAAAGGTAGAACTGGTGATGGCACATGTGAGGCTTGAGTATCCATGGAATGTGATTAGAGGGATGTGGCCATGGATGTAGGAGCATGCCAGGCATCAGCAAACACCTCCCCTGTCCTGGACCCCAAGAGGGGCACCTGAGGCCAGAAGCCTGGTGATAAAGAAAATTGGAGGAAGGGAGTGTAGCTGGACGGTATCTAGAACACTTGTCCATGTCTGTCAGGGGTGGCGAATACTCCCCAGATGCATCCGGGAGATGACAGAGGTTTCCACAGAGCAGGGCTGTGGCCTGAGAGCAGGGCACATCACACATGTCCGTCTTATTTCCCATCTTAGTCACATGTGTATGTCTCGTGTGTGGCCTCATTTCAGACACATCAACATAGGAAGCCGGTTTCAGGCCGAGATCCCGGAGCTCCAGGAGCGCCCTCCAGACGAGCCCGGTGAACATGGAGCTTCTCTGGTCTGGAAGCCATCGGATGACATGATGACCAATCCAGAAACACAGGATAGAGGTGGCTGCGACATGGGGGCCAAATTCCCAAGGGTACCCCCTCTTCCCTCATCTCCAAGGAGATCCTCCTCCCAGGCCTCACCGGGACCAAGAAGCAGTATCCCTGGGTGGGGCACCCAGCTGTGGGACCAGGGCTTCTCCTCCCGCCCCCATTCTCCTCATGCGGTAACCAGCCAGGTCATCCTGAGCAGGTGCCAGGAGCAGCGCTTCTGCCCTTCCTCCTTGTCCTTCCCTTGGCCTGCTTTTCAGGGAGCTGTGAGGGAGACAGGGACAAGGCGCCCCTCTCTGTGCTTTTGGGGACGTCTCCTCCCTGGCATTCACTGACTCCCTGTGCTCCCTGTGTCTCCCCTCCCTCACACTCTGCTGGGGACGTTTGCTGGGAACAGTGACTGAGCTCTGCAACGTGGCCTGTTCCAGTGCAATGCCAGGAGGGGGCACCAACCTGGAGCTCGCTCTGCACTGCCTGCACGAGGCCCAGGGCAACGTCCTGGTGAGCTGGAGGCAGGAGCGGGCTTGGCGGGTCCCTGGGATGCCCCTGCTGTGCTGAGGCTGGGGATCTGGTGCATGTAACGTGCCATGTGCGGACTTTGTGGCTCCTGAAAACTGAAAAAGGCCACCCATCCTTCTCCCCAGTGGCTGTGGGGTTGATCTCCTTGTCAGTTGTAGGGCAAGTGTGCAGATGGGGCCCAGTTAGTCAGTTATTTACCTGGGGCAGCAGCAGAGCACCAGGTTCCTCCGAGATCGCAAGGACAGGGGGAGCGGAGCCGAGTAGACTGACTCAGGTCCTGCACTGATCTGGTTTATCGATGGAGCTTTATCTTTTTTATTAAAAACCCATGTACGAAAACCCCTGATGCAACAAAAATATCTCCTTCCTCCAAGGACCTGCTTCACAATCCTGAAGTTTAGAAAATAAAAAGTCCCACTCTGAGTAGTTGGAAGGGAGGTCATGTCACCCGAGTAAGGGCCCCAGGAGTCACTGTTGGCAACTGTATTTTTCCTCAAGTTGCAAGGCAGTGGCTGGCACTTAGTAGGTGCTCAGCATAGTAACCAGCACATGTTTGTTTGCCCTCATGAGTGTTGTGGCCCTGGAGCATGGCTGGCTTTGGGGCCCTCCCTCAGTCTAAGGCTCTGCTTCCACCATTTTTGAAATTAACAAATTTTCTAAAAGGGGCCTGCGTTTTCATTCTGCGCTGGGCCCTGCAGGTTCCACGGCCCATCCCAATCGGGTTTACACTGGTGAGCGAGACAAAATCCTTCTCTGTGGGGCTTACGTTTTAATTATAGGAGAGTCAAAAGGGAAATCTGTTTTTAAAAATTGTTAGTGGTTAGTGCTATGAAGAAAATACAATGGGGCGTGGCACAGGCAGGGCCCCTACAAATGCTAGTCCTTGACGAAGGAAGGAGCTGGTGCCGGAATAAATCCACACACTGCTTCCTTCATCAAGAAAACTCTACTATGAGAAAAACCCCAGCTGCACTCAGCAGTATGCGTAGTGACGGAGCGGGTACGTCCACTGCAGCTCACAGGCCGCGGCCAATCCACGGCCCCACCACGCGCTGAGTAGCCCTGGAGCGAGGGAGGCTTTAGGGGAGCCTGTCAGTGCTTTTCAAATGAATGAAAGGATGAAGGCAGGCCTCCACCTCACCTGCCCTCCCTCAGAAAGTCGCCCGCTTTCCTTCCTGCTCCAGGTGGCCCTAGAGACCCTCTTACTCAGCGGACCCCAGAAGCCACCGACTCACCCGCTGTCTGACTATCACTACGCAGGTACTGGAGCGAGGCTGCGGGAGTGGGTGTGCCCGGCTAGTACCCGGGAGCCAGTCAGTCTCGGTGGCAGGCTCTGCTTGTGCCCCTGGGCGTGCTCTTGGGGCCCTCCTCCTGCCTTTCCAGAAGGGCCTTTCCTCTCCGGGGGACCTCAGTGGGTGCCTCTTTCTCCTGGCTGGGTCCTCCCTTCCCCCGTCCAGTGCAGTGGTTCCCTCAGGGGCTGTGCCCAGCCAGGAAGGGGATCCCCTGGCCAGGGAGAGGTGAAGGCGGGCTCAGATTCAGTGGTTGAGCACCCCAGACTGGGAGTCAGGCAACTGCGGGTCCCTGCCTCCCGTTGGCAAGTCTGTTAACCAATGGAAGCCTTGTTACTGCATCTGTAAAGTGGGGATAGTATTGGTCCCAACCTGCTAAGGTTTTTCTAAGGATTTTATGAGATAAAACAGAGTTCTTGGCACATACTTGGTACTCAGTCATGGCAGCTTAAAAAGGGCAGGCTGCATTTCTGCCACAGCTGCAGCCACAGAACTGTCCTTTTCTCTCCTGTTTCTCCGATAGGTTCAGACATCTGGACCCCCACAGAGAAGGAGCTGTTTAATAAGGCATTCCAGGCTCACAAGAAGGACTTTTCCTTGATACACAAGATGGTAAGGTGTACGTGGGTGGGCTGGTGTAGACAAGGCCTCGTCTCACACTGCTGAACCGAGCTAGAGCTGGAGGGCCTATTGGGGTGACACGCTATTCACACTGTAAACTGTTTGTAGTTTATAAAGCCATTGATGTGAACAACTCTAGACAGTACAGAAATGCCATCACGTGGTCAAAGCCCTCCGCACCCATCCCCATAGTCCTATTTCTGAATGATGACCTCTGACTTCGGTTGGGCACCTCAGGCATTTCTTTGCCCGTACAGATCTTACATACATATACACATGAATTTAGAAAAGGATGTGATCATACTACACTTAATGTCTGCTGATGTTTTTTGTTCTTTAAACTTGATACACACAAAACTGCACGTAACCAAAATGTAAGATTTGATGTTTTGGCATATTTTTACCTGCAAAACCATCACCATGGTCAAGATAAGAAACACATTCATCACCCCCAAAAGTTTCCTCCTGTCCCCGTGGTAAATCCCTTTTTCCTACCACCCCTGTCCCTAATCACCTCCTTATCTTCTCTCTGTCACTGTAAGTTAGTTTGCATTTTCCAGAGTTTTCTATCAGTCCTGCAGCAGGTGCACTGCTTGTCTGCCTTGTCTGACTTACTACACTCAGCATCATTATTTTGAGGTTCATCCATGTTATTGTGTGGACCCTTTTTCTTGCTGAGGAGTATTCCATTGTGTGGATGTAACACAGTTCATTTACTCATTCACCTATTGATGGACATCTGCATGGTTTCCAACTTATCTGCAATTATAAATAAAGCTGCTGTGAACATTCACATTCAAATCTCTACATGAACAAGTACTGTTGGTGGGGGGGGGTAGCAAATACTTAGGAAAGGAATGAGTGGCTCGCATGATAGGTGTACATTTAACTTTTCAAGAAAGTGCCAAACTTATGCAAAGGGGTTGTACTATTTCACATTCCCACCGGCAGGTACAAGAGTTCCAGTTGCTCCACAATATCTCCAACACTTGATATGGTCGGTTTTTTTAATCGTAGCCATTCTAATGAGTATGCAGAGGTATCTCACCGCGTTTCCCCCTGACTAATGTTGCTGAACAACTTTTCATGTGCTTGTTTGCTATCTGTGAGCCTTCTTTGGTGTCTGTTTGCTTCTTTGCCTTTGTTTTCACTGGGATGTTTGTGTTTTTATTGAGTTGTAGGAGTTCATTATTTGTTCTGGGCACAAGTCTTTCATCCAGATATATGCTTTGCAAGTATTTTCACCCAATCTATAGCTTTTTAGTCTTTTAACAGTATCTTTTGAAGAAAAGTTTTAAATTTTAATTAAATTCTATTGATTAATTTTTCTTTCACGGACCATGATTTTGGTGTTGTATCTAAGAAATCTTTGCCTAACCCAGAGTCACAGTTTTTCCTCTATGTCTTCTTCTAGAAGCTTTATAGTTTTAGGCTTTACATTTAGATGTATGGTCCTTTTGGGGTTAGGTTTTGTATGTAGGGCACGGTATGGATTGCAGCTCCATCTTTTCCTGTGGTTATTTAGTTGTTCCAGTGCCTTTTGTTGAAGAGACCATATTTTCTCCACTCAGCTGCCTTTGTACCGTGTCAGATAGCAGTTGGCTGTGTATGTATGGGTTCTTTTTATATGTATTGTTGGATTCTATTTGTTAAAACTGTCTCTGGAATTTCCCCCCCGTGTCCATGGTGGGCACTGGCCTGTCGCTGTCTCTCCTGCGGTGCGTTTGTCTGGCTTTGGGATGGGGGTAGTGCTGACCTTGTAGAATGAGTTCAGGAGTGTTCCCTCCACTTCAATTTTTTGGGGGAAGAGTTTGTTTAGAATTGGTTTACTTCTTCCTTCCTTAAATATTTGGGCCTGCAGCTTTCTTTGTGAGGAGGTTTTGAAGTACAAATTCAACTTATTTAATAGATATGGCTGCTCAGGTTATCAATGTCCTTTTCAGTGAATCTTGGTAGTTTTTATCTTTCAAGGACTTTTGTACCTTTCTTCTAAGTTGTCTGATGTATTAGCATAAAGTTGTTTATTATACTCTTACATTATCCTTTTTGAATTTATAGACTATAGTGATAGCCCCTCTCTCATTCCTGGTATCGGTAATATATCTTTTTATTCTTATCTGACTAAAGGCTTATCAATTTTATTGATTTTCTCAAAAAACCAGTTTTGGCTTCCTGGTTTTTCTCTATTTGATTTATTTATTCTTCAATTTCTACTGTTTGCTTTGAGTTTAAATTGCTCTTTTTTTTCTAGTTTCTGAAAATGGATGCTGAGGTTATTGATTTGAGACCTTTCTTCTTCCCAAACATGGGTTTTAGTGCTATAAGTTTCCCTCAGAGTATTTCTTTGATAAGTTTTCTTATTTTGGGTTTTCATTTTTATTCAATTCAAAATACTTTTTCATTTCTCTTTTGATTTCTCTTTTGAATTATGAATATTTAGAAGTATGTTAGTCTCCAAGTACTTGAGGATTTTCATAGTTCTTCAGTTAATTGATTTTTAAGTTGATGCCGTTGTGATCAGTTAATGCATGTGACCTTGCATGACTTGAATCCTTTTAAATTTATTGACCATTTTTTATAGTCCAGAGCATGGTTTACGTCTTGGTAAATGTTCTTAGTGCACTTAAAGGAGGTGTACCTGCTGTGCGTGAGTGGAGCTCTATAAATGAGAGTTTGTTGTGGCTCAGAGTGTGGTTTAGGTCTTCCACCCCTTTACTGTCTAATTATTCTAGCAATTGTTTAGAATGGGATATTAAAATATTTTCCTCTAATTGTGAGCCTACTTTTCCCCGAAGTTCTATAATTTTTTGCTTCACATATTTTGAAGCCCTGATGTGGACATATAAACTTTTAGGATTCTTTTGTCTTCTTGATTAATTGACCCTTTTATCATTGTGAAATTATTTACTTTATCTCTGGAAGTACTATTTGCTCTGAAATCTACTTTTTCTGTATTAGTATATCCAACCTCTCCAGCTTTCTTAAAATGGGTGCTAGCATGCTATATCGTTTTCATCATCTCACTTTTAAACTATTTAGCCTTTATATCTCAAGTGTGTTCTTGTAAATAACATGTGTTCGGTGTTGCTTTTTAATTTCCTATTAAATATTCAGCCTTTTAAATTAGGGTGTTTAGAACATTCACATTTAATGTTGTTACTGAATGGTTAGGTTTAAGTCCATCTTGCTATTTGTTTTCTATTTGTCCCATCTGTTGTTTGGTTCCCCTTTCCACTTTTTCTGCCTTCTTTCGGATTAATGTAGTAAATTTTAGGATTCTGTTTTATCTCCTTTGTCAGCTTATTGGCTATAACTCTGTATTTTATTATTTTAGTGGATGCTTTAGGGTTAATAGTCTGCATCACTAACTCACCCCAGTCTCCCTTCCAGTGACTTGATAACATTTCATGTGCAGAATGACAGCCTTCCAGTAGTGTACTTACATTTCTCCTCCTGGCCTTTATACAATTGTTGTTATGCATTTTATCTTACATATGTTGTAAACCCCACTATACATTGTTGATATTTTTGTTTAAATGGTCAATTATTTGTAGAGAGCTTTAAATAATAAGATGTCTTATATAGTCACCCATGTACTTACATTTTCATTGCTCCACATTCCTTTATGTAGATGCATATTTCCATCTGGTATCATTTTCCAGAAGGAAATAAATATAAGTCATTTAACATTTCTTAAAGTGCAGATTTGCCAATAATGAATTTTTCCAGCTTTTGTGTAGCTAAAAAAGAACCTTTATTTGGCCTTCATTTCTGAAAGATATCTTTGTTAAGTGTAGAATTCTAGCTTGACAGGCTTTTTTCCCCTGTAATTTAAAGAGGTAATTTACTTTCTTCTGGCTTTTATTATTTTTCACAATAAATCTCCAGATTTCCTTGTCTTTTGCTCCTCTGCATATAACATGTCTTTTTTTTTCTGGTGGGCTATTTGTTGGAATTTCTCTTTATGACTGGCTTTGAGCAATTTTATTATGATGGGCTTTGGTGTGCTTTCTTCATTTTTCTTTCTTGTGCTTGCAGTTTGTTGAGCTTCTTGTATCTGTGGGTTTATAGTTTTCCTTACATTTGGGGAAATTCAGTCTTCTTTCTTCAGACATTTCTTGCATCCCCCCTTCTCCTTTGAGGGCTCCACTTAGTGGGCGCTGGGCTTCCTGCAGCTGTCCGGGAGTCACTGATGCTCTTTTCATTTCGACTGAGTCTCTTTTTCTCTGTGTGTTTCATTTTGGATGATTTTTATTGCTGTATTTCCAAGTTCAGTAATCCTTTCTTCTGCAGTATCTAATCTGCGTAGTTTTCATCCAGACATTGTAATTTTAATCTCTAGGAGTTCTATTTGGGTCTCTGTTGTGTCCCAGGTCTCTACTTAACTGTTTCAACATATAATGTACAATTATAGTGACTTTTAGTGCCCTTTCCTGCTAATTCTAACATCTGTGTCCATTCTGGGTTGATTTTGATGGATGGATTTTTTCCCATTATATGTCATATTTTCCTGCTTTCCATGCCTGGTAGTTTTTCAGTGGATTCCCGGCATTGTGGATGATAGCTTGTTGAGTGCTGGATATTTTGTATTCTTAGTAAGTATTCTTGAACTCTGTTCTGATACATGGTTACTTGAAAACAACTTGTTTCTTTTGGGCTCTGGTTTTGGATTTGTTTAAATTGGGCCATTTTTGTCTAAGGCTAATTATTCCTCATTACGGACGCAAAAGCCTCCGAATTTCTCTATCAATGTCCCATGAACTATGAGTTTTTTCGCACCCCAGCGGGTGGAAACCAGGCGCTATTCCTGGCCCTGTGTGAGGTGCCTTTTCATCTACTTCTTCCAGGCGGTTCTTTACCCAGTTTTGAGCACCTCATATGCCCACGCTGGTCAGCGCGTTGCTGAACGCTGGAGGGGAGCGCCCCCCAGATCTCTGGAATTTTCCTCTGAGCAGCTCTTCCCTGTCCTGCCTTGTCCTGTGAACTCTCACCGCCTTGTTCCCCCAGAACCCCCCCTCCCATCTCAGCTCAGGAAGCCCACCTGGCTCTGCCCGGACCCCTCTCCCCGGGCCACGGCCTGGAAACTCTCCCAGGGTGTAGTGTGTAGGGACAGTGGGGGCTTATTTTCTGTCTCTCAGAAAGACATGTTCTTGGCTTGCCTAGCATCTCACCAAACATCATTTCAGACATTTTGACTGTTTCTTCTCATTGTTTTGAATGGGAAGGTCAATGTAGCTCCTGCTGCTCCATCTTGTTTGGAAGCAGAAATCCAACTTCTCTTTTTTCCTTCCAACCTAGTGATATTTCTTAGGCAGAGGATTTACTACTCTGGCTCCTAGTCTTTGAAGATATACAGAGCTGAAAAAATTTCACATGGAGAAAGTATTTTCTGAAGTGAGCCCCACATCTTAAATGGCCAATTTAATTTTCCTGAGAAATCGTCTTCCTAGAGCAATTAAACTTTCCTGTTCTGTTTTGCTTTTACAGAAGTTATTATTAATGGGGTCCATTCTTAGTGGGGGGAGAGCACATGGTGGGGTCTGAATGCCCGAGGATCTGACTGTGCCCTCAAAACCCCCTCCTCCTCTCGTGGGCCTCCTACCTCTGCACTGCAGGGCGCTGCCTGGCTGCTGCCAAGGCTTTGTGGTCTCTGCTGCTGAGGGCAGCCTGCTGCAGGGAGTCCCAGCTGGTAAATGCATAGCCATTAGGCCTGATGTCACAGTGAGCACCTGTGTAGGGAGCCCTCGTGTACACCTTCCCGTAGGGAAGGCCTCCTGGGACTGACTTGGGGCTCAGAGAGCGTGCAGAGCTTGGATGGTGCTGGCTACGGCGGCGTCACCCTGAGCCCCTCATCAGCAGCAGGACTCTGTGCTTCTGTGCTCCTTGTAGCCCAGGGGCGTGCCAAGCCCAAGGGGAGAGACATTCCAGGAGAGCTTTCAGGAAGTGACTGGCCCCATGGCGAGGGGGCGTGTGGGGCAGTGCCCAAAGCCTGCTGCTGTTTTCTTTCACCAGGTCCGGACAAAGACAGTGGCCCAGTGTGTAGAATATTACTATACCTGGAAAAAGATGATCAAGTTTGACTGTGGTCGGGCCCCAGGACTGGGAAAGGGGGTCAAAAGAAAGTTGGATGAGGCAGACCCAACAGAAAGAAAGGTAGGGGATTCTGGGGCAAGGGGGTCTCACTGGAGTTCAGTGCTGGTCTGGACAGCTACTGACCACCCAGGTCAGGGTGGGGAAGGGGCTCCTACAGGGGAAAGCATCACCCTCAGAAGGGTGGAAGGTCGGGACCCTGATGTCATTTCTGCCCCTTCTGCAGGCCACTTGCAGCCCTAAGGAGAGACCCAACCGCCGTCCAACCCGTGAGTTGAAGATAGAAACGGAGAGTTGCACAGTAGAATCCGTCGTCACCGCCAGCCCAAGTGCTGGTCCCAAGTGGACCCCTGAGCCTCCGGGGCGTGTCCAGGGCCAAGGCGCTTTTCCCTGCAGGGAGTGTGAGAGGTGGGCACCAGCCCTGTCCCCGGATGCACCCACATAGCCTGCCCTCTGTTCCCTTGGGCCCTCAGCCCACCTTCCCCCTGCTCTGACCCATGTCCTCTGCTTACTCTGCAGGGTGTTTGACAAGATAAAGAGTCGAAATGCCCACATGAAGCGGCACCGGCTTCAGGACCCCGTGGAACCAACTGTCAGGGCGGAAAGACCAGCGAAGGCCTTTAAACTGGAAGAGGCTGGGAAGGAGGAGGAAGGGGAGATGGGGGCTGACATGGGCCCCTTGCAGGGGTGATTTGGGCCGTGAGCCGGGGCAAGGGAGCAGTCATCAGGATGACGACCTCGGGCCCTGTCACCTCTCCCTTTGGCCTCCCCAAGGTGTTCAGGGCATCCCTCTGCCTCCACCACCACCCCCACCTGCCTAGAGAAGGCCAAGGCGTGGACACCCAGTGGGAAAATACCTCTGGATCTCCCAACATGTCGGGTTCCTCATCAGGAGACTGTGCCCTCTGCATTTAGCCCCTAGTATGGCAATGACTTTGCACATTGTCAGGTTTTTTTTATAGGTGTCGATTTGTAAATTTTATTAAATTGTGTTCTTAAGCGGCTGTCTTCTGGCTTCTCTGGCCTGTTGATCCAACAAAGGCTTTAGGGCTCCTGCCACTCACCAGAGCCACAGAAACGCATGAGCTTAGTGTCCGCCCTGGAGGGGCCGGGTCCCCACACACTCCGGGAGCCGGCCCTGAGGTGCCCACTGCCGTGTGTGTCAGTGCCCGGTCCATGCAGTGGGCACACAGCGACACAGGAGGGACCCAGGTGCTCCCCTCAGGGACCTCACATTTTAGGAGCAGGAGAGCAGCAGAAATAAATAAGCAAAGTGGTTTTAGCTCCTGCTTTGGGCCATAAGGACAAAAGAGTCAGCAGCATAGTGACCAGCAGTCAGGACATGACAGGGGTTCCAGTGTGTCCGGGGTGAAGTCAGGGTCTCCCAGCAGCGGCCAGCTCAGCATGCGGATCGCAGCGGGGACGAGGATCCCCCCCTCCTGCCCCGAGGTCCACACCAGAGGGCACAGGAAAGAGCACGTTCCTCCCTCCCTCCTCGTGTCCCTCTTTAAGAGCGGGGAGGCTTGTAACGGTCTCCAGAAGAAGGCCTCCGGGTCCACTGGTCAGGACGGGGGCCCATGCTGTTTCTAAACTGATCCCTGGCAGCGGGAAGCGATATGGCGCAGTCATCCCCATATCCAAGGTCTCCTCAGGACCGGGGGAAACCAGCATGTTCGCTCAGGTTTCCTGCCTCCTGACGAAAGCGGAAATTCTTGCTGCGGGAAAAGAAGAGGAAGCATGAGCGGCTACCGGGTCGGCAGCCCTTGCGTCCACCACAAGGTGACGGGAGGGAGATAAGGCAGGGGCTCAAATCCTGAAGAGTGACCAGGGTGTGGCCGATGGCGTTAGGGGGACGGCCAGGGAAGGCCACCCAGAGGAGGCTGCTGGGGCCACGGTCTGGACTCCAGGCCACGGCACGGCAAGTGCTGCCACGGGAACTAGCGGAGGGTTCCAAGCTCTGTGGCTGCTGTGCCGAGGTTGCAGGAGGCAGGACGGCAAGCCTGGAGAGGTGACAGAGGCTCTCAGAGACGACGGTGGCCTGGGCTGGGTAGCCGTAAAGAGGGACAGAAACTCAGGGATTAGGGACGCGTCTCAGAAGGAGACTCAGACTTACTGATGGGTCACACGTCACAGAGAGAGGTGAATAAGGACAGATCAAGGCTGGCCTGCTAGGTTTGGAGCTCGAGCGCTGAGTAGATGCCATTAAATCAAACGGGAAAAAGGGACACATCAGAGGATTGATTGCTTCAAGCTGTGATTGTGTCTGTGTTCTGAGAGACTGGTGAGGGGAGGATGGTAGATGGTAATGTCAGAAGGTTTCAAGGAAGAGCCATATTTCAGCTAAGTAAACTTAAAGATCGAGTGGGAGGAGGGGCAGAAGAGGAAACCGAGTCTGAAGTGGTTCGGACATCGTGGTTGAGGTAAAGGACTCAGGTATCAGATGGACCAGAATGTGGGTCCTGGCTCCTCTTCGTCCTCGTGACCTGGGGCTGGCCACTTTCCCTGTTGGAGCCTCAGTTTTCTCATTCTGTGAAATGGAACAGAAAGTGCCCACTACCCGCATGTATTTGTTAAATGAGAAAACATAAGTCTTTGGCAGGGTGTACCATAGGAAGTGAGCAGCTGCTGTTTAAGGAGCATTCGTACTATTGCTATTATTGTTTGGGTCCCACTCTAAAGAATAAACCAGATGATTGTGGAAATGAAAGACTCCATATTAAAGGGTTGGGTGGTATATTAATCTGTGCTGCATAAAAGAAATTACCCTAAAGTTTAACAGCTTAAAACAAATGGAAGCTTTGATAATAGTACTCCTTAGAAGGACATGGAACTGAAACCGCTTGTGGTAATCCAGACCTCCACCTGATCTATGGTCGGAATATAGTGGCAACCCCAAGTGGATGGTCCAAGAGAGTCTTTGAATGTAAGAAGTTATCTGGGTGGAGGTTTCTTGTGAATTACCCACCTCTGCTAAACTCCACCTCTGCCCCCAGGTAGCAATGTTTTCTCAACCAGAGGTCCCTGAATTTTCTCTGCATCCTAGTTGTCTGAGGTCCTGTAAAAATGTATATTCCTGTAACCCACCACAGACTTTCATAATTGGAAATTATTGGTGATAGGGTCCTGGAACTTGGATTTTTTAAAAGAAGGTTTCTTATAGAATACTTTTTAGATTTACAGAAAAATTGGGAAGATGGTACAGAGAATTCCCATATACCCCACAGCCAGTTCCCCCTGTTAACATCTTAAATTAGTATGGCATGTGTTAGTGAGGCCGGGGTTCTTGTTTGCGGAGTTGAAGAATGAACTTAGCAAACACCCAAGGTAGGAGAGCCAGGGAGACTTTCATTGAGAGATGCAGTGAGAGGACAGACAGCGCTCCTGGCTCACGCCAGGAGGGGACAAGAGAGCCGGGGGTGGTGTGTTGTCTAGGGGTTTTATAGGCAGTTGAGTATTTTGGGGAACCGGATAAAAGGCTTAGGGGTGTGGAGTTAAGTGGTCCCTGAATATTAAGAATTAACACAAGAAATTTACTGCTCCCATTTTTCTCTGGGATACTGGCGTCTTGGTCTAGGAGCATATCAAAAGGCCGTCTGCCCAGCCCCCAAGGTGGGCTGAGGTATTGTATGTTTGCTAGAAAGTAAGTTAAGAATCTTACTTCTTAAACTCCCTGGGTGTTAAAATGCAGTCTTATCTTTAAGGTGGAATCCTTCCTGCTTTTACTATATTGTTTACAGCTGGGTCTGCATGCTAAATTAGTTGCCCAGTTTGCAAAATCACCTCCTCAGATCTGAAGGAGGAAAGACAGCACGTAGGCCTGGGCCTTTAGCATGCTAAAGTGAATCTTACACATGATTACAAATGATTAGCATAATAAAAACATGTGCTACTCTTCTTTATCTGGGGAATATTAACTGATCTCACTGAAGAATGGCCCTAGAACTTAATGTTTAACAGAGTTTTGGTAGGGGGTTTCCTTGCATGTAGTTACATTGCTCTGACTGCAACTATCCTGCCTTGCTTTTCCTGGAGGCTTTCGCCCTATTCTGTCTAAGCCCATGGTCCCTGTCTCATTAGAACTAATGAACTGATATTGATACCTTATTATTAACTAAAACCCATACTTCATTCAGATTTCCTTAGTTTTTACCTAGTGTTCCTCTTCTGTTCCAGGATCCCACCCAGGATCCCACCTTACATTTAGTAGTCATGTCTCTTTAGGCCCCTCTTGGCTGTGACAGTTTCTCAGACTTTCCTTGTTTCGGATGCCTTGACAGCTTTGAGACGTCCTGGTCAGGTATTTTGGAGATTGTGCCTCAGCTGTGTGTTTTTCTCATGATTACACTGGAAGACCATAGAGGTGAAGTGCCACTGTCATCACATGTTATTAAGGGTGCATGTGTCAATGTGATGATTTCACCCTGTTGGTGTCAGCCTCAGCCACCTGGCTGGCAACGTTTGTCAGGTTTTTCCACCCTCAACTCAGTCTTCCTCCCCATACTGTACAGGAAGTCACTTAAGGAGGAAGGAGTTATGCTCCACCTTTTTTATTTTGGTATTAATATACAATAACATAAGCAACATTGTGGTTTCTAGATTCCCCCCATTATCAGGTCCCCACCACATACCCCATTACAGTCACTGTCCATCGGCGTAGTAAGATGCTACAGAGTCACTACTTGTCTTCTCTGTGTTGTACTGCCTTCCCAGTGCCCCCCTCCACATTATGTGTGCTAATCATAATGTCTCTTATTCCCCTTCTCCCTCCCTCCCTCTGCACCCACCCTCCCCAGTCCCTTTCCCTTTGGTAACTGTTAGTCCATTCTTGGGTTCTGTTGCTCCACTTTCTTGAGGGTGGAGTATCTACATAAATTATTTGGAATTCTTCTGCAGGGAATATTTGTCTTCTCTCCATTTATTTGTTCATTTATGTCAGTATGAGCTCATGGATATTTTATGCATTGAGTTCTAATTCAGTACTAGCTTTTTCACTTAGCTCCTGTGTGTGTGTGTGAAAGAGAGGAGCGAACACACACTTCCTCTTTGGCGGTACTAGACGCTCCAGGCCCATCTTGTATGATATCGGCCAATTCTACAGAAGCCCTGATTCCTTTCATTGGAGAATGATACTTCAAAAACCGATATCTGGGCTCTAGATGTGCTCAAACCTGAATTTTTAACATGCTCTTTCCAACTATTTTTATGAAATCAGAGTTACAGAATTTCAGCTCTCAGTTTTGTGCCAGTCTCTCAAGTACCTCACCAGCCTCTCCAAACCATTTTCAGCATCCCTCGGTAGAGGGCGCCAAAGGCCGACCGGATTCCTTTCAATCTGATAGGACTTTCTAGGGAAGAAAGACGAGATACGGAGCGGACGCAGGTACTAAACTGCGTGAGAGAACTGTCAAGGCCGGGCGGGGGCGGGGTGTGTCTCCCGGCCGGCCGGGGCCTGTCACGTGATGACGTGAAGTCAGCTGACTAGGGTCCAAGTTCCGCAGGTAAACACGGCCCTCAGCCAGGGGCTGCTGGCGATTGGTGAACACCTTGGTGCGGGTCCTCGACAATGGGGACGACGATTGGTTTACGGGGCATCACGTGGCGAAGGTCGCACCGGAAAGGTTTGTGGGGGAGGGTACTATACTTGGATGTATGCGCGTGCGTCGAAGCTTCCTGTCGCCGATTGGAGGCGGTGAGTATTGGGCAGTTTGCGCCAGCTGGAGGGGCGGAGCCGGCGGGCTCGCGCTTCGCTCTAGGAGACTGCTGGTTGGCCCGCGTGGATCACAGGGCGCCGGGCAGAAGGCGGCGCGTGCGGGTGCGACGTCAACGCAGCCCGTGAGCTACCGCGACCTGTGTACGGCGGCGGGGCCGCGGCTGAGCCCTACGAGGCCGCGTCGGACGGTTTGCCGAGTACATTTTCGGCCGCCATGGACAACTCTGGGAAGGAAGCGGAAGCTATGGCGCTGCTGGCCGAGGCGGAGCGCAAAGTGAAGAACTCGCAGTCCTTCTTCTCGGGCCTCTTTGGGTAAGAACCGCGCCAAGGGGTCGTTCGGGACCTAAGCTGAGATGACAGAGCGCCGTGGCCTGAGGCGGCGGGACAGGGCCGAAGGGCTGGAGCCTAGAGGACGGAAGGGACTCCGGGATGAGGTGTCGTAGTCTACGGCTGCGGAGGGGTTACAGGGGGTCTGGGCTGTGGCAACACGGTTTAAGGAGAGACACCATGAGATAGTGGAAGGCCCCCAGGTCCCTGGGCCGAGGACACCCAAGTCGAGGCCACACCATCTTGAGGAAGGAAGGGGACCCAGGCCGACGACGGGCCAAGGAGCCAGAGGGGAACCTAGGCCAAGGGAAGATGGCCTGAGGCCTTGAAAGGGACCGGCCTGAAGGGCTTGAGGGAGCTCGGGAGAGTAGCCAGGTCAAGAAGTCTTTTGGAGCCCAGGGAGAACCTATTCGAAGGATCTCTGACGGGCTGATTAGGCTTAGGACCGAGGACACCTGACTGAGTTACTGACCTTTCCAAGGCCGGCGGCAGCGTGTGTGCCAGAGCTCTGGGTGGTGGGGCTAAGGTGGCCCTGCGAGTGATGAACCCGAGCCTGGGGTGTGTGAGAATGCCTGAGAGGAAGCTAGCTGCAAGAGCTGGAGAAAAGGTTTGGACTTGGGTTGTTGGGGAACATTGAGGATTTTACTGCTGTGACAAAATGCCATAGACTGGGTGGCTTATAAACAAAAATTTAATTCTCAAGAGTTTTGGACACTGGAAAGTCCAAGATCATGTTGCTGGCAGATTTGGTGTCTGTTGAGGGCCTGCTTCCTCATAGACAGCCATCTTCTCTCCGTGCCCTCCTATTGTGGAAGAGGGTGATGGAAGGTGATTAGCCTCCTACACAAAGCTCCCAGAGGCCCCCCTCTTAATACCATCATCTAGGAGGTTAGGATGTCAACACATCATTTTCGGACGTACACAAACATTCCGTCTGTAGCAGGGCCAATCCTGGGGGCGGTTCCCATTTGCTTGTTGGAAGGTCTACAGCTGCTGGTGTCAGAGAGAGCGAGGGCAGCCGGCAATATAAGCAGATAATGTTTACTAAGCGCTCACTCTGACTCAGGTCTGGCACTGGCACTTTACTACGTTGTCGAGTTTAGTCTCACAACATCCCTGTGGAGGTGGACAAACGTGCTTAGAGAAGTTGATGTATCTGCTCCATCTCCATAAAGTGGGAGACCGAGGCCCATCTGATCCTAGAGCTCTCTCTGTGCCACATGAGTTTCTCCTGGGGGGTACAGCCTGTTTCTGAGTACTACATTTAGGAAGGATGTTGGCAAACAGGAATCTCAGGGAGCCTGTAACTCCCCCGTCCCTCCCCACCCCAGCCTACATGGCAGTTTTCTCCAGACATTTGAAAGAAAGCAGGTGTGTTCATCCTGGTCATTTCCAGCTCCAAGAGCTGTTGAGATGGTGCTGAAAGGGGAGTGGGCAAGGTGAAAGCAGAGGGCAGGACTGTGGAAGGGAGACCAGCCTGAGCGGGGCCTGCCTGTCTGAGACCTGGGAGTACAGCGAGAGCGCTGCTTCATGGGTCAGAGCCACTCCTGGCCTCTGCTTTCCTCTGGGGCTGGGTTGCCTGTGCTCAACATTTCACAGCCCCGCTTTTCTCAAGGTCCCCAGTGGTTTCTGGTGACTGGAGAAGGAAGCATTGGGGCTTAGCCAGGCCCTTGTGCTTCTCCCTTCCTCTTCAGGGAACTCAGCAGTGACAGCATCCCAAATTGAGAGGCCTCTGGGATGTCAGAAGGGCCAAGTAGGATCGCCCCCACCTGGGACCGAGGGCAGCCCGTGCCCGTGGTGGTAGGGCCTTCTTTGATCTTCATTGTTTCTGGGCTGCCGGAGGCTGGGACACTTTGGTGCACCAGCAGCCTGCGAGGGAGGCAGTACCAGCCACCGAGTAGATCCCCGCTCCTCTGTACCTTCCCTCCTGCTGCTTTTTCCCACTTAAGTCCTGCACCAGTGTGCAGGCATCTTGGGGAGGAGTGTTGTATGGGGCTGGGGGAGCACCCCAAACTAATGCTCCCAGAGCAAACCAATGGAGATTTCTTAGTAAGACACAGTGAAACAGCGAAAGGGGAGAGGGGAGGTGCACTTTTTCCTCTTTCCTGCTCTTAAGTCTCCAGGTGTATCTGAAATTTCCCTGCTGTGCCTCTTTGGAAGGGTACAGATTCTAAACGGTGGCTCTGTTACTTGGGGCTTTTCCTTACCCCTAACACCTCCCCCTTTGCCCCTGCTACCCAAATCCAAAATAAAAACTTCTTACCATTTGGATACCAAAGTGCATAAAAAGTTCCTTCATCTGTGAAATAAAAACTATAGTAATAACCTAATTACGGGGTTGTTCCAAGGAGTAAATGAGGTTAGGCATGTGAAGTGGTAAGAGCACAAAGCCTGACTCTGCTAAGTGCCTATTAAGTGCTCACTGCTATTACTGTTAGGTATTGCTATTGGAAATTGAGCTGGTGACGCTGGAAATAGAGATGACAGAGTGTTGTGTATACAGACAGCACGTTCCTAGAGATTGAATGTTGACCAGTCAGTCACCCTTGAACCTCCAGTAGGCATCAGCCACCCCAGGGGCCCTGGAAGGCAGCTTTTGTGAGGGAGGAAGTGCTGCAAGGTGGTGTCTGGTGTCTCGGTACAGGATCCACATAGGCCCTTAGCTACGCCGGCTGTGGGAGTGACCACTTCCAGCTTTGCTTCCAGACTGCTTTCCTCCTGCAGAACGTGCAGAAACGTGGTGCTGTTCCCCACAGGCACTGTGTCCTGCCCGCTGCCAAGATCCACGACTGAAACATGGCATCTCTTGCCCAGTGTCAGAGTGGAGTCTTTCCTGTGAGGATGCAAGGCTTCTGGGTAACCCAGCCATTATTTCACTGCAATCCCAGGGTTCTGCCTTCCTCATTGAATGGGACTTTGCTGCCTGGTCTTCCAGAGTTTTCAGTGCTGCTATGTGGGATGGAGCCAGAGAAGGTCTTTCAGAAACATCTTTTAAGAGAAGGAAACACACTCAGCTCTGGGGCTGCAGTGAAGTCCTCTCTTTGGGGTGCAGAGGGACATCAGTGTAGGAACCACAGGAGTGCCCACCAGGCCACGTGGCAGGCATGCTTTGCTTACAGTCTGAGGGCCCATAAGTAAGTACTGTCAGCATGATGTGGTACGGGGCGGGGTAGTGGGGAGGCCCAGGGCTCTGGAAACCAGAGGAGGGGTGACACTTAGCTGTCTCTGGCTAGGGGAGACAAAGCCCACACTGGAATTCGAAGTAAGTAATATTTCTGGGGGCTGCTGTCTCTGCCAGCCTGCTGAGAATGATGTGGGGCTTCCTGGGAGATGGCTGGTGCTTCCAGCAGCCCTGCCAGGTGTGGAGTCTTAGCCCCAGTTACAGATGAGGAAATGGGCTGTCAAGCCACAAACTGACGTTTGAATCCAGGCCTGTCTGACTACAGCCTCCGGTTTGTTTTTTTTACCACCCCAAGTGGCTCTACAATTCCCATTGTCCGGTGCCTAGTGGCCTCAGAGTCTATTCCTCCTCCTCAATAAAACAGCAAGCATTTGAGCATCTGCTCTGTGCTGTGCTCTGTGCCAGGTAGTGGCATGTGTGTCATTTCTACTTCTCACAGACTCTTTCTTCTCAGGTTAGGTTCACTGTTTCTGTTTTATGGATAAACTGAGGCTCAGGGATTGCCAGCCCAAAGTCACACAGTTAGCAAAGTGCCTGAAACTGATTTCAGCCCACATCTCTTAACCCCCACATCCATTCTCTTTCTACACCATGTCCATTACAGACAAGTCACAAGTGTCCTGTGACAATTTCAGAACCGAGCAGTTAGTCTGTACAGCGTTTTTTCTTTCATCATTACTGGGGCCTGTGTGAGCACCGGGGCCCCAGCTCATACCCGCTAGGAGCTCATACCCCCTAGGCCTACAGGAGCGGGTGCGCTGCAGAGCCAGGGACTTAGTACTTGTAGGTGATACAGGAGATGTGGAGGGATCCTGTGGCTCTGACTGCTCAGTGCTGTCAGCAGAAGAGCAAGGCTGGTGGCTGCCAGCTCCCTGTGCCGTGTGGGTTTTTATGTTTTCTGATGTTCCTCTGCCTGCATCACTGTATGGTGGGCTCCATGGGGGGCTGGCTTAATGACTCCCTCCCTTGACTGTAGAGGCTGCTTTGCGTGGCTCCAGCAGAGAGCAGAGTCTAGCCGGAAGAGGGAAACCTGAGCGGTGTCACTTGTTTAGTGCAGAGAAGAGGCCAGAGCAGGCAGGGACCTTGTCTGCCTCCTCATTTTCCAGAAGACTTTTGGACCTGGGGAAGGAAGCCTTCCAGATCACTGAGTGAGGCATGGCAGAACTGGATTTCCAAGGCCTGAGTTCCTTTTCCTGGGCCTGCCACTTCCTAGCAGTGTGAGCTTGGGCAAACCCCTTGACCTCTCCAAGCCCAGCTTCCTCCTCTGCAAAGCAGGGGTAATACCCAGCAGGTTATTGTGAGGAACTCCGCTCCTTCCGGTGGAGTGCCTGGTAAGCCACTGTTAATGAGTAATGAAGATGCATAGCGTGTGAGAGAAGGCAAGAGTGGGATAAGCCCCTGGGCTCACCCTTCCCCTCCCAGAGCATAGAGGGCCGGTGGCACCTCAAGGCACAGAGGAATAGGGAATGTCAAAGACCTAAAATGGGAGTTCCTCCATCTGCCCTGCCTTTTGAGGTCCTTAGAAAACTGCAGGTGGTGGTGGGGGTGGTGACCTGTTTCTGGGAGCCAGGAAGTGCCCAGGGGATGGAGGAAGGAGTGAGGGAGGCTAAGAGTGCCCTGCAGACCCCTCTGGCCTGGGTCCCACCGGGCCGTCTGTGATTCCTGGCACAGCTCAGTCCTCTCCATATGGCAGTCTCCGGAGGATGGTGGCTGCGCCTGGGAGACCTGAGACTGCTTCCTCCGCCTGGGGAGGGGGAGAAAGCAAAGCTGAGTGGGTAATTATAGACAGGCTGCGCCAGGCCAGCCCAATCCAGTTCCCTCTATTCCCAGCATGGGCTCAGAGCCGAAACAGAGGCAGCTTGGAGGAGGTCCGTGGGGGAGGGACAGTCAGCTGTTGTGTGCTGCCACCCAGGCTTCAGAAGAGGGAGGGAGGCCCAGCAGGCTTCTCTGGCCCTCATGCAGAAGGCAGAGGGAGAAGGCCTGGTTTCTTACCCTCAGGAGTTTGTGATTTTGCTCAGGGAGGCCACCCTACATGAGTGACATGAGCCAACCTGACTGGGGAGAGAAGTTCTGTAGTAAATTAGGCAGATTTACCATGTCAGGAGACAGCGTGGTACATCAGTGGGGCTGGGGACTTCCTCCTTCCCAGTCACTTTCCCTGCCAGAACCTTCCTGTTACATTCAGATGGGGCCTAAGCCCTTATCCTGGCCTCCATCACAGGGACCTCTGCCTGCCTCTCCAGCCTCATTTCCTGCCTCTCCCTGCACCATAGCCACCCTGGCCTACTTTTTTTCCTGGAACTGACCAAGATTGTTTATGTCTCAGGGCCTTTGCACATGCTGTGACTGCTGCCTGGAATGCTCTTCCCTTTTGTCATGGCTGTCTTCTTAGTCATCATTGAAGGACAGGCACAAATCCTACACCAGCTCTCCCTGACCTGCCCTAGTCCCTCTAGTGTTTAAATCACCTTGAAATTGTCTTGCTGACTTTTGTTTGCTGAGGGCCGCATCCTTGGTACACTGCTGTTATCGACAGTGTCTGGCACATAATAAATGCTCAGATGTTGGTTCCCCAAATGAAAATGGCTTCTCTTGCAGGATCTGTCAGTGACCCTAGGTAAATCACTTTTCCCCTTTGGGGACTCTACTTCCATCTCTGAAAGAAGAATATGGAACTCCAGAGATTCCCCTGGCATCACCTGGCCGTGCAAATGGCCAGGACCCGAGCATGGAGGAGGAGAAAGCGGGCCTGGAGTCTTGAGCAGAGGTTAAACCCTCTGGCTTTTCCACCTAGAATTGTTGACCCAGTGCAGGGCTGGCCTGGGATCATAGAATGTCAGCCAGGCAGCTGATAGGCTTTGTATTTGGTGTCCACTTTGCCCCACTGAGCTGAAACAAACAGCTGAGGCTGACTCTGTTCATTGTTGATTGTCAGGCTTTGGGCCTTAGTGGGATGGGCCATTTCTGCTTATCCAGGAGCCTGAGCTTTTTCAGGGAATGTCTGAACCTGTATAGGACTTAATATACCCACAAAGAAGGGGGGATGAGCTAGGGGATCCATTGGGTGAGGAGACCTGTGATATGGGTCTGTGAACACATTAGTCCCTTTAAGAGAACATTCCAGAGACTGTCCCCCTGAGGGTTTTTGCAGCCAGGCCCCAAAGGACCCTTCTGAAATCTCTTCTGCCGGAAGGTTGTGAAAGTTCTTCACTTCTCCAGAACCAGGAGTGGGTTCACTCCAAACGGTGGCCCCAGGCCCAAACTGTGTGGAGCCATGGGGGGAGAGCTTTGTCGGGGAAAGACTATGGGACCCAGCAGGTGAATGTGGAGGGGTGCGTTCCTGAGGGCCACTTCCTGAGGAACAGCAGTAGGTCAGGGAGAGCATCAGCACAGACCCAGAAGGCAGAGGCATCCTCTGGAGGAGGACCTTAGCTGGTGCCATTCGGGTTCAGGAGGCTGGGACTTAGTCCCCAAGCCCGCCCCCACCGCGGGTACCTGCAGAGTGGCATAGCCTGACCTGGAGATCTCTACTTTGGTGGCTGCTTTCCACGCGGTGGGTCTAGGTCAGCTTTTTCCCTCCCAAACTCCCCTGATCTTTCTAAATCACCTGGGACCATTGTTCAAAATCCCGACTCTAGGCCCCACCCAGACCTACTGAGTGAAATCTCCAGGGAGGCTTTGGGGCTTGGGGGCTCTGATTTGATTGTTATAATGAGCGCCTCCTGTAATTCAAAAGAATGGGCAGGTTGGCCCTCCTGCCCTGGTGCTGCAGGGTGGGGGAGAGCTGGACAAGGCTCCCAGAATCACACCAGAGGACCCCGCCGGGGCTGGTGAGTCTTCAGGGCCAGCTGACACAGGGGTGAGGGACGGTGAAGATGATCTCTGTGCTTTTAATTGGGAAAATCTTTCTTTTCCCTCAAAACAACACACCAGGTGATGTCAGTGAAGAAAGAATCTGAAATCCATTTGGTGGAACCCTCTGAATGTGTGGATTTTACTCTGCTGGTTGTGAGGGAGATCGGAGTTTGAGCAGTTACAGAGACCACAGACCTCAGGGCCTGAGCTTGGTTGGATTTTTGGAGGTGGAAGGACAGAAGAACATGGCAGGGACTCGGGGGAGGTTCTGATGAAGGGTCCCCCAATTCACAAAGAGGTTCATATGCACCCCTTGGAGGTCAGGAAGCCAGAGTAGAGGTGCCCAAACTCTTCATTTGTTTAAAATGGTCTCTATATCTCCTAGGCTCTACTGTTACACAATAGGCTTTTTGAGGGTGGTTTTGCCATTTTAAATAATTCTGTGCTGAATATCCTTGTAACTTCTCTGATTAGTTTCTTAAGATAAATAACCAGAAAAGCAATTCATTGCTGGACAACAGGACCAAATATAAACCCTGATATTTAAAAAATACATATTTTTTTCTCGAATAGATAAAATATGCAGATAATAATTATAAAAAATATTCAGACAGCACAAACCAGGGGTATGATTAGGCCTGTCTCCCACACCTGCCTGCAGTTCTACTGACTATACCTTAGAGAAAAATGCTATGACTATTTTTTTTGTATTTCTCCAGAAATGGTCTGTGTTTACATAACTGGCTCTTCTTGTCTTCTTTTTTCTTTTTTAAATATAGATGGGTGCATTTTATATACATACTTTTAAACAGTTTTTCTTTGTATGGTTATATATCATAATATATCTGTCCAGTCCTCAATTAGCAATGACACATTTTTAGGGTTGGAGACCTTCACTAAACCACTTTAGCATGCAGAGCAAGGGATTGAGGCACTGGAGAAAGGACAAGGCTTCCAAAGCCGGGTGCCTCCCCCAGAATGCTTTAGTGTCTCCTGGGGAAAGGGGATTCGCAGAAAGCCTGGGAACCAGTGATCACGGAGCAGCCCAGGCAGGAAGTGGAAGACGCTGTCAGAGGCAAGGCAGGCTGGGAAGTGCCCCCCTCCCCCCGTGCAGTGAGGGACAACCCAGTCCTCTCCTGGGGGGCCCAGGAAGCCTGTATGGAGTGTGCCTCTGTGTGAGGGGGTGGCGCCACGGACTTGGCCTCTCCTGAGCCGGCAGCACAGGCCTGGGCTACAGCTGGATTCAGGGAAGCTGGCTTCACAGGGAAATCATGGGGGTGCAGACACATCTTCACTATTGCTGGGGCAGAATGCTGGCTTTCTCTTCAATACCAGACTAGTTTGTCTCATCTTTTTTCCCTTTTCTCCCCAGAGGCTCATCCAAAATAGAGGAAGCATGCGAAATCTACACCAGAGCAGCAAACATGTTCAAAATGGCCAAAAAGTGGAGTGGTATGTGATCTCTGCTGGAGCTCCTTCATGGGTCTTTCTCCTCTCGCCCCTCAGTTACCAGTCCCACCGGCCTGGCGAGAGGTTCGCCCTGCAGCCCGCCTTCTTTTAACACCGTCTCCACACCAGAAACCCATCGGCCTGCCATCTGGTCGTTTTGAGCCCCCTGGGTGATTTTATAACGTGGGTCCCAAGGCCTTGGAGACAGGACTCAGAACTTGGCTCCTCCCGATCAGTTTCCCCCTCAGCACAACAGTGGGGAAGTGATAGTCCTGAACCTGTGGGGCCGCAGTACGGCTCTGTGGGCACCGGGCCCCGCCGCTGAGGCAGGCGGCCCGCGGGGACAGCGGCGGCTGCCCACTGCACATGCGCGGCTTCGGGAGCAGTGCCGCTCCCGCTCTTGAGTGGGAGGAAGGCTCTTAGAGGACGCCGGGTTTCAGAGCACCCAGCCCCTGTGCTCTCACTCGGGCTGGGAAGAGGCGCACATGGGCTGCGTCACACAGTGCTGGACGCCCCTCCCCCCACAGAGGGCACCTGGACCCCTGTGTTAGTGGGTGGTGTGTCATTGAGTCGGGGCTCTTCTGACTTGGCCTGGCACGTGGTCAGTCTCTGGCAAGGCTGGAGCTTGGGTGGCATCCGCCAAGGAGGGGTGGGTGGAGTGGAAGAGCTGTCTGGGAGTTGGCAGGGGGGAGGGCAGAGTTGACCACCCAGCATGGCAAGCGCACTGGGGGCTGATCTCATCTTAGCAGTTTTGAGCATCAGCAAGGCTTAGTCCAGGAAATCAAGGAAAGACAGTTTTTGGAAGCCAGGAAGGAACTTTCTGACCAGAAAGGAGATGAACTCTGGGATGGGACTATCAAGGTTTAGGGTGAAATGGGTTATCATTGTTTGTTGAGAATGTCTTTGGTTTCCCTGGAAATGAGAATAATTTTTCCTGAGCTCTCACAGAATATACTGTGCATAAAGTAAACACTGTGTTTTTATGCTCCCAAACTAAGAAAGTGCCATTAGAGAAAGAATACTTACTTTTCATTCACATAGATGCTTTTCCTCTAAACTTGTTACCTCCCACCCCCCCTTCCCAATATTCAAACAAAAGACCTAGGCCGTTTTTCATTTTTCTCCAATAATATTACCTTTTCTGGAAATTCTGCACTCAAGTATGGAGCCTTTAAACATAATTAAAAAAAAATCATAGTGAAAATCTGCATGGCTTTGTCTATCCTGCTGCTTTAAAGTTACAATACAGGGCCCTCTTGTCCTCTTCCAGCTCAGGAATTCTGTGGTTCAGCTGGAGGAGAATGAGCCTTAGGTGGAGGCTGGCTGAGCTGGAGGGGCCCCCAGTTAGCACAGTCCCGCCCCAGGAACAGGAGCGATCCTGTTGTCTCCTTCAAGCCACAGGTCAGTTTAGGAGACAGAGATGTGTGACCACAGTGGCGTGGGGCCAATGGATGGTGAGGGCATGCAGCCTAGTACAGGAGTCTGGGCTTCAGATGTGGGCTCCCTGCCCTCTGTCCACTCACAGGCACTTGTCCTCATGCATTTGAGTTCTTGGTGTTCACATCCTGTTTTCCTTCCTGGGTGTAAAGCTCCTTGTAGGAGCAGACCCTGTGTGTCCCATCACCCCCAAGACCATGTGCCTCTGGGTTAGTATGGCGCCTTGCCCATGAGACCTGCAGTGGCTGCGTAAAGGGCTAGAATGTGGACAGAGACAGAGGAGCTGGGAATGAGGAAGAGCTGGGAGCCGTGGGAGACAGAAGGCTGGACTTGGAAGGGAAGTAAGTGGGGAGGGAGGTACATGGTTGAATTTTGATTGCTCCTCTCTTCTGCCAAACACAAACCCTCCTGGCCCCATCCCATGATCCAGCCTGCACCCTGCCTCTGAATGACAGGTCTGAGCCTGTGGTTTGCAGTGTCCTGGTCGGGGTGGGGGGGTGGGCGGGAGACTGTGCATACGACAGGGGTTAGGAGGTGGAGGAGACCTTGGCGGGCTCATATGTCTGTGGCTCTCAGCTCTGTATGCCTTCTCCTTGGATCTTTAGAAGTGATGGCCCTGGAAATGTTGGCAAAGGCTCGGATATGGACTGTGCAACTGCAGCTGGGCTCACCCAGGCCCTCTCTGTCCAGCAGGCTCTCGGGCTTCCCCCAAGGCAGCTTCCTCCTCCCTCAGACCACTGCGTGGGCCACCGGGAACCCCCACCCAGGGGTCAGAAGGCTGAAATCAGGGCCACCCCGTTGGCTCATCCAGGCCCGTCTCCTCTCTCAGGGACCATCCGTGTTCTCGAGAGCCTGACCCACCTCCCAGGGCAGTGAGGGGCTTAAGAACCCTGGAGCGCCACTAAGGCTGGGATCCCTCTTCTTTTCTGTTCCAGCTGCTGGAAACGCTTTCTGCCAGGCAGCCCAGTTGCACCTGCAGCTCCAGAGCAAGCATGATGCAGCCACCTGCTTTGTGGATGCTGGTAACGCGTTCAAGAAAGCCGACCCCCAAGGTGAGGGCCTGTGTGGGACCCTGAGGCCGGCTACCCAGAGCGCCAGCCTAGCACTCTACAGAGAAGTCTGCAAGTTTTCATGTGACTGGTTTTCTCCAGGGGCTGACATGCACTAGGCTGGCAGGGAGGTACTGGCACTTGAACTTCAGAATTGGCTCCTTTCCTGTTGGCATTTGCATCCCTCTCCAGGCCTCCGCCTCCCCCTGCTACTTTGTGTGTGCGGCTGCCCCACTCTCGAAGCCTGGAGCATTTGGGAGTGGGAGTTACACTGCAGACCCACCGCGTGCCAGGGAGAGAGGAAAATCTGTTCTGTTGTCAGAATTAACATGCAGAACAGGGTGGGAAGGGGTTGTGAGACCAGCCAGGTAGGAGTCACTGCTGAAAAAGGAGCGGAAATTTTCCTGACCTGGCTTCCATATACCCTGACGGGGGTCAGAGAGAACAGAGCCTGAGGTGCAATTGCCAGAGAGCAAGTTACTTAAGATGAGAGCACTCGGGACAGAAGCCCAGTTTGGGACTGACTCACCGTGAGAAAACCGTGCCCCCTGGGCTCATCCTCAGTGGAAGCAGAGCCCCATAGATACCGGACTTTGGGGTCTCACAGAGCTGCAATTTTTATTAATTTTTTTTTAATGTTGGTGTCAGACATAGGTTGCTGACCTTTAATTTTAGCAGGCAAAGGTACTTTTTTAGTGACCATCTATTGCCACTCTCCTCTTATAAGAGAATAAGAAATATATGAAGAATCAAAAAAAAGATTGGTGCTCCAAGGATTGGTGAGCGTCAGGTCACACACAGTCAAGGATTTGATCTCTCTATAGACCAAGTGGCTTTTCTCTGTCCCCCAGACTTGCCTGGTGGCTCCTCTGTAGCTGGGTGTCTCACAGATGTTGGCCTAAGTGGTCAGGTGGTGGGCTTGTGCTTGGCTAGAACCAGAGGGGAGGCCTTGTGACAAGGTGGGCCACAGCAGGCCATGGGGGCGATGTGATGACGACCAGGGGCAACCCTGGGCCTCTTTTCACCTCGATTCACCCAGGAAAGTCTGCGCGTCTCCTATAGAGACCCCTCCGCGCCCAGCCTTCCCTCTGCTCCCTGGGGCCTGGTCCACCTGGAAATGCTGCTGTAGCGTCTGCAACATCTAGCTGCCGCTCTGGAGTGACTGGAAGGACTTGTTTCTGGGTGGGAGCGGAGCGCCAGGCTGCATGACATGTGCACAGCGCCATTGGCTCTTTAAACAAATTGCAGTGCTTCCTGTGGGCAGGTCCCACCTGGCACCGTGATTTCGTGTACTTCCTGGTCTTTGAGCTGAGCTTTTGCATCTCCCATGAGGCCCTGCCTTGTGTGTGTTGATTCTGGAGCCTGGGTTTGGGGGTGTGGCCCCGTGCCTAGCCCTGGGAAGTGTGAGGTTGGCGGAGGCATCCTGGGCCGCTGGGAAAGCATCAGCAGGTGATGCTGGTGACATGCCCATTGTGAGGCCCAGAGACCAACTTATTTTTCCAGAGATCAGTGAGCATAGTTTTCTGCCCTGGGAGCTGAGGCACGGAGGGAGTGGATTTGGGGTGAAGGGTACCTGGCAGGGAAATAAAAGGGGCAGTGGTATGGAGGAGGGCCTAATTTGGGCAGAGCTGGGAGCAGGTGCCTTGGCTGGAACCTCAGGAGTTTGGTGCTGAGCAGGGAGGGGTATTGGGGGGCATCCCAGCATCATGGCCTGCGCTGCCCACCCCAGTCAGGGTTGGGGGAGTGTGTGGCTCGGTGTGGTCTCCAGGGTCTGGGCAGAGCAGTCCCTTAATCTTTTTTGAGCCTCCATTTCCTGGTCTGGTAAATGTGAGGCACACGTAAGGGAAAGCGTAGAGATGCCCAGAGTGGTACCTAGCTTGTGATTAACATCTGGAAAGAGGCAGCCCTTAGCTCCTATCTGATGGGGCCTGGCCTGGGCTCCCCCAGCCTCTGCCCCTGGGCCGTGTGCCTTGTGAAACAGGGCTGGGGGGCCCATTTGGACCCCTGCCCAGTTTCCCCAAGCAGGTGACTAGCTCCTGGGCCTTACTGGTTGCCTTACCTGCTTCGAAGGCCTCCGCCTGTGTCAGCACTTCCTGAGGGAGTCCTGGAGAGCCCTCCCCTCGAGGCAGCTGGTGCAGAGCCTGCGCCAAAGGCCTTCCAGGGTGGAAGGAAGGATTTGGCTCCTGTTACCGTCCTCCCCCTCTGCCAGTCTGCCTGAGTGGGCCGGGGAGGGCCTGCTGCCCCCGTGGTGGCTGAGGGTGGGGAGGTGACGGACCCAGCTGTCAGAGGTTCCCCCTTCGCCAGCCACTGCTGACCACTCTGGGTGGACCTGGGCGGGAAGGCCTCTTACCCGCTCCCGCTCCCACTCCCGACAGCTGGGTGCACCAGGGCCCGGGAAGCGGCCTGGCCCCACCCGTCTCCTGCTGCCATTTGCTGGGTGCCTGCTGCATACCAGACCCCTGGTGAGGCAGCCTTCCTTTGATCCATTCCACTTCTCTGTGAGGTCCTGCGGTTCGCCCTCATTTTACCGAAGAGGAGACTGGGGCTGAGTCCAGGCAGTGATGAGGAAGCCACTAAAGCACAGAGGGTGGGCGGAGGGCCCTGGGTTGCCCTGCTCCGCTCTGCCTAAGCCAGCACCTTCTGCTTCTTGCACGTCAGCCCTCCCTGCCTCCCCAGTCCTGGGCTGGATCATTCCGGAGCCCTGTCCAGCTCCCTGGCTGTGTGGGTGGGGATGGCGTCAGGTGTGCTGGGCTTTGCCGTGTTTGTCCGGGGGGTCCTGGGGGTCTCCATGACCAGAGACAAGCTGTTTGAGCCAGTGTGTCAGCGGCTTGTCTGTGAACACTCACTAGGGTGTCAGCTGGCAGTCAGCCACTTTGAGGGACAGTCCCAGAGCGAGGAGCCAGGCGTGAGGGGAACTTAAGCCCAGGAATCCATGTCCATGCCTGGGACTAAGTTCCTCCCCACTGCCGCTGCCAGGGGGGCCTGTTCACAGGGGGGAGCTTCCAGCCTCTCTCCGTCCCACGCTGTGGTCTCCCCAGGAGCAGCCCTTGCCTGCAGGCACCAGGTTGGGCCTCCTGGCATTCCAGGGAGTTACCTGGGGGTCTGCCAGCTACATCTGCCTTCTGGGGTAGAGGACAGAGCAGGTGGGGTTTGCTGCCGCCCAGCTACCTTCTTCCTTATCACCTTTATCATGGTGTTGCAACCCGTTGCTAGCTCACCACTTCCAGAAATGTTCTGTTAGAAAATATGTGCATGTGTTAAAATAACTATAATAGCTGTAATTTTTTGTGTTCTTCCGCTTTTGTCCTCTGCCCCCTTTCACCTTCTTTTCCTTCTCCTTATTGGCTGGGCCCCCCAGCTGGCAGCCTCAGAACCTTGACTAAACGGTGTACAGAATCTTTCTGAGGTCCCCACAGACCTTTTAGAACTGGACCAGACCAGCAGACCCTCCCCCAGCACGGTGCTCACAGACACCCACTTTTTGCAGGCACATTTAGGGGGCTCGTGGACTCCCTGTTGGCCCAGTCACAAGTCTGAGGCTCAGCGCCTCTGTTCACATGTCTCCCTGGGTAGTGAGACCATTAGCCCTGAGAGCAGGCACCAGGCCTTGTGCCTCTGTGTAGTGTCTCAGCCTGGTGGGCCCGGCTGACCATGGAGACCCTGTCAGATGCCCAGGATCCTTGTGAGTGCCCTGGACCGTGGGGTGAACTTTCAGCCTCACCCCAGCTCGGAGTCCATATGCTGTGGTCTGTCCAGGCTCTTTGTCTCCCCCATCTCCCTTTCCTCCTGAGATTTATTAAAATGGTATTAAAAAATCCATCCTGAGAGCTCATCTCTGTCTGCTAGAAAATGCCTCCCACTCATGTTTCTCTCTCTACTTCAAATAACTTGTCACAAAAAAAAAGCCATTCCCAAATTCAAAATCTTGCAAGAGATAGTACCACAAAGGTAGCCCAGTTCCTCCTGTCAAGTGCCATCCTGGTGTGTGTGCTTTCCTGATGGAACCTGAGGAGCTGGCAGGTAGCAGCGCCAGGGTCAGAGGGCCAAGGGCAGAATGTGGGCATATGGACAAGAGAAAGCATGAGAGTCTAGCTGGAGGGGCCTCAGTGTCACGGCATCCAGCCTTCTCCAGCCGTACACGGAGGCCTGGTGCAGGGAACATGGCTGATGGAACGGCCCGCACTGAAAGGGCGGCAGAGCCCATGTGGAACCTGGGTGTCCCTCTGGTGTCAGGTTTGGTGGCCTCTGGCCCCATCTTGCTGCTTGCCAGCAGCTCTGTCCTTGGGTGTAGGGTCTTGGCAGGTCTGGTTCAACAGCCATGGGAGTCTGGCTGTCAGCCTGACCAGGCGCCAGCGTGTCCTGTCCCAGGGTTTCTGGGAAGGTGGTGGCCGCCGTGGCAATGAGGCTCCCCCTGAAGCATGTGCCCCACAAGTTAGTCTGCAGAATACATTCATCTGATCAAGTTTTCTGGGGCTCAGGGATTCCTCCACCCTCCCTCCCGGCACCTGGAGAACGTGACCCTGGAAACCCCAAGCACCTGTTGGTCTCTGCAGGCACAGGAGCACCTGCATCATACCTCCTGCCTCTCCTCGGCTTCTGCTGAAATGACCTCACTTCCTCATTTCTCCTCCCCATCTCCCCATTTTCTCTCCCCAGAGGCCATTAACTGTTTGATGAGAGCAATTGAGATCTACACTGACATGGTAAGGGTCCCTGGGTGTCCTGTCCCCACTCCTGGTCTCCCAGCTGCCCCAGCCTTACCTCCCTCCACCAGCGCAAGAGCAGGCAGGCAGGGGTGGTGGGAGCCATGCAGGTTTTGGTCACCTGGGCTGGCCTGGCAAGGTCCAGGCTGGCTCCTGGCAGCTGACGGCCCCACCCCAGTTCCTGCCCTCCACCTCCGCAGAGGCCACAGAGGTCTTCATTTGTAGAAGTTCTGTGTATGGGGGCCTGTGTGTGTCCGGTACTTTCCTCCTCGCCCAGCCTCCCCCCAGAGTCCCATTGGGCTGGCAGCTCACGGAGGCCAGAGGCGAGGGAGGCGAGGCCCAGAGTCAGCCTAGCCCCTGCCCTGCCCCAGGGAGCCGGGATGGTGTTCTGCCTCATCACACACCTTCTCTGTCCCGTCAGGCCCCTCCCCAGGCAGGAGTGCAGGGTCGGGGCCCCTGCCCAACCCGGGGCGACGCTGCAGTGCCCTCCTTACAGCAGTGAGCTACAGCTGGTTTTCCAACAAGACACTCTGAACCAGCTGGTTTAAACTACTTCTCCAGCAGCCAGTTGTTATCCTGTTTTATGAAAGGGGGGCCCGGGCAAGTGACATGACTTGCTTAGGGACATATGCCTACAAATGGGACTTGTGGGACCCAAAACTAGGCGTGACTGAGCCCAGGGCCTTGCTCTTTCTTGCTGCCTCCAGCCAGGGGGTGGCCACAGACCAGCCCCTGTGTGCAGACCAGCAGGCCAGGCACCTAGGCCCCCCCTGAGTGGAGACGCAGAGCGGTTGCTCAGCCGTCTAGTAGCCAGAGGCCTCCCTAGGGAAGGCTCTGGATGTCCGCAGGGGAAGCTCCGGCACAGGGAGGCATGGCCTGTGGGAAGAGCCACCTCTGAGGCCATACTGGGAGAGGCGGCCGAGGGGGAGCTTGTCCCTTTGGCAGTGGGATGGTGGGTCCTCAGCCCTGGTTTCTGCCAGGTGACTCTGGCTGGTCCTCCTGCCTCTCTGGACCATCTGTCAAATGCTTCCTCAGGCCAGGGCCTTTGCCAGCTGCCTCTGCACATGTTATCTGTGGTGTTGCCCCATCTGCCTGTGCCCCCTGGGCAGGATGGAAGCTGAGGTTGGATGTGGAGTCACTGCACAGGGACACCCAGTCAGACCAGGCCTCATCCCAGAGCCTCCCTTCTAAGTCCCGTGTCTCTCCGCCTCTCCGTATCTTCTGCACACCTCACCACATGGTGTGGCTGAGGGGCAGGAGCCCACCAGCTTTGGGGACCCGGAGGGGCATGGTTGAGCTGGGCTGGGCACTCTGGGTATCACTGGTCACAGATGGCCCCTTCCCATCCTGCCAGGGCCGATTCACTATCGCCGCCAAGCACCACATCTCCATCGCTGAGATCTATGAGACGGAGCTGGTGGACATCGAGAAGGTAAGTGGTAGTCGGGGGCCCTCCCTGGCTCACAGGTGGGGGTGGCTGCAGCAGCAGGTCTTTGGGCCTAGGGCTCCCCTGTCTGTCCTGTCCACTTGGGGGGTCCTCTGGTGTCTGAATCTCACAAGAAGGACCTTGGCAGAACTTAAAGGGCCTGCGGATGACAAAGGCTGCCCCGGTGCCCACCCCACCTGCCCGTGTCTCCCCAGGCCATTGCCCACTATGAGCAGTCAGCGGATTACTACAAAGGAGAGGAGTCCAACAGGTACCTGGGTGCCAGGCTCCCCTCCCCCTGCCCACTCCAGACCCCTGAGTCTCCCAGACTGGCCACCACCCACCTTTCTCCTCTCTCCCTGCCTCCCAGCTCAGCCAACAAGTGTCTGCTGAAGGTGGCTGGTTATGCTGCACAGCTGGAGCAGTATCAGAAGGCCATTGACATCTATGAACAGGTTGGGGTGTGGGGGCGGGGGGGTGGGGCTCCAAGCCCTGTTCTCAGAGGTTCTCCACGTCCCTCCTCGTCCCCTTCTCCTGCACCCTGTACTCAGCCTGGCTAAACGCTTCTCTCCACCCACAACCCCAGGAGGTGTCACCAGTCTTTCCCTAGATATGCCCTTCCCGCACCGTTCACAGAGCTGTTTGGGAGTCAGAGGGGCAGTGGGAAGAATTGCCCAGGTCTGGGTGGCCAGGAAGCAGGGTGCCCTCTGCTGTGATGGGGGCGCTGCGCAGGGTCCAGGCTGTCCTGGTGTGTTCAGCCTGGCCCGGAGAAAGGCAGGCAGCTGGCTTTGGGGAATGGAGCAGGCACCGCCTCATGTTTCCGCAGCCTGCCATCCCTCTACCTCTGCCCTCCAATGTGCCAGCCTCCCATTGGGCCTATCAGTGGGGCCGCCACCCCCAACTCTCTTGGGCGCCTCAGGAGGCCTGCAGACACCTGGCTTCAGCCCTGTGGCAGCCCTCCCCCACACCCATAATGCTCTGGTCCTTGCTCAGTCACACACTGCTTCCCAACTGCCCAGTCCCTGGGGCTAGTCCCTGGCCTCCTTGCCCTTGGGGCCCCACTCAGGGTATGGACCCGGCTCCCAGCTGGACCCCAGGTGCCTGGCAGCAACCCTGGCCCTCTGGCTCCCCACCCTGAGTTCTCAGTGCCACGTCCATGTGCTCACAGGTGGGGACCAATGCCATGGACAGCCCCCTCCTCAAGTACAGCGCCAAAGACCACTTCTTCAAGGCGGCCCTCTGCCACTTTTGCATCGACATGCTCAATGCCAAGGTGAGCCCAGGCTCCCTGAGCCCACCTGCTTGGTGACCACCCGCAGGGCAGCACGTCTGTTACCAGGCCAGGTCACCTCTCAGCCCCTTGCAGGGGTGAGCTCCTCACTCATGTCTGGCCTCTTGACAGTGGGCCTTGGGCAGGAAATGCTTGTCTTCACTGGGACATTTCTGTCCCTGATGTCACCTGCCAGGTCCCTGTAGGGTTTGAGTCTCCGGCTCCTGGCTCAGCGCCAGGCTCACTCTTTCAGCACATTTCAAATCCTTACTGCACCCCATGAGGTGCGTGTCATTGTCACCCTTTTTACAGATGAAGACACTGAGGCTGAGGCCAGAATCCCTTGTTCAAGGCCTCATGACTAGTAAACTCCAGTCCTAGGATTCCAGGTCTTTCTGTCTCCCAGTGTCATGATTTGAACCACAGTATGCATGCCCACCCCATCCACTTTCAGGGCTTTTTCAGCAAGAGAGGGGTCAGTGCTGGGCCAGGGGGCAGGGAATGGCCAGGGGAAGAGCTGGACTCGGCCAGAATCTAAGCTGCCCTGGGGTCTCCAGCCCCACCACCCTCAGCTACAGGCCTGTCTGAGCCCCCCACCCCCACACATGCCCCCTCCAGGAGCACCTGGCAGGGAGCTGAGAGCTCAGGCTTCGGTGTAGGGCCGGTTAGTCCCTCTCCCCAAGCAGTTACTCTGTGCCCTGAGCAAGTCACTGCCCTCTCTGGTGTTTCCCTACTTTTGAAATGGGGACCACCACCGTGGGCCCTCATGATGGTTGAGTGTGAGAAGTGGCCAGCTCTGGGCCTGGCATGTAGGATATATTCAGTCATTGTCCTTTGCCCCCTATCCTGGGTGGGCCCAGCTGCAGAAAGCAACAGGGGGCACTGGCCTGGGAAGCCCTCCTCTCCATGCTACCCCCTCCCCAAGCTGTCTCTGCAGCCACGCTTGCTCTGAGATCAGCCCCAAGCCCTCTGGAGGTGCCATGAGGTACAGAGCCTCGGCGGGGAGGAGGTGGGAGGAGACCCAGAGCTGACTCGGCCCGAGTGTCCCCAGATTCCCTCGGCGTCCAGGCCTGTGGCTCCAGTGGTCCCTCTTCACTACCTTGTCCCCTTCCTTCCTCCTGCCCTTGCTGGTGCTCAGCTCGCTGTCCAGAAATACGAGGAGCTGTTCCCTGCATTCTCCGATTCCCGGGAGTGTGCGCTGATGAAAGTGAGTCCTGGCTGCTCGGCCGCGCCTTTCCCTGCCGCTCTTTGTTTCTGGGCCCGGAGAGGGTGCTGGGAGACGGAGAAATCTGGAGGCTTGGGCTACGGTTACCATAGTCATTGAGATTTGTGATTCTTAAGGGTCTCTTGTTTCTATTCTGTTTGTCCTTTTCTGCCATTTGGGTCTCTCTTTTCTAGATGAGAAAAGGCACAGGCAGTAGTGGAGCTAGGGGCCGAGGTGGGAGGCTGCGTGATCACGTGCGCGAGCACACACACACACACACACACACACACACACTCTCTCTCTCTCTCTCTCTCTCTCTCTCTCTCTCTCTCTCTCTCTCTCTCTGTTCTGTGTCAGTGAGGCTGCCAGCGACCTCTGTGCGGAGGACAGCCCTTCCTCTCAGCATGAGAGTCCCCCCAGTGTTCACCCTCCCAGGGTGGGGGTGTCCAGTCCAGCCCAGGCCTCGGCCAGCGTTGCCCAGACCCCTGCCTCCCATTTTTTTGCAGAAATTATTAGAAGCCCACGAGGAGCAGAACATAGGCAGCTATACCGAGGTGGTAAGTGGCTGTAGGGATGGCTGCCCTTCTCAGACACACACCCATGAATTTCAGCCTTTGTCTTTGGCCCTGGCCCCTGGCTGAGAAATTCTTTCTATAGTCATCCTAGAATCTTCACAAAGAGCCCCAAGAAATATGGGACCTCTTCTCCCCATTTTAGAGATGACGGCACTGAGGCTGGGAGAGGGGAGGAGAGGTGCTGGTCCCTTGGGGGTGGGGCTGGGATTCAGACCCACATCTCTCTGCCCCTGAAGGCCAAGGTCTTCGTACCACTCAGAGTCCCGGGTGAGCAGCTGCAGAGAGAAGTCCTGTCCTCACCCCACACTGCCCCCCCGAGAGAGGAGGGAAGTGGGCTGAGGGGCAGGAGACTTCCTTTACTCTGTCCTGAATGTTCTGGAACTCACTCGTGTCCAGCTCAGGTCCTAATCCAGTCCTCTGGGACATGATGGTCAGGCAGCTCTGTCCTTGGGAGCTCCTGTGGAATCCTGTGCCCCTGAATGGTGGCAGAGACCAAACTCCCTCTGGGCCGACCTGCCCCACAGGGCGGGCGGGCAGGACGCTGGGAGCTCAGCTGCAGAGGGGGGCGAAAGCGCAGCAGGGCCCCGACGGGCCTGGGCTCTCTCTGGCCTTCCCTCCGCCGGCACACAGAACAGGCCTTTTTCACATCTTCAGATCTCAGTTTCCCATCTGTAAAACAGGGAAGCTGGACTTTTTAAACTACAAAATCCTTTTTTCCCAAGGAAGCCCTCTACCCAGGCTAGTAAAGGCAGACAGAGGGAGCTGCTCTGACTGGGGGCCAGCCTGCTGCTTCCCCTGGCTCCTTCTTGGGGATGGAGGCTGGAAGGGACACTATAGAGAATTTTGGAACCAGAGACCTTAGCCTCGAGGATCAGGGACAGGGAGGGACAGGTGTGTCACCTTACCTGGGCACACCACAGGTGAAGGAATACGACTCCATCTCGCGGCTGGACCAGTGGCTCACCACCATGCTGCTTCGCATCAAGAAGACAATCCAGGGTGACGAGGAGGACCTGCGCTAAGCGTCCCCTGCCCCCTGGCCCGGCTCCCTGCCTGTCTGCTCTCCCAGGGGCCCTCCTGCGCGGACCACCTGTGAACCCAGAGAGAGGAGGAGCCCCGCCGCGGACTGCCAGGCCTTCCCCGCCTCCCCGCTGAGGCGTCTGGCAAGCCAGCGTGGGCTCCTCCGCACTGCTCCAGGGCCCCCTGCGGTGTGGGAAGGGTTCTCCCCATTTTAGAGACTAGCCAGCCAGTCACCCTTCATTCTTGCTGCATTCCTTGCTCCCTGCCAGTTTATTTAAGCCCCCAAAGGTGCCCTTCACCCCCAAACACAGAGTCTGACACAGACCTGTTTGTGGTCAGTGCTGCCAGGTCCTGGGGTCAGCATCTGGCCCCCCATCCTTCACCTGGCTGAGTCGAGGCTGGTATCTGTGTCTCCCACTTTGTCCTCCAGCCGAGCTCTGAGCACACACAGCTTCTCTCACCACTGGGGTGGGCTCCACTCCCCTCACCCCCAGGCCAGGAGCCTCCCCACAGCCTTTTGCAGCCCCAGCCCATTAGGGTAGAGACCCCAGGAGCTCATAGGGTCGTCCCCACACCCAGTCCTAAGTCTGCTCCTTCCCTAGTGCTTAGGTTTCATCGTGGGAAGCTGCAGCTGGCCCAAGACAGAAAATAAAAAAAGAATCCTTCTGCGTGAGTGTCTCTTCCTCCTCACCTCTGCCACCCCTTCTCCCTTCAGGGCAGGGTGCCATCTCCCTCTCCCTCCTGGTCTCCCCCTCACACTTGGTGGGAATGAGGAGGGCATTTGTCCTCCTCAAGGTGAGTGTGACCTGGAGACTGTCCAGAGGTCCTAGGGTTGGGGAGGCCCGGGAATGGTGGGTCTGGGGAGGAGCTGCAGACTTGGGAGTCCAGTTTATGTTTTGATCTGATGTTCTCTGGGCCTTCGGTTTTGGTTTCCTAGCTGGGACAATGGGTGGCAATGCCACTCTAGAGCTGGCTGGAGGATTGATAGAGCAGTCAGGATAGGAAGGGGTGGAAGAGGCCCACCAGATACTGAGCCTCACCACATGTCCACATTTCCGTGGAGGGAGGGCCGAAACCCCCAGTGGCATTTGTTCCCGTCTGGCACAGGAGGGGGTTAAACCACTGGGCAGAGTACAAGGAACAAGTGGGTGTGAGGGGTGGGAGCAGAGAAGACAGGAGCCCTTTGCCCAGGAAAGGGACAAGAGCCACCCACCTTGTAGGCCTGCTTGTCACACTACCTGCGTGATGTGCGTGTGCTCCACCCGCCCTGGGCTGGGCTCTCCTTTCACCGTCAGGGCAGTTGGAGGAGGTTCAGTGCCCGGTGGGGGTGCAGGGGTTAGTAATAACGCAGACGCCTTGTGAGACAGGGACTGGGTGTAGTAAGAGTAGGGTGAGGGCCTCCGGAAAAGCAAGGCAGGATGTTTGCAGTCAGAGCAATGTACCTACATGCAAGGAAACCCCCTACCAAAACTCTGTTAAACATTCAGCTCTTGAGTCATTCTTCAGCGAGATCAGTTAATATTCCCCAGATAAAGAAGAGTAGTACATATTTTTGTTATGCTAATCATTTATAATCATGTGTGGGATTCATTTAACATACTAAAAAGCCCAGGCCTAGGTGCTGTCTTTCCTCCTTCAGATCTGATGAAGTGATTTTGCAAACTGGGCAACTAATTCAGCATGCAGACCCAGACATAAACAACACAGTAAAAGGCAAGAAGGATTCCACCTTAAAGATAAGATTATGTTTTAATACCCAAGAAGTTAAGATGTTAGAATTTCTTAACTTACTCTTTAGCGAACAATACCTCAGCCCATCTTGGGGACTGGGCAGGCAGCTGGCCTTGTTTCATATGCCCCCAGACCAAGATGCTGGCATCTCAGGGAGAAATCATCAGAGCAGGAAGTTGCTTGCATTAATTTAAAATATTCAGGGACCACTTAGTAAGTCCACACTCCTAAGTTTTTTTTCATATTCTCAAAAATCCTCAACTGCTTATAAAACCCCTAGACAATACACCACCCCGGACTCTCTTGTCCCCTCCTGGCGTGAGTCAGGAGCCCTGTCCTTTCACTTTATCTCTAAATAAAAGCCTGTACCTTGCTCTCCTACCTTGAGTGTTTGTAGAGCTCATTCAGCTTCATGAACAAGAACCCCAGGGTCACTTGGATAGGGGCTCCAGTCTGGAGCCTGGAAGACCTGCAGAAGAGGTTCCTCATATCAGAATGCACAGGGACCTGCCTAGCTCCTCGTCGCCTTCAGCGCCTCCCAGAGTTCTAATTGATTAATAATGGCTGCCTAGAGCTCAGTTAAGACTCCTGCAGCCTGAGAGTGATTACTCATGTCTGCTACAGGAACAGGCTGAACAATAGTGTTCTAATATGTTTCTACAGTCAGTGACCTAGTGATTCTCAACAGTGGCTGTGCTTAAAACATTAAAAGTACTCAAGCTTGCTTCACACCCTGATAAATTGTGGCTTGATTGAGGTTCCCACCCTTAGGGTTTTTTGTTTTGTTTTGTTTTTACATGAAAGCCCTAAAGGTGATTCAAATGTGTAGCTGGATGGGAAATCACTAAACAGAAGAGTTCTTTCCTTAATACCCTGTAACTTCATTCACTTATCCAGTCACTCAACAAACATTAAGTGAATGTAGTTTACAGGTTACCAGGTGAGGTAGAAGCCTGACAAAAATGTTCTTCAGAAGTGACAGAACTAGATCTAACATTCTGTCCCCTCAGTGCATATCTACTAAGCACCTACTGTGTGCCATGGGAATATAGCACTCAACAACATAGCCAGACCATACCCTCTAGGAGCTTTTACTCACTAAGTCCAGAAATCTTGAATTGACACAAACTCCTTTTACAACCCTACAGATCCAATCTACTTTGGAGAACTTTCTTCTCTGTCTCTTATGTAACAGTGCCCTAGGTGCTTGGCAGAGAGCCTGGCACATAGTTTTACAAGCTTTTAACATATTTATTGAGTGCTTGCTTTGTGTCAGCCCTTGTGGCCCAGGTGCTAGGGATTTGTGACCAAAGATCCAGTCACTGCCTTAAACCCCTGATGTCCTTCTAGGGACAAAAAAGTACATAAAGGAATCCTTGAAGCACTCATAGAAACACCTGGTTAACATCCTGTCTTCATCATTTTCTAGCATATCACTCAAAGGACTTACTCTCCCTGAGCTACAATTTCATGCTCTATACATTGGCTTAATAAACCTCTTTGCAGGGTTATCGCAAGGGTTTGAGATGAATTTGTAAAGGATATCCAGGCATGTAGTAAGCGCTCAGTAAATGCTGGAGAACTGAATATGGGGTAATTGTGATTGTGAGGATTCCGTGAGATAACTGGGGCCAACGTGACTGGCACCAAGTAGGCGTTTAATAAAGGAGGTAGTTTTCTGCCAGGACAGATAACTACATCTTTTTTCCTTGGTAAGAAGAATGCATTTCACCATTTTAAAGGTGATGTGATTAAAAGAATAAATTATGGGGCATAACTACATCTCTTTTCCTTGGTAAGAAGAATGCATTTCACCATTTTAAAGGTGATGTGATTAAAAGAATAAATTATGGGGCTATCTTGTTTGGGTTCCAGTACTGACTGCTTCTTACTAGCTGTGTGGTTTTAGACAAACTACCTTTCTGTGCCTCAATTCCTTCAACCATAAAAGAGGTATAGGGTACCTACCTCAGCCTGCTTGTGCATTTTAAATAGATACATGGAAAGTGCTCAGGATAGCTCTGGCACTCCTATATGTGCCCATGTTGAGTCTTAACGATAATTCTTATTCTACCTTCCATACAGCCCACAGTGAGGACCACCACCTCCCACCTTCAGATAACAAGGGCATCCCGACTGGTAGCCATCTTAGTAAAGGGCAGAGACGGCGGTTTCTCTGCGTCATCAGTCTGCGCGACGGGTGGGCGCCTGGCGGTCCCGGTCGCTTCAAGAGCGGTGGGTGGAGGAGGGAGGGCTACCGTGGGGGCTGTTAGGGGTAAGTGGTTGAGGGCCATGATGGGCGAAGCGGCCGTGGCCGCGGGACCTTGCCCGCTGCGTGAGGATAGCTTCACGCGCTTCTCGTCGCAGAGCAATGTCTACGGGCTGGCGGGAGGCGCGGACGGGCGCGGGGAGCTGCTGGCTGCCACCCTTAAAGGCAAGGTGCTGGGCTTCCGCTACCAAGACCTCCGACAGAAAATTCGGCCCGTGGCCAAGGAGCTGCAGTTCAACTACATTCCCGGTGCGTGGCGCAATAGGGCCGGGGTGGGGGTCCTGGATCATGGTGATGACAAGACTTCAGATTCTGAGCCAGGTCACCGTGGTGGGAGAATGGGATCAGTGTGATTGAAGGGGGTCAAGGCTGATAGGAAGCATTGAGTCAGAGGGTAGTGGTAATAGGGGCCTGGAAGTGGTTAGGGTTCAAGATTCCTCACACTCAGAGGTTAGGATCCCTCGTATCATGGTGTTGGTGAGGAGAACTCACTTGGCCCCAGAGGTCATGATAATTTCTGTGGTCAGAGATTACTGCGTCCTAGAGGCCAGTGGTCAGTCTGCCTGAAATGCAGACTTTCAATTGTCCCCTACCAGTGGATGCTGAGATCGTCTCCATTGACACCTTCAACAAGTCGCCCCCAAAGCGAGGCCTGGTTGTGGGGATCACATTCATCAAGGTACCCAGGTCCCCTCCTCCTAACAATGGTGGATCCCCCTGAGTCTAACCCAGATCCCTCTTGCTGCCCCCATTCTCCCCTGAGGCCAGTTTCCTACTCCAGGATTCAGGGGACAAGGGCAGCCCCTTCCTTAACATCTACTGTGACTATGAGCCTGGCTCTGAGTACAACCTGGACTCCATTGCCCGTAAGTGTGGCCTGGAGGGAAGGAGGGATGGGGAGGTGGGGGGTGCTGTCAGGTACCCCATGCCCGTCTGCCTGTGCTCCTCCTACAGAGAGCTGCCTGAACCTAGAGCTCCAGTTCACCCCTTTCCAGCTGTGCCATGCAGAGTACGTAAGCCGCGGGTGTGATACAGTGGGGTGGAGGGGCCCTAGCAAACGCAATAGTAAACCTGCCCGTAGACAATCAGATTAGTTTTGTTTTTTAGAGCAGCTTGTGTCTAAGGTGGCCCTGAATCAGACTGGGCAGGTGGGCTGCCATTTTGTTATCCCTGAACTAAATAATCTGAGTTAATTGACCACCTATGTTCTAGACATCTAGAATTCTCAGGTTCTAACACAGAACCTGAAATGGCAAAGTTTTCTATAGTTGTAAACTCTGAGATTCCAAGATTTGAAAGTTCTGCAGTTTGGTAATTCTGATATTCTGTAAAGTTCTAACATCACAAGGAAATAGAATATAGACTACCTGCAAATACCAAGGTTCTAGAATGTCAAAAGTATGAGAATTCCATTCTAGAGCTCTGAATTCCATTATTCTAGAACACCGATGGTCTAATACAGTGGTTGGTAAACTTCTTCTGTTAAGGGCCCAGTGGTAAATATTAGGCTGTGAGGGCTAGACAGTATGTCACAACTGCTTAAGTCTGCCATTGTAGCAAGAAGGCAGCCTTACCTTGTATAAAAAATTGGGTGTGACTGCGTTCAATAAAACCTTATTGACAAAATCAAGCAGTGGGTCGGATTTGGCCTGTGGGTCATAATTTGCCAACGTCAGGCCTAGTAAGTGAGAGTTATAGAGACTAATGTTCTGGAGTCTAGGATTTGGATGTTCTACCATTTATGAGTCTGATTAACCAATTCTAGCAATTTCTAAAAGTTACAGTATTTTAAAGGAGATGGGTGACAGAACTGATAGAACAGTGGGATTCTAGATTAAAGAGGTTCTTATGTTCTGAGGTTGTGCACCCCACTGTAGAGCTCCATGTTCCATTCCTGAATCCACATCCAGAATGAAGATTCTAGCAGGTGACGGCTCTAGAAACAGAAGTTTCTAGCATGCTGAGTTTCTGCCATCCTGAGACTGGAAAGTTCTACAGTTCCATGATTCTGAGATTCTCTGAGGACTAGTTTATAGAAGCTGCATCCTGAGATTTTAGCCCCGGATCTGATGTCTGGAACCCAGAACATAGGGTTCTTGCAGGCAAGGGTTTGTGTGAGAAGAGGGCTTTAAAACACATGGACTCTACCACACCCAGGTTCTGCCACCGGGGTTCTAGATTTCTCTGCTTTCAGGGTCCAGGTTGGGGATCAACTGGAGACTGTGTTTCTCTTGAGTGGGAACGACCCAGCCATTCATCTCTATAAGGAGGTGAGGCAGGAGGAGGCATGGAGGGCAGAGGAGTCACCGTGGGCTTGTGCTGGGGGGTGTGTGCAAGGCTAGTCACTGACTCCAAATGGGGTTTGGGTCTTGGTTTCCCCAGAATGAAGGGCTGCATCAGTTTGAAGAGCAGCCTGTGGAAAACCTCTTCCCAGAGCTCACAAACCTGACCAGTAGGTAGGTGAGCCTCTGAAAGAAGCCAGCGGGGACCAGGGCAAGTGGTCTCAGAAATCAGGGGGTAGGAACAGCCTCGAGGTCAGCAGGGATGGAGGCGACCTTGGGGAAATTGGGTGCTTACCTCAGAGAAGTCAGGCCCAGTGGTGTCCCAGGGCTACAGGGAGAGGTAGATTATTCTGGGGAGGTGGAATGTGGGGCTGGGACCTGGTGATGGCCCTCCGGGCCCTCTGTCTACCCACCCACCAGTGTCCTCTGGCTTGATGTCCACAATCTCCCTGGCACCTCGCGGCGACTTTCAGCTCTCGGCTGTCAGAGTGGTTATGTCCGTGTGGCCCACGTAGACCAGCTGAGTCGAGGTGATGGTTGGGGCCGGGGCAGGGGGGACGGAGGGCCAGGGAACAAGGCCCTGAGTCCTTGCCCTCCACACAGAGGTTCTGCAAACGTGGACGGTCCTGCAGGATGGCCCCATCTCCCGAGTGATTGTGTTCAGCCTCGCGGCCCCTGAGGGTGAGCTCTGAGCAGTGGGGGGACGACTCTGCAGGCTTGGCTTCCCCCCCAGATCTGTCCAGCCCCCCACCATCCCTCCATGTGCCCAGTCTGGCCCTTCCCTTCCCTCCCCTCCATGCACTCACGTCTCACTTCCAGCTAATTACCCTCTGGTCTAATCTCAGACCTTTACCCTGGAGTTGAACTGCTGCCTACCCCCTGGTGGTCTAACCAGCACCCCTCACACTGTGACTTCCTCTGACCCCGCTTTCTGGCCTCTTCGCTCTTGTTGTGATCTAACCCCAGGTTTCCCCCATTGGCTCAACGCCATCCTGCCACCCAGGGTCTAACCCCTCTCCCCCCATTGTTCTCTCTGCTGGCATTGCCCTCGGCCTGACCTCTGCAGTCTGCCTTCTGTCCCTCTGGTTTGCTCTTCACTTATATTCCTCCCACTGTGGTTCATTCCCTGACACCCTCTCTGGTCTAGCCGCAGACCGTTTACGCTGCTGTCTAACACCTGGCTCCTCCTCCTGGTGTCTGACTTCACTCATTCTCTCATGGTCTAACCTCTAACACCCGCTCTGTAGCACACCCTCAGGTACTTCTGAGGTGTCACCTGCATTCCTCCCACTGAAGGGGGGCATGAGGAGGACCCATCAGACCTAACGCCCCATGCATATCCCTCCTCCAGAGACCAAGGACAGGCCGCAGCGGGAAGAGTACAGCGTGCTCGTGGCCAGCATGTTGGAGCCGGCAGTGGTGTATCGGTGAGGGGCCTGGGTGCAGCCCAACCGCATGCCTTTGCACGGAGGCCTGACCCTGTCATTCTCAACAGAAAGTCCCTGTGGGTGAGGTTGCTCAGGGCTGGGCAGGTAAAGGCATCCCCACCGCAGGGAGGGCCTGTGAATGTTAGTCTAGAACTTGTAAGGAAAGTGCTGAGGCCCTGGGATGGGAACCAAGACGTCCACTCCCCCCAGAGTAGGCGGACAAAGAGCGTTCACAGACGTTTGACATCTGGCTCTGTGCGAGAATTTCCTGATTGGTAGTATTTGCCGATTCCTGTGGTGTAAATACTCCCCCCATGGTGGATCTTCAGCCACCAGCATGATGCCAACCAGTTGGAAAACTTTTGGGAAATTTTCCACTTGCCTCCTGTGAGCTAGTCGAGCCAGCAGTGGCACACCCGGTAGGCAGTGAATATGTCCAAGTTGGGGCCAAGCCCTCCCCACTCTGTGGGGGCAGCACAGGTGTCCATGCTGGGAACAAGACGTCACCAGAAGGAATAAAGTGGGTTTCCATTTGGGAGCAAGGCCATCCCGCCTTCAGGGGACAGCACAGTGTCAGATTGCCGAGTTGTGGGCTGACAATCGAAGCGATTTGAGTTCCCCTTGGTGGCTCTGGAGATGTCCAGATTGGAGACAAGGGCACCCAGGCTTCAGGAGGAACAGCGTGTGCAGGCCCTAGAAGGGCAGGAGTATGGGCACCCGGCCCAGGTCTGGCGCTAAGTGTGGCAGGCCTGTGGTCTAACTTCAGTCCCCCCGCCGTGTTCGGACCCCACAGGGACCTGCTGCACAAGGGCCTTGATGATCAGCTTCTCCTGCCCGCCAGTGACCAGTTTGACAGTGTTCTCTGTGGCCTGGTCACTGACATAGATTTGGATGGGCGGCCGGAAGTCCTGGTGGCCACCTATGGACAGGTGGGACCTGAGGGGTGGGGCTGCCACCTGCCATCTCCTCCCCTGCTCCCCTCCCGCCGTGTGACCCCAGTGCTCCCCCCGCAGGAGCTGCTCTGCTACAAGTACTGCAGGCCGCAGTCCAGGGGCCCCGAGGCCGAGAGCGGATTCCACCTGTTGTGGCAGAGGAGCTTCTCCAGCCCGCTGCTGGCCCTGGCGCACGTGGACCTGACTGGGGACGGGCTGCGGGAGCTTGCTGTGGTCTCCCTGAAGGGTGTGCACATCCTGCAGGTAACAGGGCTGCACCCTGAGGTGGAGGTTCTGCACACCTGCTTTCCTGAGGACTTGTTCTCACAGGGACAAGTAAGGGGGAGGGAGAAGCCATGCGAGAAGGTGGATTCGAGGGCTGTGGGCCCTCAGCCCAGTGCCCTGGGGAGCTCCGGAGCCTGAGCCCACCTTGGGGCTCTGGGGAAAGGGAGGTTTCAAGGACAGCTCCCAGGAGGAGGGGCAGCAGGGGGCACTCACAGCTGGGAGGGGGTTGCAATGGCAGCATCCGTCACCCCCGGCCCCTTGGCCACCCTCTGTTTCCCTAACTTCCATCCTTCATTCCTCTGTCTCTTCACTGTGTCTCTTCACTGTGGCCTAGCCCGGGTTGCCCCCTGGGATCTAACCTTTTTCCTTCCACTGTGGTCTAACCTCTGCCCTCCTTACTGCAGCCAGTCTCTCCTATCTGTGTAACTGGCTTCACTCTGGCTGTGGGCTAGCCTCCAAATTGCTGTTGAGTTCTGACTTCCCAGTCACACTTCCCACCCTCCCCTGCGGTCTCACCTCCAGCCTTGCCACAGCCAGTTTCCTGCTTCCCACTGTAGTCTAACCTTGCACCCTCCCCCTTTGGTCTAACCTTTGAACTTTCTACTATAGTCTGATGTCCAGCATTCTGCTGTGCTTTGACCTCTGACCCTCCCATAGCAGGCTGACTGCCATTGGCCCTGTTACAATCTAATGTCCAGCTATTTTGATGGCCCAAGGGACCCTCCATTGTAGTTGAACCTTCAACTGACAGAGTCTAACGTCTGCCCTTTTCCCTGTGGGTGCCTTTGTTTCCTCATCTGCTGGTCGCTTTCTCCTTCCCTCCAGTCTGACTCCAGGGTCCCTTGATGTGTAGTCTAACCTGGGTTCATCGTGCTGCTCTAACCTCACTGCCTCCTCTGTGGTCTTTGCTCGGGCCTTTTCCTACGGGCTGTTCCCCAGTGGAAGGGTCTAGGTTAGACCTGAGGAGAAAGATAGAGGTTGGACCCAGTGCAGAGGTCTGAGGTTAGAGCCTAATGGGAAGGGCATAGGTTAGACCCCAGTGGGAAGCACGAAGTCAGACCACGGCGGAAGCGGCTGTGCTCCAACTGTGGGGGAAAGGACTTGCCTTTACGGTGGTCTGACCATCCCATCATCCCTCACTGTGATCTCTCTCAGGCCATCCTACTGTGATCTCCTCCGTGTCCCTTCTGTTAGGGTCTAACCCCAGGCCCTCTGGCAGGGTCTGACTGTGGCCCTGGTGTGGTGACGTGTTCTCTCTCTTCACTTGGTTTGCTCCTCTTCTGCTGCGTTAGCCTGTCCTCTTCTGCCAGACGCTCAGCTTTGTCTCCATCACTGTAGTCTAACCTTAGTCTCTGTCCAGTAGCCAAATCTCACTCCCATATACTGCAGTTTCTATCATATTTTGACCTGTTGCTTCTACCAGATTCTAACCTCAGACCCATACATTTGGGTCTAGGCTTTGTTCTTCCTACGGGAAATTGACTGACAAGCTTTCCCCAGGATCTCACCTTCACCTCATCACACAGACCCATTCCCACCCCACACACTGTCGTTGGCTCTCCAACCTCCCACTGTGGCCAAGCTCTGGGCCTTTGGTTTTGTCTAACTTCAGACCGTGTCGTGTGGTCTAACCTGCACCCCTTCTGCTCTGTCTTAGCCCCACCCTCCTCCTTGTCTCGTTCCCCACAGCACAGCCTGATCCAGGCCTCAGAGCTGGTCCTGACCCGGCTTCAGCATCTAGTGGAGCAGAGGAGACGTCAGCCACAAAGACTGGGGGACTGAGGGGGTCCAGGGCCTGCTGAGACCCCAGCCTCCTGAGCACCCAGTCCCTGCCCTCCTCCCTCCCAGGCCTGGGGGCAGTTCACTGGGGTAATCACCTCCATCATTTATGGTGGGGGAGCATCCTGAGGAGGGGATGGTCTCCCCAGATCCCACAGGGGGATGGAGCTGCGAGTTCCTACTGCGGCTCTGCCCCAGTGTGCCCTGTAGCCCCAGCTAGCACACACCCTTTCTGTGCCTCAGTGTCCCCCGTTGAAAATGGGATGGTCTCACCCAACCCCCTTCCCATTCCCCACGAGAACTGGTCAACCAACAAGTATGTATAAGTCAGAAGAAAGAACTAGACTTTCAGTCGTCTTCATTCTTTTGTCCAACAAGCGTTTAATGAGCGTCTGGTACATGCCAGGCTGTGTTGGATACTGCCTCCACCCAGAAGCGTGGAAGGAGGAGGATATGGGGAGAAGATACAAGGTTGGACCCAGAAGCAGGCCTAAGGAGAGATGGTGGTGTAGACCTCAGAGGAAGGAAATCCAGTGAGTTAGGCCCTAGCAGAAAAGCTGATGTTAAAGCACACAGAAAAGACTAGAATATCAGGACAGAGGGTAGACCCCAGTGGAAAGCTCTGCATCTGAGCTTAGGTCCCAGTGGGAAGATAAGGAAACTGAGCCTCAAAAGAAAGGACATGGGTGAAAGGACTGCTCTGGTCAAATTGCAGCAGAGGGTCTGAGGCTAGACCCCCAGTGAGTAATGCTGAGGTCAGACCCTAATAAAAATTACCATGGTTAGACCCCGTGCCAAGGGCCAAGGTTAGACCCCTCGCAGAAAGTAATTGAGTTTAAATCACACATGGGGAGCGCTGAGGTGGGACCGGGGCAGAGAGCACCCAGGATATTCCATGCTGGAAAGGACTACTAAGGTTAGACCTCATTGAAAAGCCAAGGGGCTTGGGGGACCAGGGAGGTGGGCACAGACTGATTTCCCTAGTCCGTGGCCGTAGCAGCTGCCCCCTTCTGTGACCCATTCCACGGCGGCAGGAGAAGGAATCGGGCCTACATCGCAGGGACTAGAGGAGGGCGGGGCTGCCAGAAGAAATCTTGCCCTCCCCCATCACAGACCAGGAATAGAATCCGGGTCAGGAGGGCTGGGGAGTAATTCTTGAGTGGGATCCAGGCTGGTGAGGAGAGTGGGCTCCTTCCTCCCTGGGGCAGGAGTTGAGGGGAGCTCCTGCTTCCTGGGGGAGAGGGGCAGGAGCCACAGTCGTTCCGGCCACCCGGCCACCTCCTGCTACGGATGCCCTCTCATTCATCTGACCACCTATGCTGACCAAGTGGTAAAGACCAAGGTGCCAGCTCTCCACAGTGGGTTTTTAGGAAGTAGGGGCCCACCGATTCTTGTCCACCCGTCTTCATCTCTGTCTCCCAGAACTTGAGCCCGAGCGTGGGAAATGGCAGGGAGCTGGACCTGCTCCCTCCTCCTGGCAGCAGGCCCAAGGGTGTCCAGCCAGGACTGGTGGTGGGCACGGCAGGGGCCCCTCCCTCCTGCTGCCCGCCCGCTGAGAGGGAGTGGGATCGTGGGGCGGGATTTGGGGTAGGTTGAGTTAGGGATGGCGCTAGTCTGTGAAACGTGTGCGCATGAATGTATCCATTTCAGGGCTTGTGAGTGTGTGCCTCCAAGCCTGGGCCACCCTCCTGGCCCTTCGCGGTGCATCTCCTGCCCCCTTGCCAGCTCCTCAGCCCGGACAGTGTGCTGTGTAGCGGTTCAGGGGGTAGAGCCTGGAGCCAGTCTTTGCCACTGTGTGCCTCGGTTTTCCCATTTATACAATGTCGCTAATAGCACCTATGTCACACGGTTGGTTAGGAGGGTTGTGTCGGTGCACAAATTTGTAACAATGTCTGGCACATGGTAAGGGACCGAATGAATGGCAACTTGTTATTATTATTAATGGGTGGCCTTGTGGTTGTTTCTGGCTTGCTTTGTGAGTTGATGTCTGCAGGCACAGCATGTCTATTTGGATCTGACTCTGACCAAACATTCTTGCCCTCCCCCCAGTTCTGTGAGCCTGTAACTATTTGTAGCTGTTTTTGCCTCTTTGGCCCTTGTTTGGATCAGAGACTGTGCCTTATGTTGGGGAGGGAGGTGCAGGATACCTCTGGTTGACCCCCACATCCTCCCAAAACACACACACACACACACACACACACACACCACCTTCCGCCGCTGTCCCCGGCCCGTGGTGCTGAACCCGGAGGGTGGGTGGGCGGCTTGGGCTACCTCCCCCACCCGCGCTCTTTCCCCAGGCCCCTCCCCGGCCGCCTCCGCCTCCCACGCCCGCCCCCCTCTCCCCGCCTCCGCCCCTCCCCTCGCCGGCTCCGCCTCCTCCCTCTCGGCTCGCTCCCCTGTCCCTCCTCCCTCTCCCAGACTCCCCCTCCCCCGTGTCCCTCTCCCCATTCCTCTCCTCCCTTCATCCCCTCTCCCCTCCTCCCTGGCTCTTCCCCTCAGTCTCCTGCTTCTCCCTTCTCTCTGCCTCTTTATCCCTCTGTCCCTCTCTCTCTCTCACTCCCCGTCGGGCGGAGTCGCCCACCACCGCCAGCCCAGTGCCCGGGGACCTACTCCAGGCTGTAAGCTGCAGGTAAGAGGCCCCTCTTAGGCTGAGCGTGGGGGAAGGATGGTGTTAGCCCAGGCAGGTGGGAGGGGGGCACTTGAATAACCGGGAGCCGCCTTTTCTTGAGCTCGTTTATGGGGGGCAGAGGGCTGCATATCCCGGGTGCAGATACCAGGGCCCTTCCATGGGGTGGGGGCGCCACCAGCGGCCAATACCCTCAGCCCCTCCTGCACCCCAGGGAGCACGGTGAGCTGGGGAGAGGGTGTCTCCTGGGCGCGGAGGGGGCGAGAACACCCCACCCCTTCTCCGGCAGCCCCCCCTTGTGTTCTCCACCCCCGCCCCCGCCTTCCTGTCTCCGCCTCTCTTAGGGGTCTCTGTCCTGCAGAGTCGGGCCGCCTCGCCAAGCCCCTTTGCCTGTATGCCTGTCTCTCAGTCTCTCACTCTTCTTCTCTGTCTCTGTTCTCTCTGTGTGCCTGGGTCTGTTCTGTGCCTTTGCAGGCTCAGTCTCCGAGTCTTTGGCTTCTCTCCGCCTCCCCCTTTCGCCATCTCTTGTCTCTGTCTGTCTCCCCAGCCCCGGGTGTCTCCCTCGGTCTCCCCTGCCTCTTCCCTCTCATCTCCGTCTCTGTCTCCGGTATCTGGTCTCTGCCTCTCTCTCCTCTTGCCCCCGGTAGCCAGTTAGCTCTCCTCCTACACACCTTTGTCTCCACCCCCAACGGGGGGAGCCCTGGAGGAAGACCCCGTCCACAGAGTGGGCTCCCCGAGAAGGCGCGGAATCCCACAAACTCCCTTCTTCAGCCGAGCTTCCTCCCATCCTCCCTCTTGGCATCTGCCCCATCCCTCCCTGAGGACAGAGCTTCTCTCCCCTGCCTCAGTCCTGGCTTCCTGAAGCCAGTGCTTCTCACAGTTTAACCTGCCCCCTGTGTAGTGGAGAATGCCCCGGTCCTTTCGTCAGTCGCATCTCCCCAGTCCTCTTATGTTGACTGGACCAGTCTTCCCTGCAGTCTCACTTCCATACCTCTTTTGCCATTTGTCCACTCCTTGACTCATTCATTCTTTTGACAAACACTGAGCACCTTTCCTACTCCGGGCACAGCATGAGGACCAGGCTGGGCCATGCTAGCCCCTCCTGCAGGCTTGCCTCCATCGCTGTCTTGGTGTTCTAGCCTCAGACCTGTCTCTCAGTGGGGTTGCACCTCAGAGCTTCACCACCCCTTGGCTCTGAGCTGGCCAGTGTATCCTCTCCTTCCTGGAGGGAAGTGGGCCCTAGAGAAGGTGGGAGAGAGTGACAAGGGCAGAGGTGTGAGCTAGCTATGCCGGGTCCACAGGTGCCTACTGTGCAGCTCCAGATGGGATAACAAGACAGCCAGCTTAGGAGTCCCACGTGGGGGGTCTCCACCCCTGCTCAGCCCCCGACTGCAGGGCTCTGCCAAGCTGTTTCCCTCTCCAGACCTCAGTTTACCCATCAGTGTACCCTAGCACTGAGCACCGAGAACGTGTGTGTGTCCCCAAGCTGGGACACTGTGAGGTGGTAGGGGAAACCTGGCTCACCGTGGAGCAGTAAGTATGTCTGTTTAGAAGCCCACGCCCCCACCATGAAGACTCCCCCCAGGGACAGTGGGCACCCCCTACCCCTGCCACGAGCACAGTCAGGAACCACCCTCCTCCTGACTGCAAGGGACTCGGGGAGGGAGCCCCATCTGGCATGCCAGACTGGACCTCCCCCGCCACAGGCTGGCAGGCCCACTCTCTGCGTGAGGTCTCTGAGGCTCCAAGAGGCGGAACTGGGGCGCTCACCACTGACCCAGCTGGCCACTGGCCCACAAGGGTGGGCAGAGATGGCTCCAGGAGGCAGTGCCAGCCGTCTGCCCTCCCAGCTTCCACCCTGGCCTCAACCTGATCCTTTGGCCCCTGGATTCTAAACCCAGATTAGGTTGCAGAGCTGCTGGAGGACCGCGAGGTGGAAGCAGGAGCCTTGAGCAGAGGGCATCTGGTCGTCCCCAGTGACAGGGCTCAGACTTCTCAGTTGCTTATTTCACAAATATTTATCCAGTGCTTTCTCTCCCTGACCCCTCCTCCCCTAAGGCCTCCATGAAAGCCAGGTTTTACAGGAAAACAGATTGAACCAAGCTGCCTTGCCCATCGCCTGGGCAAGGAGGGCAGGCAGGAGAGCACCCATGGGCTGACCCCGGTCTCCCTTTGGGACTGCAGTGGGAGGGACAGGTGGTTAGACCAGAGAGGACTTCCCAGGCCGCGGCCCTTTCCACACGAGAGGCGTCAGATGCTTCGGATGAATTCCTAACCCCCAGGTGGCTCTCGTTTCCCCTGAAAGCTGCCGAGGAGGGAGGGAGAGGAGAGCATGAGTCTTTGCTTTGGATCCTGGTGGGTTTGTAATTATGCCTAAGTCGTTGCTAATTAGGGGGCTGCTAATTAGACGTATCATTAGGGGCCTTGCTGAGGGGGTTAATTGTGTTGTGGCCCTTTAAGAATCACCCCTCTCCCCCGCCTACGCGCACACACACTCACACACTCCTTCTTGGGGAAAAGTTCTGCCAACATTCTGCCTCCCTCCCCGGGAGGAGCCAGCTCCCAACCCTGAGGACGTGGGTGTGTGAGGGCACGGCTGCGGGTTAGACTCTGAGAAGCACTTTATGGACAGAAATGGGAGTTAAGGGAGAATAAGCTGGTGGCCAAGAGTGCTCAGGGAGGGTGCGGCTGGGAGGCCCACTCCCTGCCTCTCTCAGTCCCTCTTTCATAGGCTACTGGGTCACTGTGGCAGCACAAGGGTGGGGCAGAGGCGCTGGCAGTGGGGACCCCTGGGAGAAACCGAGGGCGACTACCGAACCTTCCTGAGCCCGGGTGCTCTCATCTGTGAAGTGGCTGGGGGCCACAGTGGATGGTGTCATCTTGAATAGAGTGGTGGGTCAGGGAGGGTGGCCTCGGAGTGAGACCTGAAGGAGGAGAGTGGGTGGCTGTGGGGGGAAGAGTGTCCCAAGAAGAGGGAGCAACAGGTGAAAAACCCCGACGCAGCGACTTGTGTGTGTGAGGAACAGCGAGGAGGTGGTGAGTGGGGGCTGGGAAGGCAGGGGGAGGGCATGGGGATGAGCCCAGAGAGGGAAGGAGGGGCCAGGCGGGTGCAGGACTGAGCCAGGGAGAGGATTTTGGTGCTCTGAGTAAGACACGGAAATAGCCACTCAAACCCAGGACCAGAGGCTGGAAGCTACGTACTGAAACAGTAGAGACCCCCACGCCCACCCCTGGGGCAAAAATTCCAACACAGGGACTTGTATGTCACAGCTGCTAAGGAACTGTGCTCCTCACAGAGACCTGGGGATACTGGAAAGGCATACCTGCCACCATTGCAGGGAAGACCCCCCCCAGCTCTGCCTGAGACAGACAGACACCCCAGCACCTGCCACTAACCAAATCCCCAAGAAGGAGCCCACTGAGGGCCACGTTGGAACCATAAGAGTCACCTAATGAATTTAAGGCCCCTGGCCTTGCCCCCTAAGTCATTCAGCCTGTGCTCTCTGGGCCTGGCATCATGCGCCCACTGTGCATCTGTGAGATTCACCTGTGGTGCTGGTGTGTGGCTGGCCCACTCCTTTTGAGTGCTGTGTACTATTCCGTTGTATGGCTACTGCACTGTTAGGCATCTGGGCTCTTTCGAGATGGGAGCTGTTAGAAGTAAACCTGCTATGAACTTTCTGGTGTGTGTTTTTGGATGGCTATGTGACCTCTCTCTCGGGTTCATACCTGGGAGTGGAATGCTGGCTCCTAGGATGCATGATTATCAGCGGCAGTGGCTGGACCAGCTGACACCCCCACCAGCATGAGGGTCCTTCTGTTTTTCTCTCTGTGTGTCGTTCTCTCCTGGTCTCTGCATCTCTGTGTCCCTGTCTCTCTGTGCCTCCCTCAGTGTGCATCCTCCCTCTCTTAGTCCTTGGTTTCTTCCCCACCCCCAACAAGCCTTGACTCCCATTGACAGAGAGGGGACTGCTCCCCTCACCCAGACTTCCTCCTCCCCACCCCCACAGGACCCCACCACCCTCCATGGCTCCCCTGGCCTTGGTAGGGTTCGTGCTCCTCCTGGGGACTCCCCCGTGCTCAGGGGCAGCCACTCCGACCCCCTCCCTGCCACCTCCCCCGACCAATGACAGTGATACCAGCACAGGGGGCTGCCAGGGCTCCAATCGCTGCCAGCCGGGGGTTCTGCTGCCCGTCTGGGAGCCCAACGATCCCTCACTGGGTGACAAGGCAGCCCGCGCCGTGGTGTACTTCGTGGCCATGGTCTACATGTTCCTGGGCGTGTCCATCATCGCCGACCGCTTCATGGCATCCATTGAGGTCATCACGTCGAAGGAGAAGGAGATCACCATCACCAAGGCCAATGGCGAGACCAGTGTGGGCACCGTCCGCATCTGGAATGAGACCGTGTCCAACCTCACGCTCATGGCCCTGGGCTCCTCGGCGCCTGAGATCCTGCTGTCTGTCATCGAGGTCTGCGGCCACAACTTCCAGGCGGGCGAGCTGGGCCCGGGCACTATCGTGGGCAGCGCCGCCTTCAACATGTTTGTGGTCATCGCCGTGTGCATCTACGTCATCCCGGCTGGCGAGAGCCGCAAGATCAAGCACCTAAGAGTCTTCTTCGTCACTGCCTCTTGGAGTATCTTTGCCTACGTATGGCTTTATCTCATCCTTGCTGTCTTTTCCCCGGGTGTGGTCCAGGTGAGCAAGGTCCCAGGGACACCTGGGTGCATGTATATCTACAAAATCCAGAGGGGTGGTTCCCTGGGCTTGCAGAATCGATTTGTGTATTTGCAGAAATGCATGCTCACATCTGAGAAGGCTACCAGGTGTGGTGGTGCAGGTCACCCATTGTTCTGGGATACTGGGCTGGAGGGGGCAAGTTGGGGCTGGAGGCCAGAGGATGCTCCTGAGCCATTTCTGGATGGCTCTGCAGGCCCTAAAAAGGGCTCACCTGCCCACAGGGGGAGTGCCATTTTGCAATTTACCTATCAAGACAGAGCCCATTAGCTCTCACAAGGGTGCCATATGCACCAACACAGTCCCTGTGATCTGTGTAATGCATCCTGCAGTTCAGTCTAGCCAGGTATTTGCCAGATATGTTTATGTTTTCCTATGCACCCTGCCTTTTGCATAATTTATTCCGGCTTTTGCAGTAAGACATCCCCCATCTGTATAATTCATGCTATAGTTGCATAATCCAGCCTTGTGTTTTCTGACAGTGCTCACTGATTTGGGTAATTTGGTGCAATTTGCATAATTTATCCATGGGTTTGCATAAATACGTGCTCATCTCTGCATAATCTAGATCTCTATTTGCTAGATACGCAATCGTGGTTTGCATAATTCATTCATTATTCCTAACTGATTTCTGATGTTAGGACAGTTTATGCCATTTCACTGTAACTTATATTCACATCCAACCAACATACGTACAAGCCCAGTCCACTGCAAAGATCGTTTTGCCTAATTTATTCCAACAGTGAAACAAAATTTAAACCCACAGTGGCATAATTTACACCCACATTCACATAATCATTTGCCTCCTATTTGTCCAGTGTCTTAATCTGCACATGGCTTTGTCTTCCTTTAAAACATTTGCCTAATTTATTTCCCACAGCCCCACAACTACCACGTACATTTATATAATTTATTTATGGGCCTGGCTTAATTCGTTCATACACATGCATAATTTATTTGAGGCTTCCCAGGATTCCGTCACACATGTGTATAATCTATTTATGCATATCTGTCAGGTTTTGATAGTTACAATTTCTTTCCAGGAAGGATCTGAAGTCAGAGGTATAAAAATTCTTTGCAGATGATAGAGAGGCAGAGGTGAGGGATCACAAACCATGGCGAACAGAGGGAGATGGTGGCACCAGCAGACGGGGATGTGAGAGGGAGAGAGACTGCCGCTGCCACTGCCTCAGGACTGAAATGCAGTTCCCAGGCGGCCACGACAAAAAGTACAGAATAATGCAGCACCCACTTCTCAGGCGCTATTAAAAAGATGGTATCCTGGCTTAGGTTTCTAAAATGGTCTTTAATGAGGATTTACACCAAAACTGTGAAAGGCATTTTAGACACCATGGGGAAGAGGTGGGGCAGCAATGGGGGTGGAGGAGAGGTGTCCCCCTGAGAAGGTGCTGACTCAGACAAAGGGAACAGAGGGTGTACAACACCCCAGCTCTGGGCAGGGAAGCAGCCGCGGAAGATCCCTTCGGGAGTAACATGGAGGCTGGAATTATGGGAAATTCTCATGAAATAACTGAAAGAACTGACATGTGCTAAAGAGGATGCCAGTTCTTCCTAGATGCGGTGACCTGGGGCAGTGAGATCAGTCCGGCTCTGGATTTTCTCCAGGAGTGCTGTGTGACCTCAGGTGAAGCCTGTACCCTCTCTGGGCCTCAGTTTTCACATATGAACCATGGAAGGGGTGGGACTAGGCCATTAGTTCTTGACCCTTCATACCCAATGCTCCCTTTTTCTAACATATTTTGGCGGATCCCCATTACTCGCTGATGTGGAATTCTTAAATAATAGGAGAGAGGTCTTCTAGCCTCTTGAGTTTGATATGTGGACCCTGGAGCCAGAGGCCTGGATTCAAATCCCACCTCTACTGCTTCCTAGCTGTATGGCCTTGGGCAAGTTCCTTGCTGGATCTGTGCCTCAGTTTCCCCACCTCTCATCCCAGGTGCCATCATAGGGCTGCGTGAGGATCAAGTAAGTTGCTATATGTGAAAAGGCCTAGAACAGCCATCCTGGAACAGAGCAGGTGCGAGCTGTTCTTCCCACTAAGGAACTTGCCGATGCTGTCGGCTTCCCAAGTCAGTGTAATGCCCAAACCATGATATAAAAGAAAGTAATCACTATTCGAACATCTGCACTTGCACGTGTAAATGCTTCGGCGTGACTACCTTAAAAGTCATGACCAGGAAGTCTGATGCTGGCACCTACTTATGGTGAAGTTTGGGTTTAAGAGACAGAAAAAGATGAGAGGCCCTCCCATTCAAGGAGCTGAGCAGAGGAGCAGATAGTCATGAGATTAAACATGATCGTGTTCAGTGCATATTCAGCCATACAGGAAAATACTTCATATATACATAAAACAGCTGAGTTCTAGACTTCAATTATTATAAGAATGGTTTTCACGTATGTGAATGTCCAAAGGGAGGTATTGAAATCAGGCAGGATATGGGACGATTCTGCCTTGGGTGGGACTCTCCTGTGAGTCTCTGTATGTCACCAAGGTGGGACCATAACCGCCTTCCCAGTTATGGTGGCAATCCATAAACACTCCTAGATTTGTGATACTGCCTCTTGGGGGCATACCTGGCCACTGAGACCTGAAGGTCACCCACTGCCTTCTAGAGTGGTCAAGGCCATTGCCTGTTTGCAGTGGGTGCCCTAGAAGGAAGACATGAATTTACTAGAATCACCATTTATTTACCTGTAGGGAGGAAAGCAAATCTTACAAATTTGAGATTGTCTTCTGATTGAGAGAGAATCCCTTGCAATATACATAGTGGCCAGAACACAAGCAACAGTTTGTTTTAGTTTGTGTGGAAAATTCGGCTTCATTTCACAACCCGCCTGGTGGCTTTGTGTGCTTTTACTATTTCCCTGTCCTGTCTTCTCTCTGAGCCATCAGAAAACACAGCAACAAGGAATGTGGCCATTGGACCTTAAAACCTGGTATTTTCCCTACCTGGCTTATTGCAGAGATACTCTGGAGCCATCTGATTGTAAATACTCTCGAATCTGTTCTTCCTTGCCTTTAATGAAAAAGGTAACTTTTACTCTTTATGTGAATGTTTTCAAGGCAAACTGTCTAGTGTTGGATATTTCCTGTATGTGCCCAGGCCTGAGCCCGGCCATGGGCTAACTGAGTCCAGACCTCAATAAGCCCAAGATGATGGCACTACTGCTAACAATAATGGTGATGTTCACTTCACGTTTTGAGTATTTCCTATGTATCAGGAACCAGCAATGCAAAGTGCTAGGATGCATAAGCTCATTCATTCTTGGGGATGTCCCCGTTTTACAGACAAGGGGCTGGGCCAGGTAGCCCTCCTCTAGATCTAGGATCTGAACTTAGCATTGGCTTGTCTTTGTGGCAAGGGAGCAGGTAAACAGGGGAACTCATTTCATGAAGCTTCGAGAAGAGCCAAACTTGGGCCTCCTTTAGAGTGACAGTCCCGTCCCTAAGGGCCAAACAAATTCTAAGGAAGGAGATTGTGGCAAGCCTGTATTCACTGGTGGTGGGGAATGGAGGGAGTTTGGGGAGGAGGTGAGGAGAGAGCGGACCCTGGACAATGGGTAGGGTTTGGTGAAGAGGAGAAATGGGAGCGGGGAGAAAAAAGAACAGAGGGAAAGAGGGGCAGGAAGAGACACAGGCTCTGCCCTTTGACAGGGGCGGGCACCGCAGGGTGGGGACCCCTCTGTTGCTTAGTGGTGGCTGAGGATGTCTGGAGGCCTGGCATTTGGGCAGCTGGGCGTGGTTCTCACGTGTGAAAGGTGGATGGATGGACGAAAGAGGAGACCAGGAGACAGAAGACAGACATGGTGGGGGGTAGGGGCTGTGGAGACTCTCACAAGGAGATGGGTATCTACAAAAGATATAAAAGGTCGTGGAGACAGGGAGATAGAGGCGACCAAAAGGAGAGAGAAAAAACCAGTTGACATGGAATGAGGCAAATAAAGACAACAGCGACCTAGATAGAGAGAGGGGCAGAGGCTGAGACGAAGAGAGATGAGAGCCAGAGAGACGGGGGAAAGGAGACAGGGAGAAATGGGATACAGGGGAAAGAAGACAAGACAGAGGCGGAATTGGGAGAAGGAGGCAGAAATGGGGAGAAGCAGAGACGAACAGAGACAGAGAGAGGAGGTTGAGAAAGAGAGATGGAGAGGCAGGGATAACCCAACCCAAGGGCGAAGCCGAGAGGGGCGGAGGCGGACGGAGAAGGGGCGGCGCGCGGGGGGCCCCGGGCCCGCGCCGGGCCGGGGCGATCGCGCCCCCTGTTGACGCGGCGGGCCTGGCCCTGACCAGCGCGGCCGCCCGCAGGTGTGGGAAGCGCTGCTCACCCTCGTCTTCTTCCCGGTGTGCGTGGTGTTCGCCTGGATGGCCGACAAGCGGCTGCTCTTCTACAAGTACGTGTACAAGCGCTACCGCACGGACCCGCGCAGCGGCATCATCATCGGCGCGGAGGGCGACCCCCCAAAGAGCATCGAGCTGGACGGCACGTTTGTGGGCGCCGAGGTGCCGGGCGAAATGGTCGGCCTGGGCCCGGGCCCCGCCGAGGCCCGCGAGCTGGACGCCAGCCGTCGCGAGGTCATCCAGATCCTCAAGGACCTCAAGCAGAAGCACCCGGACAAGGACCTGGAGCAGCTGGTGGGCATCGCCAACTACTACGCGCTGCTGCACCAGCAGAAGAGCCGCGCCTTCTACCGCATCCAGGCCACACGGCTGATGACCGGCGCGGGCAACGTGCTGCGGCGACACGCGGTGGACGCCTCGCGCAGGGCGGCCCCGGCCGACGGCCCCGGCGACGACGAGGACGACGGCGCCAGCCGCATCTTCTTCGAGCCCAGCCTCTACCACTGCCTGGAGAACTGCGGCTCCGTGCTGCTCTCCGTCACCTGCCAAGGCGGCGAGGGCAACAGCACGTTCTACGTGGACTACCGCACCGAGGACGGCTCCGCCAAGGCCGGCTCCGACTACGAGTACAGGTAGGGCCCGCCTGGGGTGGCCCGGCACGGAGGGTTGGCCGTTCGCAGGGCGTAGGCTCCACCATTTCGCAGCGGGGTCTTCTGGCCGCCTCGGGCCCGCGCATCTTTACCTGGCTGTGGACAGACCTGCAGCATTCATTCACCCACTCCCTCTGTCGCTCTCAGGAGCCCACTTTGTACCAGACATTGCTCTAGGCGTCTGGCGCACACTGCTGGACAAACTGTCCACAGGCTGCCCCTCCCATGTTCATTATCTATCTGTGGGTTCTTGTGTTGATTGTCATAGCTCCATTATAAGTATTATTACCTGGTGGTGCAAGAACCTCCACAGGCACATATCATTATACAGTAAGAATGTTTACCGAGCACCTATTATATGCAAGGGGTACACCTGGTGAACAAGACAGCTAAGGTCCCTGCCCTCAAATTGCCATAGTTATAAGCTGTTACACATATAAAAGTGTCAGGTGATGGTAAGTGCCACAGGGGAAAGTTAAGTGGGATGAAAAGAGAGAGATGGTGCCCAACTTGTCCCCAGGTCTTCGGTCCCACCACACAGCAACCACCCTTGGCACTCTGGTGTCTCCTATCCCAGTCCCTCTGCAGTACTTTGTGCAGACCTGTGACCCTCCCTCAGTCAGCAATTCCTACTGAGCACCTACTATGTGCCAGATGCTTTTGGTGGGGGGGATGGTAGGGGGGGTTCAACATGGAACAGTGAATAAGATAACTTCTCTGTCCTCATGTAGCCCACAATGTTCTTTATCTATTGTAGTGCTTCTGTCCATACCACACTCTTTCAAGAATTATAGCTCTACAGTATATTTTGCTAACCACTGTGCAAGTCTCCCAGAGTTTCTTATAGTAATAACATTTATCATGTTTCTATGATGTGCCAGAAATGGATCCGGGCAATGGAAACTAGCGGTGAATGAGATACACAAAGTCCCTGCCCAAATGGAGGTGACATTCTCATGGGAAAGACAGGCCATTAGGAAGAATACACTGCGTATGTCAAGGGGTGGTAAGAGCTATGACAAAGCTCAGAGTTGGTGGCTGAGCTTTTGACGGGGCTCCACCTAAGTAGTCGGCCACACCCACCTTTTCCTCCTCTCCCTAGGGTAAAGCTGGGGCTGAACTGTTCACAGATCTTTGGTTCTGCCATCACACAGCAGTCGGTCGCTCATCCCTTTAACTATTCTCTTGCTGGAGCTGAGGGCTCTGGTCCACAGAGCTTCAGTTCCATCACTGTGCCTCAGGAGCCCAGGCCCCCTCTCCGCCCCATCACATCTTCCTGTCTTTCTGCTGCTTTGGACATTTGAAGGTTCCCTCCAGCTCAGTCAGTCCAGGACCCTTTGTCTGCCCCACCCCCACCTTCTCCTGAGTAGGGCACCACCATTCATGGATCTTTGTTCTGTCATCCTGTAGCATAGGACCCCTTCAGCCACCCATGACATTGTCCTCCCATCCTGTTCCCACTGTCCCACATCTCCCAACCTCCTTTGATTGAGCAAAAGGCATTCACCATCTTGGGACTTGCTGTCATTCAATTTCTTCACCATTGTGTTCTTACCCACACCCCTGGTCTGTATTGGCCCCATCAAAGCCCTGAAGCTTTACCCTGTGCCCTGTTCCTTGGACAGTTCCTGCCTCAGACTGGACAGGCAGGGTTGTCATATACAGTTGTTGAGGTCGTGCACTGCATAAGAGCACCACATCTAAGGAAGCTCTAGTCACAGTGGACATTGTAGATCTGTATGTCTATTATGACAATTTCCTGATTCATGGAAATAAACTGTCCTGAAGAAGGGAAGCCTTTTTCTAATTTGCTGACAGGTATCAAATGGGCTAGGGTGTCCTGTGGACCTGTCTCTCCAAATTAAACATGATTTCTGAGGCCCCCACCCCAAACAGCACAACTGTTCCAAGATTCTGAAATATAAGCCCCTATAATCGTAATATACTAAGGGCCTACAGTTCTAACATGCCAGGATTCCCACATTTTGGTATTCTAATTCATACCCCAAGCAGTCTCTGATTTGACAGACCTAGGATTTTCATTTTCTCAGATCTTCTTTATTGTGTTAGAACACGAGCCCTATAAATCTAGCCTTCTGGGATTCTGATACCTGGTTTCTAAAAACCCCCTTGTTCTTTTCCTCCCCAACTTTTCATCTCGAAAAATTTCATACCTACAGAGGGCTGCAAAAACAATTTGGCAAATCTTCACTCAGATTCATCAATTCTTCATCCTTTGTCCTGTTTGCACTTGCCCTACTTAACATATAGTACGATTAATCATTGTGGCACGGCATGAGAGTGAGTAGCAGACAGCATGGCCACTCACCCATAAATACTCAAGTGTGCATCTGCTAAGAATAATGGCATTCTCCTACATAATCACAGTGCAGTCATCACGCTTGGGAAATGTAATGCTGAATCAGTACTGTTACCCAATGCACGGCGCATGTTTGCATATCCCCAGGTGTCCCTGCAGCGCATCCTCCTTTATGGCTAAATTCTCTCTCCCTTCCTCACTTCCCTCCAATCCAGAGCCATGCCTTACATTTGGTTGTCATGTCTCTTTAGCCTTCTTCAGTCTGAAGCAATCCCTCAGCCTTTCCATGACTTCTGTAACCCCAAAGCTTTTGATGATAGGCCAGTTACTACAACAATGCTCCATTTGGGTCTGTCTAGTTTCCACATGATTAGATTCAGGTGATGCACCATTAGCAGGACTCCATGGAAGTGATGCTGTGCCCTTCTTGGTACATTCATACCAGAAGGTGCATGACCCCCCACTTGTCCAGCTGAATCATTTGATAAAGATGGTGCTAAAATCTTCACATTCTTCTGCCCCTTAAGTTTACATGTCTAACACTCCATAACATGAGGATTTTAAGATGCTAGTAATATACAACTGTCACTAGTTAACTTGATTCAAGTGCTTCTCCTGTATTAACTCAATCTTCCTAACGTGTCATGAAGTAGACACTGTTATTAGCTCCATTTTACAGATGAGGGAACTGTAGGGGCAAAGCTCAGGGGGCTGCAGAATGTTAACTGCTGGAGATCATACAGCATGGTGGTCAAGCCTGGCCTGGAACAGGTCAGCCCACCCGTCTGGGTGCCTTACCACCATGGACAGCGTTTCCCACCCTGAGGGCTCCAGCAACAGGATGCCCCTTATCCCTCCACGTCAAGTCCTGTCACTAGTCTGCCTCTTTGCCAGAACCTTGGGGTCCCTCTGCCCCTCCCACAGAGGAACTTCTCTCGGAGAACTGGAGCCCAGGACCCCTTTCTTATAAAAGTGATCATAGTAATGATAGTGAACACTTATCAGTCACACCTGTTTCAGAAACAGTGCCAAGCTCCATGGAGGGAGGGATTGGGAAGGGAAATCATAGATTCCCAAGACGTACTAACATCCAGAGCCATTTTGATGTCTACAGCTGTGCCAGGAGGAGCCCACTCACTCCGTCGCTTCAAAGTTTCACCCCGACTTGTCTAATGTCACTGCCTCATTCTCACCCCTGCCCCATTATAGAGCATCTTGGGTGTGTGTGCTTCAGAGACTCACATAACGGATGCTCTTTTAAACCTAAGTCACCTCACGTCCGTCCTCTGCTCATTGGTTTCCCATGGTTCCTGTCTCACTGTGGCCCACCAGGGCCCTTGACACCTGCCCTTGTTCCCTCTGTGACATCATCTCCCACGCTCTCTCCCTTGCTCTCTCTGCTGCAACGATACTGACCTCCTCACTGTTCCACAAACACGTCAACCTATTCTTGCCTCAGGACATTTGCACTGGCTGTTCCCTTTACCAGGAATACTCTTCTCCAGATACCCTCCACGTGGCTCCCTCCTTTAGGTCTCTGCTCAATTGTCCCATCCTCAGGAAAGCTTTCCCTGACACCTTAACACAGCACCCTCTCCTTGCTCTCTCCTTTTTCCTCTATTTTTCTCCACAGCACCATCACCACCTGACATTATATTATCTGTTTATTATTCATCTCCTGCACTAGAACAGAAGTTCCACAAGGGCAGGGATTTTTCTGTGATCTGTCTGGTTTTGCTACTATTTCCAACAGTAAGAACAGTGCGTGTGGTACACAGCAGGTATTCAGTAAATTATTTGTTGAATGAATGGACTGTAATTAAGTAATCAAATGCATAACTGTCGCTGTGGTATGGCTGTTCCTTGGAGCTGTGAGCCCCATGAAGACAGGGCCTGTTTCCTGCTGTATTCTCAGCACTGCTGGGCACAGAGCACAGAGTTGGTGCTCAGGGAGTGTTTGTTGAATGAATGAATGATGCAGATTTTAGGCGTGTGGACTTTCCCTTGTGAGTACCTGGGAGCAAAGAAGGGTGTTTATCAGAAGCGTGACAAGGTCAGTTCGGGCCCTGCATTCCTGCTACAAGTGTGGTCCATGTACCAGGACCATCCACATCCCATGGAACAGAGTTAGAAATACAGTCTTGAAATCCAGAGCTAATGAACCATAATCTGCTATTTTAACAGAATCCCCCAGGGGCTTTGTGTGCACATTAAGGTCTGAAATGCATGCTCCTCTCCACTCTGGGACTTTGCATGTGCTGTTCCCTCTGCCTGGAGCACTCTTGCCCACTAAAGCCTCCCCAAGGAAGCCTGTCTTATATCACCTTCACTGTTGTCTGTTTTATGCTGGCTCTCCTATTCCACATGGGTTCGCTGGAGGCACCAGCTGTCTTGCACCCCTTCTGCGTCCCCTCCCTTCCAGAAGCCCACCCTGATTCACTTTCAGTATTACTTGTTTAATACCTGCCCACCCTCACGTTTGAGTCCTACCATGGCGCCGCTGCCTCCTCCAGGAAGCCGGCTCTGATCCCCTCTCCCCCCCCGCCACTCCACAGCCGTTGACCGACCTTCAACCCTCTCTTTCCCTCCTCCTGTGCCGTAGCGAGGGCACGCTGGTGTTCAAGCCGGGCGAGACACAGAAGGAGCTGCGCATCGGCATCATCGACGACGACATCTTCGAGGAAGACGAGCACTTCTTCGTGCGGCTGCTGAACCTACGTGTGGGCGATGCACAGGGCATGTTCGAGCCCGATGGCGGCGGGCGGCCCAAGGGGCGGCTGGTGGCACCGCTGCTGGCCACCGTCACCATCCTGGACGACGACCACGCGGGCATCTTCTCCTTCCAGGACCGCCTGCTGCACGTGAGCGAGTGCATGGGCACCGTGGACGTGCGCGTCGTGCGCAGCTCGGGCGCGCGCGGCACCGTGCGCCTCCCCTACCGCACGGTGGACGGCACGGCGCGCGGCGGCGGCGTGCACTACGAGGACGCCTGCGGCGAGCTGGAGTTTGGCGACGACGAGACCACGTGAGCGCTGCCCGCCGCAGGGGAAACGCGGCTGGACCGGCGGGAAGGGCGGGTCCCAGGCCTGGGAGACTCTACCCGGATTGTAGCTTGACGCGCGCGATGGGCGTGGGCGGCGCTGCCCGGTGGGCGGGGCACTGGAATCTTTGGGGCGTGCTCACTTGGTGGGCGGGGCTTGGGTGGGACCTTGCCTGTGAAATGAAGGGCTGGGAGGTGGGCCAGGCCTCGAGAGGGGGAGGAGCAGGGAAGAGTAGGGAGGAGACAAGGTGATGGGGGGACGGGCGTGGAAGGGGCCTGGAGCAAGGCTGCTCTGGGGAGAGGAGGGCGGCACCGGGAGAGGAAGGGCCCGGCGAAGAAGAGAGGGGACCAGATAAAGGCCTGGGAGCGGAGGGTGAAGACAGTAATTGGCAGAGGGTGGAGAGAGTGTAGTCTGAGGAGAGGAGCCCTGAGGGGAGGAGAGAAGGGTCCTGTCGAGGTGAGACGGTCTCTGTGGAAATGGGGTGCGAGTCTGAAGAATGGGGAAGGGGCAAGGCTTAAGGCTACAGGTGGGGGTAGGGACATATAGAAATTGACCAGAACTGCGATAGAGGGCGGGGCCTAAGTTGTTTGGGCGGGGTCTGCGAAAAGGGGTGGAGCTTGTGGGTAGGAGGAAGACCTAGGGAAATGGCACACCGTAGGGGAATGTGGGCGAGGCTTTGGGAAAAGACTGAGTAGGAATTTGGGGGCCTGGGAAGCTGGGGGCAGGTCCTGGGGTGACACCGGGGAAACTGGAGGGCTGGGGTTTGGGAAAGTGGGGTGAGGGATCTATGGAGGTGGACCAAAAACTCAGGCATACATACGAACGTACAGGCATGTAGACACACAGTGACAACCAACACGCACGCTGGCGCAAACACACAGCCCGGACACGCACGCTAAAACAGTCAGGGCTGTCCTCACGCCCAGTCACACGACCAGCGCCTTGCACAGCGCCAGTGTCCCCAGTCTCCCCCATGTGCGCTTGCAGCCTCACATCCTCCACCGCCTGCCTGGGATGCGGCCCGCGAGGCCCTCAGGCCCGCTCCCTGTCGCCCCCGCGCGCCCGTCTGTCTCCAGCCTCCGCCGCCCACACTCCTCCCCCCAGGCGCCCCCTCCCTCTCCCCTCCCAGCCACTGTGCTCGGCCTCCGCTCCGCTCCCCTCTGCTCTCCCTGTGTCCATCTCTCCCATCGCGTCTCTGGGTCGCGCTTCCTGCTAGTCTCCCTCTGGGTCTCTTGTTTTGGTCTCTACATCTCTGTCCCAGTATCTAGCTATCTAACCTGGTTGTGGTTCGGACACGGCTTTTCCATATCTTTCCATCTCCCTGTCTGGCTTGGGTTGAGTGCTTGGGCTGGGGACTGAGGGCACTATCCCAGTTGGCATCTCTCACAGCAGAGGCAGGGGGGGATAGGGAGAGTGGTCTTTCTGCTTGTTCTGGTCCTTCCTGTAGTCTAACCCACTTCCCTCCTGCTGCTGCGACCCCACAGGCCCTCTCTTCCCCCACACGGCTTCCCCAGGCTGGGACACCCCCTGTCCCTCGCCCCCGCCCCCGCCCAAGCTTCCAGCTGTGGCTCCAGGAGACAGAGAACAGGAGGCTAATTAGCGTTTAGGGAAACACATCCGTCCTCTGACTGGCAGGCGCTAATTAGAGGTGCTTGGAAGCAGCCCGGCTGGAGGGGTGGCCCCGGGCAGGATCAACACAGAGATGGAGGAGAGACGCCCAGAGAGGGGATGGCGGGAGAGAATGCAGGAAGGGGGGAACAAACAGGCACCCAGAGACAGGGAGGCCTAGAGAAAAAGAGAGGCAGAGATAATAACAGAGAAACACGGAAAAGAGAGGCAGAGAACATGAGAGAGAGAGAAAGAAACTTAAGAGAAAGGTACAAAAGGAGAAGGAAACAGAGACTGATACTCCGAGAGAGGGAGAGACTGAGAGGCTGAGATCAGGGGGACCAGAGGAGGAGAGACGGAGGGGAGACAGAAAGAGAGACAAGCTCAGCACTGAGAGAAACACAGTGGGACTCGGGGAAGGAATCCTCCTCCCGATGCTAGTGAGAGAAGAGAGTTTGGGTCACTGAGAGAGGACGAGAGACGGGGTGAGAAAGAGACAGGGTCTGAGATCGGGGGGCAGGGCAGGAGAGAGGGTGGACTCCCCAGGAAACAGGAGGTGACAGAACGTCCAGCTGGGGAGGAAGAGTCTTCCCTTGACCTCAGGAAGTCCTGCCCTTGTCTGGCTCAAGTACCCCTGGCTGTTCCCTATCGGTTGGGTTTCTTCTCCTCCTGGGTCCCCTCAGGGCGTGCCTGTCAGGGTGCCAGTTGGCCCGCCTGTCACCGTGTGTGTCAGTCACTGCATGTGCGTGGAGCACGGCCTGTCTGTGAGGGGGTGAGCGTCGGAGCTGTGTGTACATCGCCTTGTCAGCATGTCACCGTGTCAGCAGCTGTCTGCGTGTGTCAGGGCGTGTGAGGGGTGTCTCAGGCAACCTCACTCCTCGCCGCTCGGTGTTTCAGCACCGCGGACAGCTCCCGCCCCACTCCTGAGGTGGGGGCGCCATTTCTTTCCGCCCACGGGAAGTTTAAAATATTCTGAGACTGGGAGGGGATGAGGGTGGAGGTGGGCACGTGCCCTCACATGACTGTCCTGTGTGTGTGTACGTCTTTGCGTGGGTGTTGCTGTGTCCTGTGCATGAGGGTATTGAGACGGGTTCTTGGAGTGACGGTATGACTGAGACCCTTTCGGATGGATTGTGTTGGCTCTGGCCATTCCATTCTGTGGACATTGAGAGACCAAGGTGGGGAGAGAAGGACAGATAAAGAAAGGCTGGGAGATGGAGAGAGACTGGGACAGGAGGGTCAGAGACAGAAACAGATGGAGAGACAGACACACAGAGAGGATGACATGGCCAGAGAGACAGAAGAAGAATGAGAGACCAAAATGCAGAAAGAGACCATTGCAGGGAGTAAACAGACACTAGGAGTCAGAAAGAACAAGGTAGAAGAAAGGAGTGAGTGCATGGTACCACAGTGGGGGTCTGCAGGCTGGTGGTGCCACGGCTGTGGAGGGGGTGTTGCGCTAACAGGCATCTGGTCCCTGGGATTTTGCCACCGCATAGAGAATGGCGGCGGGGTGTGATTGTGTGTGGGTGTGGGCGGTGTGACTGGCTGTGCTTCCTCTGCTGGCTGACTGTGTAGGCTGGGTGTTTGCGCTTTGGGGTTCTGGGGCCAGGTCTTGTGGTTCCTACAGCTGAAAATGCTGCTAATGGCAGAGCTGTGGACTTGCTGGGGTTGCCGGTCTTTGTAATCAAGGGGGTAGGTGTGTGCCAGAGGGACAGATAACTTCTGGCGGTGCGTCCCCTGCCACCCTCTGGTTCCATAGCATGGGGATGCTGAGAAAATCACTTAGTTCTCAGTTAACCCTCCAAATGGGGTCAGGACAGAGGGCAGAAAACCCGGGAAGGTCTCCTGGGCTGAAGGATTCAAGTTAGCGCATGTTTATGGAGGGCTACTCTAATCCAGGCATTGTTCTGTGCGCTGGGAGTACAGCAGAGAACATAAATGAACAACGACCACTGCCCTGGTGGGACTTACAATTAGAGGAGGCAAATGGTAAATGATACGCGAACACATTAGATGGTGTGTTAGAAGGTGATATAGAACAGAGAAGACATAGAGCAGGGTAAGGGGGACAGGCATGCTGGGGTGGATTTTGTTATTCATGAAGGTGGTGGGAGTGGGCCTCACTGAGAAGAAGGAGAAGTGTGAAAAGAGAACTGGAGGAACAGAAGGAGAAGAGTGTTCTAAGTAGAAGAAACAGCCAGTGCAAAGGCCCTGAGGCATGAGCAGGCCTGGTTCCAGGAACAGTGGGGAGGCCAGTATAGCTGGAGTGAGCAAAGGGGAGAGGGCTGGGAGGTCAGAAAGGGAACAAGGGCCAGATTGTGGGCCATTCTGAGGACCTAGGCTATTATTCCCAATGAGATGGGAGCCATGTGAATAGGAAGGACCTGATCTAACTTAGATTTTAGCAGGATTCCTCAGGTTGCTCTCTAATAAACTTCAGCTTCCTCAGCTGTTTCTGGGCTTGTTTCTGTCAAATGGAGATGATTAGAGAGCCTCCCTTTGAGGGTGGTTGTAAAGATTAATGAGGATGCAGGGCCTGGGATGGAGTGGGTGCTCAAGGGGCTGGGTGGCTAATGGGCAAGTTAGTGGTTTCGAGGAGGGAGCCTTAAACTGGGGTCTGCCTCCCTCTCAGGAAAACTCTTCAGGTGAAGATAGTGGATGATGAGGAATATGAGAAAAAGGATAATTTCTTCATCGAGCTGGGCCAGCCTCAGTGGCTGAAGCGAGGCATTTCAGGTGAGGACCGACGCGGGGGCTCTGGGAGAGCTACGAGGCCCAGGGAGGGAGACCCTGAGAGACCCAGTCATGGGCTCTGCCTTCAAGCTCATGGCTCTGAGTTCCCAGGGACGCGATCTCACTTTCTCTTTGTCTCTGTCTCTCCCCAGCTCTGCTTCTCAATCAAGGTGAGTGGGGTGACCACCGGGCTTTGTCCGGAGGGGAGATGCTGGAGGGAGATCTCAGGGGAGGTCGTGTCCGGTTTGAGGCAGGTTAGAGGTAGAGATAAAGGTAGATTTGGGCTGGGTGAGGGTTGGAGCTAGCCTTAGGGTTGGCGGGGTCCGTTGAGTTTCGGGTTACAGGGAGGGATTCAGAGGCCAAGACCAAGTTTTGTTTATAGTTAGGGTTGGGAGAATGGTTAAGCCATAGACTCCATTCTGGGTTTGTGGTGGGGTCAGAGAGAATCAGGTTTGGGGTTGATTAGGACTGGGGTGGGATTAGGATTTGGAATCAGGACTCAGACTGGCTCAGGGTTAGCATTAAGCTGGAGGTTGCTTGCTGGGTTTGTGGTGAGATCGGATTAGAAACGGGGTCAGATTTAAGTCAAAGGTAAGGTGAGTTTGGGGGATTTGTGGTTAGAACATCAGGTCAGAGATTGGGGTGGGAGTTGGGGCCAGGGGCAGTGGCTTGGAAATAGTGACGGAGTAGTTTTGGAGTTGAGATCAGAATCAGAGTTGGAAGTTAGGATCAGGGTTAGATTAGAGATTGGACTAGTCAGGGTAAATAATAGAAGCTTCTGTAACAAATAGGCCCCCAGATCCCCATAGCTTAACTCAGTAAAAGTTGTTTCTTGCTTGGGCAGAGTCTTCTGAGTGTTCCTGGTTGGAGGCCGGCTCTCTTCTGAGAGTTGGGGTTGGATTGGTGCTAGGCTTGCAGCAAAGTGTCAGCACACTCTGGGGAGATAAATGAGCTCAGGGCCAAAATTTGTACTAAAATGGTGTATCCCCCTCTTTCCTCACCTCCTCAGACATACTCGAGGGTGTTTTCAGAGCTTGGATGTAGAGCCCAGGTCTCCCCCCAGGAGGATGGTGATGGTGATAACGATGTTGGTGATGATAATAAAGATGATAGTGTTCTTGGCTATTCGTTGTGTGCAAGGCACTGTGCTGAGCACTTCACATGAATTAACTCCTTTAGCTTTTTCACAGCCTCCCTGTGAGGTAGGGATTGTTATTCTACCCATTTTACAGATATGAACACAGGCTCAGAGAGGCTAAGGCATTGCCCAAAGTCACACAGCCCCCACTGTATGAACCCCAGAGCTCAACAGCTGAACTTTATGGACCAGCCCATAGGAGCTGGGTCTCAGATTGAGGGCATAGTGGTGGTCAGATGGGAGGCTGGGGCAGGCTAGGGGGATGTCACCAAAGAGGCTTCCCAGAGGACAGCAGAGTTTCTTTATGGGAACAGGTAATGAAGGCATCGCAGGCCTAATTACGTAGGCCTCCTGAGAGTCTAACTTGCATCCTTCATGCTGCAGGGGATGGAGACAGGAAGCTGACAGCCGAGGAGGAGGAGGCTCGGAGGATAGCAGAGATGGGCAAGCCAGTTCTCGGGGAAAACTGCCGGCTGGAGGTCATCATTGAGGAGTCGTATGACTTTAAGGTGACTTTCTGGGGTCTCGTCTTCCTGGGGTCTTGCCTGAGTCATTTCCTTAGGGAGAGCCCAGGAGGGGGTCGCAAGGAAGGGGCTGCCAAGGGTCCGAGGCCATCCTCCAGGCCCCTCACCACCATGGACAGCACACGCCTCCCATTTTTTCCCCCTTGCTATTAGAACTGGGGTGTGGAAGATTGAGGACCCCTGGGGTATGGGCCCCCAGCCCCAGTTCCTCTCGTGGGGCTTCAGGGTGCCCTGAGATGATCGTGGGCAGTGACCTCTCCCCCACCTTTCATCCCCAGAACACGGTGGATAAACTCATCAAGAAAACCAACTTGGCTTTGGTGATTGGGACCCATTCATGGAGGGAACAGTTTTTAGAAGCAATTACGGTGAGCGCAGGTAAGTGGGGAGGGAGGAGAAAGGGAGAGAGAGAGGAGAGAGGAACGGAGAGACAGAGATGGGGAGGCAGAAAGAGAGAAAAGTGAATGGAAAGAAGGAAAGAGGGACAAGGAGAGGACAGAGAGCAACAGGAAATAGGGAAGAAAACAAAACAAAACACGGAGAGACAGACACAAAGAAAAAGAGAAAGAAGCAGAGAGACACAGACCAAGGAAAAGACGGGGCAATGACAAACAGGAGACACACCCGGGGAATCATGGAGAAAGACAGAGGTGCAGAGAGGGTGCAAGTGACATAGAGAATGAAGTGAGTGACATGCAGAGGGTCAGAGAGAGGGGCAGGTGGCTCGCAGACGGCAGAGAGAAAGGGATACAGAGACAAGGGCAGGGGGAAGAGGTGCAGGGAGGGGGGACCCCGCCGGCTTTCTCCTGGTGTCAGGCCTTTGGAGGGTGGGATCAGGTTAAGTGGCATGGCCTCCCCAGACAGAGCCCAGGCTCCTCTGTTGCCGTGGAGACGGTCACCACGGCACCCAGCTGTCTCCCACCTGTGGGTTCCCATCCTCCTTAGGCCTTAGACAGGTCCATACTGCCCCCCTGTGGCCAGAGACACGGGACACGGATTCACAGACAATCAGGGAGACTAACATTGGCCATTTGTGGTCCAGATTGGGGGAAACTGAGGCCCAGAGAGACAGAAGGAAATGGCCTGAAGTCCCACAGGGAATCCAGAAAGGGCCAACATGGAACTCAGGGCTTCTGTCCCTTACACAGCATCGCGTTTCCTGCAGGGAAGGCCTAGCTGGGGGGAACTGAAAACACAAGGCGTTGCAGTTGGAAAGAAACTGGTTGTGAGATCAACCAGTCTTCCGTCCTTTGGGGACGGAAAAACACAGGGCAGCAGGCCCAGAGACACAAGATTGGAGGCCTAAGAGAAACAGGCTGGCGTCTCCCTCCGAAGCCATATTCTTTTGACATTTCTTTCTGAGGGATCCTCTGGACCAGTTCTATGCAGGACATTGCCGGGGACAAAGAGAACAATGGCAGCTTGGGCCTCGTCCTCACAGTCTAGTGGGGGAGATAGACCTGCCACAAGAGAGTGACAACCCAGAGCGGGCAGGGCTGGGACAGAGGACCCCAGGGAGCGGTGGGAGCCCCAGTAGGGTGTCTGACCCAGCCCAAAGGGTAGGGAGGGCTTCCTGGAGGAGGAGGCTTCTGAGCTGTGTCTTCAAGTTGGAATAGGAGTTAGCCAGGAGGAGAGAGAGGACAGTAGTGTTCCAGGCAGAGAGAAAACCAAGTGCAGAGTCTGGAAGTATGTTGAGGGAAGGTGACCAGTTTTGTGTGTGAAAAAGAGGCATGGGATGGGGCTGGAGTAAGCAGGGTCCGGACCACGCAAGTCTTCGTGGGCCACAGTAGGGAGTTGGGGTGTCATTTGGTGCATGGGGGTCTGGGAGCATTTTGAAGGAGGGCAGATGGTGGAGTTCAAGATTTTTTGAGAAAGAAGAGAACAAGGATGGGGCCGGAGTGAGTGAAGGCTGCCAGGCCAGCAGGAGGCGGACACTTGGGCCTCCAGGATGTAGGGAGAAGCTTAAGCTTTATCCCGAGACCCGTGGGGAGCCGGATGCTTCCTTCTGGGCTGCCCTGAAGAGAAGGGGGTAGCAAGAAAGTGAAACCAGGTACTAGGTGGTGGCCGCAGAGGCCCAGCAGCTGTCAGGTGGGGGGGTGTGCAAAGCAGGTGATGGGAGCAGAGGAAAGAGTGGGTTGGAGGGAGAGTAAACCATGGCAGTAAAGACAACAGGCAATCATGACAATGTGTGGAGCACCTGACAGCCTCAAAGTCCATTTACTGCATAAGCCTATTTAGGTAGTGGTGCCCACCCAGTACCTGATCCTTTCGCACTGTTGACTGGCACTGTGAGCGCATGGCTGTTTGGGGCATGGCTGGAAAAGCGCAGCTCTCGCTCCCTTAGGGGATGAATCATATCCAGCTTGCACTCAGAGGTGTTTTTGTGTTTCCTTTACCTGCCTTCCTCGACTGGAAGCCAGGTTGGACCTGGAGCATCTTTGAATTCCCCAGGCACCGGCAGGGGCCCTCAACAGTAGCTGTCACACTGGAGATGGGCCAGGCACACAGCATTTGATATGGCCTGACTCACATAGCCAGCACAGCCCTCTCTTGAGGCAGGTCCAGTTTTTACTCCCACTTCTTAAATTGACATCAGAGGCTCAGAGTGATTAGGAGACTGATTCTGGATCACACAGAGGATCAAGGGCTTGACACCAGAGAGGTGGCAAGGGCTTGACACCAAAACCACAGATGCAATAGTGAGGCTCCCTCTAGATGGGAACGGCTGGAGAAGTAGGCATAGGCCTGTGCCTGCCCATTCTGGAATGCCAAGGCCAGGAGTACAGGCAGCCAATGCAGGATTTGAAACAAGGCAGGGAGAAGCCCCAAGAGATGCAGTGATAGCAGCCCCTTCCCTCTTGGACCTTGGCCATGTCTCACTGTGTTGTCAGCCAGGGATGTGTTCAGCAGCAGACAACAGAAAACTTGACCACAACTGGCTTAGGCACAGTAGAGTTTATTTTTCTTACAGAACAAAAAAATCTGTAAGTAGCAGCCCCGTAGTATCATTAAACACCGAGGCCCTTTTATTTCTTTTTCCCATTCTCAGCTTTTGCCTTCTTGGTTGCAAGACTGCTGCTGCAGCTCCAGGTATCAAGTCCATATTCCAGGCAGGAAGAAAGAGGAAGCAGGGAACCAGAAAGGAGGAGCATGCCTGTTGTGTTCAAGTTTCCAGTTTTAGTTTCTAATCCCATGTTACCTAGAGTCACAACAAAATCTCATTCTTCGAGATATAGCATGTAGAGCCAAGAAACTCACAGACCACTGAGTTAAGTAAGCATTTACAAATTAAAACATTGATTTTTTTTTTCTTAACAAGCCAAGTGGCTAAAGTGAGCCAGAAAAGTGGGAAAGGGATATACATCCTGAATCCCCAAGCCCGTCAGTCTCTCTCTGCCATCAGTGTCCTCTGCTCCCTGACATTACAAGGAACCCTTCGGTTGAAACAGGGGACGTGGCTCCATGATTTGGTGGCCGGACTTTTATTCCCTGACTTGCTCTGAGTGACTGGTCAAGGGTTACAGTGTCTCTTATCAACGCCTTTCCAGATTTAATGCTTGGCACACTCAAATGTATTCACTGCATGTCATTTATTGCTTTGTGCTTATCAGTTTAGGGCAAGGCAGACAAAACATTTCATCTGTGCATTTCATTTATACATGTCACTACAGGTCAAAAACAGGTCAAATTTGGTCACAATAGGCGACACAAACAACTCTAAGGTTGACTGAGACATCCTTTAGAAAGCTCAGAAAACATCTATAACACAGTATCAGGAAAGTTAGCACTTTCCAGAAACCCTCTAATATTTATGTCTCATTGCCAGACTGGGTCACATTACCACTGGTGCAAGGGATTCCGGGAAAGTGAGTTTTTAGCTGAGGACATGACTGTTGCTAGCTTCAAGGGATTCTGGAAAAATCACTAATGTTAGGTGGGTATTTGGCTGTCTCTATCTGCAAAGGATTCTGAGAAAACAATCACCTTTCTATTGTTAGCTGCAGAAAATCAGAAGAAGTCAGTATTTCTGGCTTGGAAATGACTGTTGGTAACTGTAAAAGCTTCTGGGGAAAGGAGTGTTTTTAGCTTGGGATATGGCCACCTCTAGCAGCAAGTGATCCTGGGAAGCTGATATTTTTAGCTGGGCACATGGCTTCCTCTAGCTTTAAGGGATTCTGGGAAAGTGAATATTTTTACCTGGGCCCATACATTCTCCCAGCTGCGAGGGATTCTGGGAAATCAATTTATTTTACTGGACTCACTATCTGGAAGTTGAGTGAAAAGAGAACTCTGTAGGCAAGGAAGAAGGCATGGGTGTGTGCCCCAGCTGGGGGGGTCATGTGCCCACAGGGGACGAGGAGGAGGAGGAGGACGGGTCCCGGGAGGAGCGGCTGCCGTCCTGCTTTGACTACGTCATGCACTTCCTGACGGTGTTCTGGAAGGTGCTGTTCGCCTGCGTACCCCCAACTGAGTACTGCCACGGCTGGGCCTGCTTCGGTGTCTGCATCCTGGTCATCGGCCTGCTCACTGCCCTCATCGGGGACCTTGCCTCCCACTTTGGCTGCACTGTTGGCCTCAAGGACTCCGTCAACGCCGTAGTCTTCGTGGCCCTGGGCACCTCCATCCCCGGTAACCCCCCCAGGAGACTGCTTGTCGGAGTAGGTTCTCAGAGAAGCCAGACAGTGGAGCCTAAGAGAAAGGCCCTGTGGAAATGAAGGGGTGGAGTCATATAGACCCGTGTGGAAGATGCCACAGAAATACAGCGGTGGAGCTTAAAAGAAACCAGGCTGGGGTCCTATATTCAATATGTGAATTGAATCCTCCCCAGAAGCAGCTAGGCATAATGTCCCATAGAACTAAGATGATGGGGAACAGTAGACATCAGATGATGGATTCTGTAGTAAGGTGGCGGGGCATTGAAGAGATGGGTGTTGGGAGAGGGGGTTCCATAGAACTACAGTGGGGACTTAATAGAAACCATTCAGTGGGTCCATAGAAATGTTAATTACCCCCCCACACACACACACCAAGAAACCAGATGGAAGATTCCATAGAACTAGGTTGGTGGGCATGACAGACACCAGGCCAGTGACTCTGTTTAAGTAGGATGAGGGGCAGAGTAGAAGCCAGACGTCAAAGAAGGGGTGGGGGTGCCATGGAAATCAGATCATGGGGCTTCAGAGACTAGAGTACATGTCCCATTGAAAAACAGTGGCTGTGGTCCCCTCTTCCCAAACAAACCTGAGGGACTGTCCCTTAGAAACCAGGTGGTCAAGAGTGAAATCCTTACCAGGTGTGGGGAGCCTGACACCACTGTTTTCCACACCAGAAGTTCACCAGTCAGGTAGTGGCGCTGCAGGCCTAGAAGGCAGATGGTGGGTCCCGTACGAAGCAACCACTGTGAATGTTCAGATGTTCAGAAATGGGTGGAGGCTGTAGAAACCAAACCACTTGCGTGAGTGAACCAAGTGGGGAACTGACAGAAAAGGGGTTGCATGTAGGTGGAACCTGACACTTACTCTGTCCAGCTGGGTGGCACTGGGATGACTAGGCCGTAGAAGAACAGGCAGTGGGGTCATGGGAAGCCGGGTGTGAGTCCCATAGTGAGTAGGCAGCAGGCTCCATAGAATGCAGAGACTGGGCGACACAGAAGTCGGGCAGTGAGTCCCACCGAAAGTAGGCAGAGCTCCGTGGAAAAGCAGTGGGCTCCCTAGAAAGCAGGCAGCAGACCCTATAGAATATAGGTGATAGGTCCCACAGAGAGCAGACAGCAGGTCTCCACGAAAGAGGCAGCGAGTGCCATAGAAGCAGGTAGTGGATCCCACTGAATGCAGCCAAGCGCCACGGGAGGCAGGCCGCTGGTCTGGCACCGACCGACTCTGCCTCTTGGGTGGGGTCAGGGGCCCCAGGCCGTTCTGTCTGCGCAGCGCCGCAGAAGTGAGAGGTGGGGCATGGGGGGGAATGGAAAACGGGCGACAGGCGCAGGTGAATGCCGTCGCCTGTGGGTGACCGCCCGTCTCTGCCCACGCAGACACGTTCGCCAGCAAGGTGGCGGCGCTGCAGGACCAGTGCGCGGACGCGTCCATCGGCAACGTGACGGGCTCCAACGCCGTGAACGTGTTCCTGGGCCTGGGCGTGGCCTGGTCGGTGGCCGCCGTGTACTGGGCGGTGCAGGGCCGCCCCTTCGAGGTGCGCACCGGCACGCTGGCCTTCTCCGTCACGCTCTTCACCGTCTTCGCCTTCGTGGGCATCGCGGTGCTGCTGTACCGGCGCCGGCCGCACATCGGCGGCGAGCTGGGCGGCCCGCGCGGCCCCAAGCTCGCCACCACGGCGCTCTTCCTCGGCCTCTGGTTCCTCTACATCCTCTTCGCGAGCCTGGAGGCGTACTGCCACATCCGGGGCTTCTAGGCGCTCCCCAGAGACCCGGCCTCCCGCCGGAGCCGGCGCCCCTGCTCGGGACCCGCGCCTCCTTTGTCCTCCAGAGACCCGGCCTCCTCCCCTGGGGCTCGGCCTCCCTTTCTGCTGGGAATTGATCTCCCTGCCCTCTGTCGCCACCAACAGCCTCCTCCCGGCCCCTGGGGAGCTTCCCCCAGTCCTCCGAGTTACCCACAACTGCATCCCATCACTGGTAGTCACTTACTGTCTACACCCCAGGGGAAATTTCCATCTGGAGGCCTTTCCCGTGAGAACCTGCCCCCAGCGGCTCTCTAGAGAGTCTGCCGTTTTCCCCCCTTGATACCCAGCCTTGCTCCATCTCTTAAGACCTTCTTTCTCTAGAGGACCCTACCACCACCATCGCTGTGAACCTGGGCCCCAGGGCCTCAGAAGTCAGCCCTCCCTGGGGGACCCTTGAAGGAGGCTGAGTCACAGATCTCAGCCCTGGCCCCTGACCCTCAGGGAGCTGCGTTGGGCCCTAGGGGGAGGGAGAGGAGCAGGTGGATGCGTGCACAACGGGGGCACATCTTCCCTGATTTCTCCACTCAGGCCCTTGGGAGGACACTAATTCTCGAGGCTTGGAGAAGGTAGGGGAGGAGTTTGGGGTTTCAGAGCTGGAGGAGGCACATTTTGAACCTGCAACTTCTCACATTCCAGTGCCCCCACTCGCCTCCACTACCTCTGAGAGCCCAGCCACACCTTGGGGAGGGGGGGCTGTGTGTGTATATAGTGTGTTTGGGGAGGGGATGCGGGAGGGTGCATGTCTTAGGGAAAAGGGACGACAGACTGAACTTTTGAGAGGGCAGCAGACTTCCCCAGCCATGAGAATCAGCTTTGGGGAGGAGGCCAGGAATCAAAGAGACTCCAGTGGATCTCCCATAACAATCCAGAAGGCTCATTTTGCCCTCGGTGCCAGCCAATCCGGGAAGGACCCTCGAGGAGGAGACCGAGGGTCCCAGAGGACCACTGCTACAAGCCAGCAAATGCTGCCACATCTCTGCCGGATGGGGAGCAGGGTGGGTGGGAGGGTTGGCCTGGAGCCAGGGGGTCTAGGTGGGCACTTTTAACTTTGAAGGCTACCTGTCTGTAGGTAGGTCATGCCCGTTTTTTTACTGTTGACGTTTCCTGTCCAAAGGACAACACACTGGGAGTGTGGGGAGCGCTGCCCACTTCTTGGGACCCTAAGGATGACCCTGTAACACCCGCTTCCCACAGGTTTTTAGCGTCATACGTCCTGTTGTGCATCACCCCAACATCCCAGACCTGGTACCCACTCCCCTTCTCTGGTCCTAGCTCATTAGCACCAGTCACTGTCTCTTTTCTCTGTGATTTCTGGAAAAGTTGCCATAAAACTTTGAAATTCTGCCTGAAAAACAACCTTGCTGTGGAAAGTTAGGATTCAGGAAGAGGGAGCTAATCGGGTCTCTGATTGAGAGTCGGGCAACTGTGAAACTGACCAGGTAACCCGCGGTTTCCACTCCCACAGTCCTCCGCAGGACACAGCCACACGCCCCCACCCCACCAGAGGTCCACGCGAGCTGGCCTCCGCCGCGCCTCCGCTCCCCGCCCAGGAGCTTTCCTCGCCGCGTCCCCACCGATCACCCTGCTTTCCCCAGCCACGCCGGAGCCTTCCTGGCCACGCCCCCATTCCAGAGCCGCAGACGACTATTCAGATGACTTCCTGGGAACTCGGAAGAGAAGGACCCAAATTTGCCTGATTAGGAGAGCTGGGGTTGACGGGGCAGGAGGAAGGTTTTTTTTATTTTTTATATTTTATTTTTTTATTTTATTTTGTGTGTGTGTGTGTGTGTACAGGAGGAGATTGTGTGTGTGTGTGTGTGTGTGTGTGTGTGTGTGTGTGTGTTACTCCAGTAAAAGGGCACTGCCTGTGCGAAGGTGCGCAGACTTGAGTTACTTTTTCATATTCCTGCCAGTGGTTAGCGTGAACGGAGTGTGGGGATTGGTGGGCGGGCAGGGCTCCCTCCAGACCTCATCGGCTCTATCCTAGGAGCAGAAGGCGTTGGAAGGCACTTAAAGGTGGGACGCGGGGGCGGGCAGTTAATATCGTCTGATTTACATTTTCAAACTTGCCTTCTGGCTGCCTGGGACGCTGGTGGCTGGGAGATCAGGGAGGAGGCTGGGGCAGCAGAGGGGGCTGGAGTAAGGTGGTGGGAGGCGTTGGCAAGACGGGTTTCATGAGGGGGTTCAGGGAGAACGTCCAGGCCGGGCCCTGGCAGGAAAGCAGTGGTGCACTCAATGGGGTCGCCAGCGAGTTTAAAAGCAGGAGCTTTCTAGGGGTGGGCCGAGGGGAGGACAACAAAGGAGGGGTGCAGTACCCCGAGGCCAGCAGCAGGGGGCCCGTTACCCCGGGCTTGAAGGAGTGAGCTAAGAGCTGACGCTGTTGAGGCTTGTGGCTGTGGCTGTGGCTGTGGCTGCAGCGGACGAGAGGAGCACCGGCACCAGCAACCCACCGCCCGGAGACACGGGTCTGGAGAGAACACCCGACCTTACTCTCCTGCCATTGGCCGAAAGAAGCCCGGGTCGAGAGAGGTAATGGGCCGGCGCACACAGGTTTCTTGGGGCAACAGAGGCCAGAGGGTGAAGGGCAGAAAGTAGGGCGGGGGCGGGGGTGGGGAGTGGGTGGTGGGGTGGTGGGGCGGAGAATTCCAGCCCAGAAAGCGAGGTGTCTCCTGGGCCTGGGGAACGAAGGTGGGGATAAGTGGGAAGAACAGGTATGAAGAATATGATGGGTTTGGGTGAGCACATGCTGAGGGTGCAATAGCTATGAGACACCCAGAGGCACCGTCAGGAGGGGACATCCAGGGACACCTGGAGCTCAGGGGAAGGCGCTGCATTCGACAGAGATTTGGGATTTGTTGGCAATGAGGTGCCCCCAAGCAACAGAGGGAGTGGGGCTGCCCAGGGAGTGTGTAGTGTGGGAAGAGGGCATGGGTAGTGCCCTGGGGACCCCCAACATCCAAGGGGCACATGGAAGATGGGAGACAGGGGAGGACATGCCAGAGAGGCAGGCAGGAACCAGGGAACTAGAGCACCTGAAGCTGAGAGGTTTCCAGAATGAGGGTGTGGTCAACAGGGTCAAAGGTCACATAGGTGGAAGAAGATGAGCACTAGAAAGTGACCTTGAGATTTAGGACTTGACAGCAGTTTGGAGGAGGTTGTGAAGAATCTTGAGGGAAAGGAAGTCGCTGGAAGAAGAAATGGCAATAAGCTGCATGGTGAGACTCGCTTTCCCAGCCTCCTTTGCAACTAGGGCACAGACACGTGACTTAGGTCCCAGCAACAGACTGAGTCTTGAACTCCAAGGGAGCACCTTGCAGAAGGAGGCTCTGTGTGGGACCCACTCAGCTAGTGAGGATGGTGTGGCAGGCACACTCACTTTGGGAGGGATCAATGATCGCAAGAAGGAGCACAGACAGTGCAGTGCCACAGATGCTGGGCGCAGGTGCAGTTAGGCCCAGGTCCTGGCAGCAGTGCACATGGGGGTGCCGAAGCCTCAGATTCACCAGTGGCTGTGGAGGTGGTTTCCTCGTTAGGTCGGTTCTGGGTGTGGTTTGGGGCTGTCTTCTGGAAACAGCATCCTGCCTGGGCCTCCAGGCCACTCAGTGCTTCTGTAAGGCACTCATAAACTCCATGTAGTGAATTGTAGCACTATTCACTCAATTCTGTTTTCTTCCCCACAGGAAGATTATATCCTGCCCTTTGGAAGCCAGTAAATAACCAGTTGACTTGCCTCAGCTAAGAAGAGGGCAGAAGTGATGGGAGGTCCTTCTGGGTAGAAGCTTTAGAAACACTGCATACTTTGCCATGTCTCTTTTTCCTCAGCCATGATGACCCATAATTTTGTCAATAGTGACAGCTCTAACAGCCTGGTGTCCAGGAGTAAAATTGACAGGCAGCCAACTGGCAGTGGGCTTGTAGCTTTATCGAGAAATAAATCTCTAAATCTCATTCCACTGAGATTTGGGGGATGTTTGTTACTGCAGCATAACCCAGCCAAAGCTGACTGGTACGTTCTGCTTCTGTACAATCGGTCAGTCAACTTATGCTGTGTGCAGCTAAGAACCCTGACGGAGGCTGAGGGGTCAAACTAGATGAGGTTTCCTAAGCTGAAGACCCCATATAGAGAAGGAGACTCCACTGAGAAGGTCAGTGGACAGGTTTCAGGAACTCTCTGAACTTCTGTGCAAAACACACAGACAAGTGCATTTTTCCTAGGAGAGGACCAATAACATTCATTGGATTTTCAAATTGGTTCATGACTTCAAAGACCCTAAGATGCTGGTCCTGGAGTTAGATTCCCTGGGTTCAAATCCCAGCTCTACTGCTCACTAGCTGTGCCACCTTGAGCAAGTTACTTAATGTCTCTGGGCCTCATCAGTAAAATGGAGATGATGATTGGTTAAAGGAGGAGGTACCTATAAAGTGATTTGAACAGTGTCTGACATATATCAAGTCCTTGTAAGGGCTATTAACGTTTTTACTAAAAGTGGTTAGATGTGGATTTAGATATGAATAACGGATCCAAAATAACAGTGGCTTAAATAAGATAAGGGTTTCTTTCTTTCTTGGGTAATGCGCCACATCTAGTATGCAACTCTAATTCATGAGGGCAGTAACCCCCCGATTTCTTCTGTCTCGCTGCTCTGACGTAGCTGGAGTACGGAGGCCCTCATCTGTTTAGCCCAAGGTGGCTCACCTGCATGGCCGCTTTCCAACCAGAATGATGGAGAGGAAGGAGAGGTCCACTTCCTCCTTCATCTCGTTGGCCAGACTTGACTCATACCGCCTGCCACGTGCAGCTGCAAGAGGGACTGAAAAAATGGAGTTTTTATTCTGTCATCCTGCTTGAAATCATGGAGGGGTTTTAAGGAAAAGGGGGAGTGTGGATTCTGAGAGACAATGAAGAGCCTCTTCTGCAGAAAGGACTGCGGGGACACACACCCACTCACGCTCGGAAATGCGGACCGGTCAGATGGTGGGCGCTCATGAAATCAGCCCCGAAGTTAACCCCAGAGAGTCCCAGGTCCTCTGTGCCAAGATCAAGGCCCCCAGCTGGATCCAGTCCCGAGCCTCTAACCCTCCCCGAACTCAAAGCACATTTCCTCAGCCTCTTCTTCCTGAACATTCCCCAAGTCCTTAGCCTGTTTCCCCCAAATCAATATTCAGCCTAATTCCCCCCATACCTTCCATTTCCTACTCTTCACCAACCTTCCCGTGATGCTCCAAGCATACATTTCTGGTTATCTGTTGCTACACGACAAACCACCCCCAGATTTAGTGGCTTAAAAATGACACGTCATTACCTCTCATGGTTCTGCAGGTGACCAGTTCACTTGGGCTCTAGAGGCTGACTTGGGTGGTCTTGGCTTGGGGTCCGTCACACAATGCACCCAGAGGTCCGCTGAGGCTGCAGGTATCTGGAGGGTCAGCGGACTGGTAACTCCCTCACGCGCTGACAGTCGATACTGGCCATCGGCTGAAAACTTAGCTAGGGCTGTTGACTGGAGCCTGTGGTTTTCTTAACAATTTCTGTTTCTCTCTTCCCATCTTGTCTCTGTACTGCTATCTCTCCCTCTATCTCTGTTTCCAAAGGTCTCTGTCTCATTTTGACCCCGTCTCCTGCATTGCGTTTCCTCAATTCCATCTTTCTCTCTGCCTCTACCGCTCCGCTTTGCTTTCTTGATCTGTATCTTCACTCCCTCTCTTTATCTCTGTTTCCAAGTGTCAGCCCCCCCACCCTATGCGTGTCTGTGTGTCTGTGTCTCCTTGTCAGTTATCTATTGCTGAGTGACAGGCCACCCTGAAACTTGGTGGCTCAGAACAATGGTGTGTTATCTCTCACAAGTCTGAGTGGTGACAGTTCTCCTGTTCCACGTGGTGCTGGCTGAGGTCGTTGTGAAGCTGTGTTCATTCTGGACCTTGGCTGGAGCTAGAATGGGCAAGATGCCCTCACTGGTGGCTGGAGTGGGCACTGCCTGTGGTCTGAGCCACTCACTTCTCCATGTAGCTCCCAGCCTCCCCTAGCTGGTTACACCAACTTCTCACAGCATGGTGGCTGGGTTCCGAGAGAGCCACTGCAGACGCTGTGAGACCCCAGGTCACATCTACCACATTCTGTTGGTCAAAACAACTCACAAGTGTCAACAGGCAAGACACTAAATGCCACCTCTCGACGGGTGGAACGTGTGTTGGGAGGGGAAGAATTGCTGGCAGCCATTCACGGTGGGCTGGAAAGTATATCCATGCTTTAATTCCTGGACCCTGTGAGTGTTTCCTTATATGACAAAAGGATTTTGCAGATAAGATTAAGTTAAAGATCTTGAGAGGGAGAGATGATCCCGGATGATCTGGGCAGGCGGAATGTAATCACATGCATACTTATGAGAGGAAGGCGGAGGCAGAGTCTACTCCAAGCAGAGGAGAAGGTCAGGAGAGGAGGGAGCAGAGATTTGAAGACACTGGCCTTGAAGACTGGAGGGCTGTAGCCGCAAGCCAAGGAATGCTAAGGTTCCAGAAGCTGCAATAGGCAAGGAGTGCATTCTCCACTAGAGCATCCGAAGAGACCACAGACCTGCTGACTCCTTTGTTTTGGCCCACTGAGACTGATTTTGGATTTTTGGCTTTCTGCATATGAATAAATCTGTATTGGCTTAAACCACTGAGTTTGTGCTGATTTGTTACAGCAGCCACAGGAAACTAATACACCATCTTTCGAGCTAATTCACCACTGCCTCTTGTCTCTGTTTCTATGTATCTCTATATCTTGAATTCTTTTTTTCAAATTGTGGTAAAAATACACATAACATTTACAATTTCAACCATTTTCAAGTGCACAATTCAGTGGCATCTAGTACATTCAGGATGTCGTGTAACCACCACCCTGTCTAGTGACAGAACGTTTTCCATCACCCAAAAGGAGGCCCCATACCTGTGAGCAGTCTCTCCCCGCACTGTCCTCCCCCAGCCTCTGGAAACCACCAATCCCCTGGTCTGCATGGATTTGTCTGTTCTGGACATTTTATATACACAGAACCCTACAACGTGTGGTCCTTTATGTCTGGCTTCCTTCACTTAGCAAGATGATTTTACAGTCCGCGATGATTTCCA